>NC_047135.1:26594437-26917294 GCF_009829125.3 Periophthalmus magnuspinnatus | reverse complement strand
TCTATTTCTGTTCAGAGCATTGTGGCAGCTTCCAATAATATGGTTCTTGTATTATGTAAGAATTGAACAACAGAACTGACTATATTCCTTTTAAAAATACACATCCAGTTCTCTGCTCTCCTGCACTTGTATCTAACAGCAAACGAAATAGCGTATCTCCTGAGAACACATCCAACAAATAACTACCAGTGGAAGAGCTTAATGGAGAGAATCTTCACTATTGATTTTGCGCTACCCTCTACAACCACCTAACACTTTGTAAACCTCGATATTCGATTAGCATACATCCTGCAGTTCCTGAAATAGGTTGGGTTCATATGACATCACCACAGTCTGGAATCCCTGTAGTTTAAAATTGAGCTGGAGGTCTAATTCTAATGGAGATTTTTGATGTTTAATTGTCAGATTGCAGATTTGTTGACCTGGTTCATGGTTAATATCTTTGTAATTTCTGGTCCTAGCCACAGATAGAGACAAAAAAATGGCATAGGTATACTTCACTAAACAAAAGTGAAGTATTTAAGGACTTTAAAGGTCCTACATTACATGAAAATTGACTCGTGTGAGTTTTAAGCCATGTTAAAATGCTGTTACCTCTTCAAAAACATACCTGGAGTTGTGTTTAGTTTCATTTACACATTTGAGTAACTCTTTCTCATTAGTCCCTCCACATCTCCAAAGCTCAAAATGCTCTGTTCCACCTTGTGATGTCACGAACCTGTAGCTTAAGTTAATTTTAGTTGCATTTTACCTTGTGTTCAGTAGAAATCGGCAATTCCAGGGCTGAAATTCTCCAAATGATTCTAGTGAAGGTGTTTCTGTATTACCACATGACATCACAAGGTGGAATAGAGTGTTTTCTGTTTGAGAGAAGAACTTAGTCTAAATATTCAGGGTTTGTAAGTGAGTGGTTTCTTGATGTAAAGAGCTTTGATTGCCTTGAAGGTGGAAAAGCGTTATATAAAATGTGACCATTTACCATTTAAATGTGTGTGAATTCAACAAAACACAACTCCAGCTTTGGTTTTGATGAGAAAACAATATTTTAACCCAATCCCTAACAAATACTGACCAGGTTTCATGTTTGTGATTTCTATTTCTATTTCAAAATCAGTAAACCGCCCTTATCACCAACTTAGATTATAACATCAAATTCTCGAACACCAACGTAACTTTGCACTTCTCATATTTATTTATATCCATATCCATGTATAGGATGCCGTTTGTGAGGTCGAAAGCTTAGCCGCTCTTTGGATGGGCTGTAGACTGTAATCCAGGTTGAGAACAGTAATTTACCATGGAGCAGTCTGACAGTTGGGCAAATTACAGGTCTTCCATGTCTGCATGTGTTACACCTTGTGCTCCAATGCGGTAACATGATGCCCAAAAATGGCGGCTCAAGCACGCTGGCCTCTTTCATTGCCAGGTGATGCCCTTTGGTATGCGGCGTGCCCCTATCTGAAGTTTTATAGACAGGTTTTCTTTTTTTCTGGGCAAGGCAGACACGGAGCAAGACTTGTCAGTTTTTAATGAATGGGTTGGTTAATGAAAAAGTGTAAATTGTGGGATTCTTGGCATTGTTCGGATGGTACTGTTAATTTTTGGGGAATTACAGAAAAGATGGTTGTTACAAAGGGTACGAAGGGTTCACATTAAACATTATAGCCACCCCACCATACTACTTTTTTTTTTCATTAAAAACTTACATGCCACGTACCAAGTATGTTGTATTGGATAGATTCAAGTTAGTTCATTTTTCAGGCGTTTTTGGGGTTTTTTTTGGAGCAGATTCATGAACAGAAGTCAGTATATATGTATTCGGTACTCTTAATAGACATTTTCACATATTTTTTCTTATTTACGCTAGTGTTACTATTAGTGACATTAGGTATTTTTAGGTTGCAACAAAAAGAAAACATACCAGCAAAAGTAAGGAAACATTAAGCATAAAGTAGAATCAACACTGATAAAGAAAAAGTGCAATATGACAATACATTTAAACAGGTCTCTGTGTGTTCAGACAAGGCCATGTGTTTATATGAAAACTTAAATTTATGAATATTTTGGCATTGATTTTGTGATAAAGAGCATTCCACAATTTCACCCCACATACAGTCTCACAAAAGATTTTAGGAGTGGTTCGAACATTAGGTAGTATAAAATTTCCATAACGTCTCAGATTATAAATTGATGATTGACCTAATTGTAGACATAAAAAAAAAAATCAAGTTTGCAATATTTCACCACGTTTTGTCAGCTTTTTCCATGTACATTTTATGTTGATCCAAAGCAAATACTTCGGGTGTTAATATGATATATATTTGAACATATGTACATTAATTAAAAATAAAATATTAAAATTGATCAAATGTGGTATAATACTAAATAATTACCAAATGTCATCAACATTTTTTTAATTTTTTTATTTTGTTGTCAGGGCTGTGCTGTAAACAGGTCTGTCATGATAATTACTACGACTTATTTTTGGGGCGGTCAGTATTTATCGTGTGGACTTTTTCTTTGCGGCACTGGGAACATTTTTGGTTATTTTTTGGCAATATGATAAGATTTGAGCTGTAGAATGTTGAATAAATAACTTCTATGACTCTTTACAGATGCAAACCAAGTGTTTCATTCTGCTGTTTATTTATTGCAGCTCATGGCTTTTTAACAATACTGTAGATTTGTAGTTTTTATGGTTTAAATCTGCTCTTGGGTTATTGTGTCAGTGGCATAAATTAGTTTCAGTATTAACGTTTATTGTGACAGGCCTAGCTGTAAAATACTTTTTGTGGATGCAGATATTATGCTAACAAGAGCAGGACTAGCAGCCAATAGGGGCTTATTCCAAAGGAGGAATTTCAGATCTATACAAAAATCTGATTGGCTATTATTCCTGACTTTCAATTTGAAGAGTTTAAGGCGATTAATCATTATCATCCTATGCACAATACATTTTAAAATATGGTATGAAGCAATTAAATAAGCCAAATCAATGACATGGTATACGCTACACGGCAAAAGTACTACGTTATATTTAGATGGTATTCGGAATGTTGGATGCCTGGGATGACTTTGCAGTTACCTCAGCTCTCCGTCTCCTCACTGTAAAGAGGTCTGAACTTTTCCAGACATTTTGGCCCCGGTCCTTGATACCAGATAAGGCTGGTTGAACTTGATGGCTAATAAAACATGACTGACACGTTAAACTCAGTACAGGTGAATGGAAACATGTGGACCTGTGATTAAAAGGGAGTCACCGCAGGGTCAGCCCGTGTAATGACTAGGAGAAGCATGAGTGCAAATTGAAGGAAATTGGGCCATGTTCAGACAGGAACTTTTGGTGAGCGATCATCTGGAAGGTAGCATGACAGTTAAAGGGGGAGGCAGTGCTATCTCTGCCATTAAAGGTCTGTACGCGAGTCAGGAACATGTTTTAGTTTGAACTTTTAGCTCCGCCTACTTTGCTGCTGTGATATTGCACCGCGTCACAGACACAAGGGTCTGGGATCACGTCATGCAGCAGTTTCCATTAGTGATGCGGTGTTTGTGAATGAGTCGGCTCTTTTGAACGGTTCCTTCACGTGAACAGTTGGAACCTGATCCCATTTTTTAAAAGAACCAAATCTTTTTCTATCTTCTTCTTCTATCTTTTTCTTTAACACTGCACTAACACAATATAACTAGTTCCCATATAGTTCTCCAATCTCTGCCTACTAATTGCTTTTTTGCCACCCTTGAAAATGCACCATGACAGAGCAGTTCCTATGATTCTTAGTAACAATGTGCCTGATTGGACGAAAAAATTTGATCCTGTCAGTAGCTGCTGTATTAGTTATTGCTAGAGAAAATATTATGTAAAATTAATGAATTATATTTTATTGTCTCATTTTTGTTTCTTCTTTAGCAGCTTTTACCATATAATGCATGGTGTAAATTAAAATAAGGTACAGGCCCTTTAACACGTAGAAAATGAGCATGCAGTTTGTCATCGTGATAAGATAATGTACACGCCACCCCATTATAAATTATTAGGTATGGAACACAATTTGTATAGAGGGAAAATATTTTATGTCCAGCCATTTGATACAGATTCTTCCATTTTCTGCGATGTTTACTGAAGCAAATTGAATCAGTCCATTAAGATGTTGGAGACAATTTAAAAGCTGCTTCTTCACAACAACACACTCAGTATTGTTTTAGCCTTTATACACTTACAGAAGAGGGTTTGGTATGCAGTTTGTACCACTATTAAGTTATATCTTGGTTTTAAAACTTTTTTGTCATCTGTCATGGCAGTGCACTAACACATTTGTCACTATGAATGTTTCTATCCAATACAGTTTACTAACAGAAAATGATTATTAATAATGTAACTTTGGATCTGAGTTAGTGGTCAATGCTTCAGCCATTGGGAAAAGACATTCTTATTGCCTTAGTGCATCTGTTCATACGGACAGAGACTCCCTTTACTGGGATCTGGTGTTTGGACCATCTACTGGCAGCAGAGGGAATTGCCATTGAAAAAAAAAACAACTAGGGTTAGCAACTTTTATGACATGCTAACAGAAGTATGCAGTTGTCATGTAATGTGAGGCAATTCAACAGCAGAAAGAGATTAGAAAGAGTCTGGCAATGATTTATGGACTTAAAACAGTGCATGAGACCTCTAGATTTTTAGCTGTGATGTAACAATCCTGGGAAATTCAAAATCGCATTGTTTTTTTAGTTCTCAGAGGGAGTTCAAAGAGTCAATTTTGCATAATATATACCCTTTAAAAGTAAAGAGACACAACAATGTTATAACCATTTTATGTATAGACTGAAAACTACCGGCTTAAATCAAAGTCTGGGCACTACATTTCAACCATTGCAAGAGTCGTGCCTTAGCCGAGGTCATTCTGTGTCGTACTCATTTATCAGTATCGGTTACATCATTTCACATAACTGTTAGATGTGGAAAATTGTCTGCTGGTTATTTGACTCCTCTTTTGGAATCACTGACTTCCCAGGCTTCTGCAGCTGCACGGAGCTCCTTGATATACTGTGACATCTCTGTTCTGAGTGGCCCGGTGCATTGTGGGATACGCACAGATGTGGCCAGGTGCAGCGCCTCATGACTCAGGCTCCTGTCAGCAGTCTAATGAGCTCCTGTCTTTCAAAGAACACCGAGTAAATCAGCAGTTGCATTCACAGAAACCCAATAATTTCTGACGTTCACACACAACAGGTGCTTTTTTATCACGGTTTATTGAGGATTTGGAAATAATTTTGGCTTATCTTTGTACGCGCATTTCATTCACATTATTAGAGTGTTCTTGTACTGAACGCTTTACAATTGAACGCTTGGATTAGGTGTCTGGAATGGTGAAAACAGCATGTCTGACTATCAAAGTAATGCTAGCAGATTGGCGATTTGTGAAAGGCAATTTTAGAACCGAAATAAAACCAGTGTGTATGGACGTGAAAAACAAGTTAGAGCATATTTTAGACAAAAGATAGGGCTCTCAGGTTTTCTCACGATAAGACACATAGTGGCTCATGATACAACATTACGATATGGCAATACATGCAGTAATCAGTATTTTGCTTAATAGTCTAGAAATAGATCACTGTTATGATCCATAGCAAAAGAAAAATTCAAATCTGTCGACTTGAATTTTTTTTAATTTTTGTTTTTGATCCACAGTAACAGAAAAATGCAAATCTGTCAACTTGATTTTTTTTTTTTTGATCCACAGTAACAGAAAATTCTAATCTGTCAACTTGAATGTTTTTATTTATTTATTTTTTTGAATTTTTGATCTACAGTAACAGAAAAATGCAAATCTGTCAACTTGATTTTTTTTTTTTTTCAATTTTTAATCCACCGTAACAAAAAATTTCAATTCAACTAGATTTTTTTTTTAACTTTAATTTTTCTTTTACCATGTTTTTAGACAAACACTACTTTTTTTAAAGCCCAACATGCATATTCATTTTATAAAATACACTTGTTCAGTTACCAAAACTGCATCACACAAGTTTACGCCGTAGTTTTGTAAAATTAATCAAAAAACGTGCATGGTGATATATATATCAACATAGCAGATATCAAAATTGAATCTAGAACTCATGTAAAGCTTGTTCAAATGGAGACAACCTGATCAAATGGAAACTCTTACCACATAAATTAATAATGAAATAAGTTCAAACAACATTACAACTTAAGCCTGTGGGGATGCTGTATCACTAGCTCACTTAGATTGGCAAATGATGTTATACAATTGGGATTCTGTTTACAGGGCGAATTTTGTGCACGTCCACGTTCAGTAATATCTGAGACCAGACTGAAAAATTGAACTCTTAAGCTAATACAGGATTCCATGCATTTCACAGCAGTTTGTGAAGGTTTAAATCTGAAGTAAGCCTTTTTTCTGTAACAGGATTTTTATTTTTTCGTAGAGGACATTCTATTGACCAAAAAATAAAACCTATGATTTTGTACCTGCGCCAACTGAAATTCAGCTTTTGATCCAATTGCGATATATTGTGAAGCTCTACATGTATACGGTGTAATGTCTTTTATAAACAAAAAGCTAGTTAGACAGGAGGTTACACATTGTTGCTGTTGTCTTCACCCTTCCCCCGTCTTTATCTGTCCTTTTGAATCCACACAACAGGTCTGACTGGAAGCCCTTTTGAAATGCAACAAGGGGCATGTCCGGGCACAGCCGCTCGCTTGTAACTTGCCTCTAGCTTGACACAAATTAATTCTTCAACTGTAATCATTTTAATGTCTCCCATGGTGGCCACTTAGCAAGACATCAGTGCAGAGAAAGGTACTGATATAAATGATTGTACAGTATGGTTGGATTAAAAAATAGGGATGTAACGATTAGCAAATTTAACAGTACACAATAGTCATTGCAATATTGTGTAGAGCAGGGGTGTCCAAACTTTTTTCACCGAGGGCCGCATACTGAAACATATTTGAAGCGGAGGGCCACAGACCAGTGTTGAAACAGGGAGTCAAATGCTGCATTTAACACAGGTTTGACAGAGACATTGTACCTTTAATAAGACTTTGAGGATTATTTTTAGGTCTCTGTCACAATGCAATATGATATTATTCAGGTTATAGAGGTAGAATTGCTTCAGTTTGTACTAAAAATACTTTCTGATCAATTGGGCCAGTTTAGTAGGAGGCATGAGAGCCAACAAAAATTGGTCTGAGGGCCAGTCCTTTTTCCTTTTGAAATATCTTGGTCACATTTTTATATAGCACTTTTCCACCTTCAAGGCACTCAAAGCACTTTACGTCAAGGATTACACACACATTCATACACCGGTGTGCACAGACATTGGGGGTGAGGTGGGTTAAGTGTCTTGCCCAAGGACAGGACAACAGCATTCATCTGTGGGAGCTGGGATCGCACCGCCAGCCTATGGGTTAGTGCATCTGACCGCTCTACTGCTGATCGAGGGGGGATCCAAACCATCAACCTTTGGACCAGTTAGCAAACGCTATACCAACTGAGCTACTGTCGCCCTTGATCACTACAGTCATGCTATAAAGAGTTAAGTCATATATTCATGTTGTCAGCACTGATAAACAGCAAAGGATCATGGTCTATGTAGTTCCATCTGTTTTAAAGCCGCCGCTGCAACAAAACAATGCATTTAAGCCAAGGCTCTTATGGTTTGATTTATATCGTGCCAACCCGCAGTATTTGGAGACTTCTGAAAACAATATTTCAAGTTTGATCTTAGTTGAAATTCCCCATGTAATTTATGTCTTCATGGTTTACCTTATGCGTCTGTATTTTAGACGGAGTGAGCTGTGGCTGGGTGCTGCTAATCATTCTGACAGTGTTAATTGGCTATCAGCAGGTGCGCAGACCTGTGAGGAGGCAGAAATGATAGTCTCTGGGCGCAGCGGAGCGTTCAAATGAGTGAGTTGCGCATGATTCAGGACAGCATTGTGAAAATGTAAGAATAAAAATGTGGGCTGGGTTAGTCATGTATCTGTAAGTATAGGTGCACTGCGCAACTGTACCGTTTGAGGCTCCGCCATCCGCTTGTCCCCATGGAGAAGTTATTGCTTTGCCTGCTTTGCAATGTTCCCCAATATAGCATTACACTTTTGTTTTCTTTTTTGTTTGTTGCTTTGGTTCACGTAGGTGTTTTTATTGCTCAAAAATAACTTTAAAAACATGCATTCTCGCCAGGTCTGTCTCGGGAAAAACTTTTGAAGTGCGATATATTGCTGCAAAAATATACTTCTTTCGACACAATAACAATAATCTAAAATAATCCCAGTAAACAATTTTTAAATAGTATCATTCAAAGGGCCTGAGCTGCAACTCGCTCCACAGACCTGACCTGTAACTCCGGTCTGGTGGTATCAACCTGCTCTCTTAATGGATATAGATGCGTTTCGTGTTATTTTCTGGAATATCTCTTTGACAACCATTTGGCCGACCCCCAAAGATGCATCTATTTTCATCAAAAGCATCATCAGTACAGAGTATTTTAGCAATGCAGGGTGTTGAAGGAGAGTTTAAGTCTTTTATGCAACATTAACATTAATAGGAATGCGAAATTGCATCAACGAAATAAGATTTTGACTTGAATCACACCAAAAGTACATATATTTTGTTTATGTACTTCCTTTTTATGTAAAATAACTCCACTCTGTATATCACCTATCAGTTACAGCTTGGTGGCAAACCTAATTACGAGGTTTACGAGATCTTGTGGCACATCTTGAAGCTCGAAAACTTTTCTATCCAGTCTTTTCCATGAATTTACGTGTACTTGTATTATGAGTACACTCCTTGTTTGTACTTCGATGCCATAATTCGTATGTTCCACCTTATTCTTAATCTCAGCTTGCATGCACTTGAGACACTTGAATCCGCGTGCCTGTAGCCTTGAGAGTCGAGGCATGAAACAACAGTGCTGGAGTGTTTGTCTGAGCTGAAATGACTGCGAGCTTGTGGAGAGCTGTTATTTGCAGAGCTGGAGACGACTCTTGTGCACATACTTAGCGCTCATGTGTTTTTGGGAGTGGGGAGGCGTGCAGCTGTCCGTTACACGTTTACTCGGGTTTGGGTTTCTGTTGTGTTTAAAGTGCATAGGTTTTCACGTTTTTTGAATTACTTGACTTGGTGGGATGGTACAAGTGGTAAATATTTATCATTCCTTTACATCAGTTAAGTGGCAAAAGTAGAAACATACAGGAAGTGCAGAAAAGTCCTAAAATGGAATACCTTTATCCTATGAATTCCTCGATCAGGGGTGTCAAACTCAATTCCACCGAGGGCCAATTTGCATAGATGTAAAAAAATACATAAAAAATGACTGTGTAACTGCCTATCTACTGATAAACTTACATTTTAAGACAGTCATACATTTTAATTTACCTTGTCGCGGCCACATAAAATGACATGGCGGGCCAGATTTTGCCCCTGTGCCTTGAGTTTGACACATGTGACCGAGATCGTCAACACTAAAATTTTGATCCAAAATGCAGGGACAGGGAACATTTTTCTCAGAGATTAACCATTGATTTGGCTTTCATCTATTTCTATTGGTCTAATCATAACTATTATATAATTTAGACAGGTTTTGGCTCCTGTTGTTGCTAGGTAAGCCTCTACATATGTTACATCCACTGCCCATGTCCAATCAGGAAGTAAATATATAATTGCTTTAACTGTGTTCTGGTGAAATGAGTAGTTTAACCAGCCATATGCACTTTTAGGATCCCACAACTTCCGACCATATCTCACAATCCCAACTTCAGCCCCACGATCTTCAACCCCTAGTTGTTGGACACATGTATGCCTCGTTTGTCATCTGAAATATTAATCTAGACGGCGAACAGTCCCTCTTTTGTACGCCGGTGCGTCTCTGGTGGCTAGTATCCAGTTGGGTAATGAGCAGCAGCTGGTGACGAGGCCTGCACTGGGAGTTGCATCCCTCGTGCCGATGAATGTGACGTTTGTGGCTTGTTTGCCATTAGCTTTTGTTCAGATTCTCAACTAGCCTCTCATGCTTGGAAAAAAGTTGACTTATGTTGCTGCTGCCCATTTTGCAATAAGTGGCGATGGGCGGATCTATTTCAAATATGGATATTAGGGCAGGACGAGACACAATTTTCATAAAATAAGGCGAGAGACGAGATTGGGTCAACGGAAATGAGACAAGATGAAATTTTGGCATACTTTGTAATAATAATTTTAGATTTATGTTAGTTTTGTTGTCATTGTTGCACTGCTTTTTGGAACTACAGCTTCATAATGACTAACTTACCAGTGAGTAATACTTTTTTGTACAAACCAAATTGGACAAAAATCTCACAGTATATTTTTATATTTTATCTTGCAAGATTTTAAGGTACAAGATCAGTTCTCATACCGAAATATCAATATTTCTCAAAATCTGTTAAACATATAGTTGAGTTTGATCAGTTCAAACGGAGATGGAGCAAAGATAATGACACTAAGATCAAATTCTTTATGATAAGAGTTTCAATGGATTTTGATACAAATTTTGCCAAAGTATTACTTGGTATCAGATCAAAACAAAAACAAAAAAATCACTGGTTTCGTCCATCACTAGTAAAAAATAAATTGTACTCGATAGTGTTGACTTGTGTTCTTGTGTAGTGCTGTTTGAACAAAGTGGAAAGCTTGGTCAGTCTTGGTCATCAAAGTGGACTAGTGCACATGTTGTGGTTTTACACGCATGGGGGAATTCAACTTTACATCGCAAAGCATCCCATTAAGGGCGATGAGGCTGTCAGGAGAAATGACACGGAACCACAGCCATGCGTTGCAAGTAAACAGACGACGGACTTGGCTAATTTAGCATAATGCGAGAAAAGTTTCTATCAGTCAGCCAATAAAGTTTGTTCTTTGCCATTCCAGTTTTTATACAAAGATCACACAAAATAATAGAGCTCTCTTAACATCACTGTTATAATTTATTGGTGTGTACAATTTTGCAGCTGTTTCTCTGTGGAGTCCAGTTTTCCTTGTGTAAACTGTCACAATATTAAAATGCAGCCATAGCACTGTATACCCAGATGTGCTAAATTATATACTGAATTTGTTGCTTGCTGGCTAGCCCTTCACTTCAAATGCTGATGATACGCCTGCCAGCCTCAACTTTTCCTTTTCAAGCCAACTCTAAACTATTCTGGTTCGGCCAAGAGTTAAATTGTCCTTGGAAACTTACTGGGCACTTGTAGCCAATAGTTTATACTTCATTTACATGCTAAATCGGCATTTCTGGACACCGCTCGAAAGCTTGATAAAGCCATTTAGCTGGTGTCCCGTAGACTGTCCAAGCTGCGAATTACTGTCTTGCCAAAAAAACAGTGCTTCTTGAAATGTCAGCTTTTGGACTTAAAGTGCACTATGTAACTTTTCTGGTGGAGGGCCTGACACCTGTTTGTCTTCATGGAGATGTTATTGCTTTTCATGGAATGTTCCTCGATATGGCATTAAGTAAAGTTAACTTGATTGTCCCACGAGGGATATTGATTAAACGAATGCATCGCCATGGAGACAAGCACGTAACGCAAACAGGCAAACGTACAAATAAATTATGTATGAACTTCTGTATACAACTACTAATTTCTCTAAAACATACTTACCATAAATATACTTAAGATTTTACTATCAATCTTGCATATTTCTGATTTTTGATTTAACAAATAAAAATAAAGAATAACACCTTTATTTTGTTAAATCAATGTTTTAGGTACTATCAGGTACTATCCCACCAAACCAAATAGGCTAATAATAGAAAATAATAATATAAAAATATATTCATCTATCGAATGCACTTAAAGCTCAATGCTGTCGATACACCATCCAACAGAAAAGCTACATAGTGAATCTTTAAGCAAAATCGTTGAGTAGTATTTGATATTTATAGCCAAGTTCATTCTCGTTTAGCGCCTTTTCCACCAACCATCCCATGCATTTTAAAAAGCTTTACCCCGTGGTTTGAGGGCTTGACGGTATGAACAATGACTCTTCTACTTCCACGCTAGCAACCAAAAACTGTATCGACCAATGAAAGGCTTTCCGATGCTAACACAAAGCATCTTTTTAGCATGTTCCGTTTACAGTCCTGCACTCCTGTCAGTCTCCTCTTTGAGTGTTACATTGTATTTTTAAAAAGCTAATCTCCACTGAGGCGGTATTTCAGAGGCGCGACAGTCAAATCTTTTGTGTCCTCCTCCAGACTTTTCTCTATCTTCATAATTGGCGTGTCAAGCGAGCGTGGAATGCAGAAGACAACTGTTTATCATACGCAACTCCTCACAAGCACGCTACTGTTGGCTCCCCCGAGAAAAGGAAAAGCAACTATCTACATAATTGGGCCTTTTTACGCAGTATGTTGAACCAGCTTATGTAGGGGAAATATTGAGCAAATATATTGGGTGTCACACTTTGGTGCAGTTTGTGTGTGGAAACTAACTGGTAGCCAAAAATGTGTTTAAACTATTTCTTATTATAAAACGTAGATAGGCCTGTCACAGTAATTACTATACATATTTAGTATATTATAAATGGAACAATCATTTTTTGGGGGGTCAGCGGGTCAGGGGTCGAGAGTAGATCATTTGGTAGAGTGTTTGTCCACTGATCCGAAGGTTGGCAGCTCAATTCCCGCACATAAACATCATCGGTTGAGCAGTCAGATCCACTGAGTTACTGGCTGGTGCCGAGATTCCAGCTCAAACAGATGATTTCTGTTGTTGTGTCCTTGGGCAAGACACTTAACCCACTTTGCCCCCCAGTGTCTGTGTACACCGGTGTATGACTGTGTGTGTGAATGGGTGAGTGGTTCCTTAATGTAAAGTGTTTTAAATGACTTAACGTTGGAAAACCCCTGCATAAAAATTTTACCAATGTTATGTTTATCAATATTTATCATGGGGACTTTTTCTTTGCAGTAAAGAGAAATATTTGGGTATTTTTTCTGCAGTATGATAAGATTTGGTTTCAATATTATCATTTAGCGCCTATATTGACTGCAGCAATATATCGCACTGCATAATTTGTTATCATGACAGGTACAGGTACAGTTATTCTCCTTCACAAATAACCAAATATCCAGTTTTATGTTGTAGCAAAACCGCTAATCCAGTAGTTCCAACATTCCAAAACACGTGATTTTTGGATTAGTTTGTCAGTTCATATTTCAATCAGTTTGTCAATTCTTTAGGAGGCGTTTAAATTGTGAACTTTAAAGACAATTGTATTATTAAAACATAAATTGCAAATCACAAGTCTTGTCAGAAAATCACAATTGGATATTTTTCCCAATTCGCTCAACCCTCAAACAAAGATTCCAAAATTTTTTCAAGGAAAGCAAGGGATAAACCAGTGGGAGATGTTGGAATGCTTTGTTATTGTAAGATTAATGATGTTATAATGATGTAGTGATGATTAAACAGCAAAATAAATATGTATTGGATTATCTCCTGAGAGAATGTGTTTAATGAAATGCTTGGTATATGCTTATTGCCGTTACGCTTTTTCAGTGGATCCAGAGCCAAGCATTCACATGAGGAGGATGACCTTGGCAGGTTTTAACCCAGCTAATTATTTATATGCCTTTCCATTCATCGTAAACAACCCTGATGTATGGATTATGCGCTCTACGGAAAACTGATTGCGACTTCTATATTTACTCTTTCCATGATATTCTATGTGACATTTGGGTCCTGCCTCTACTGTACAATTCATGTGCCCTGGTTATTCCCCCTTAATGGCCTCTTCCCCTTTGTGCTGGTGAGTTTCCTGTCCCAGAAAGACTGGGTCCAGAAGGGGAATGTGGGTTGATGACATGAGAAAGTCACATCACCAGCACAATGTCTGCCCTTTGTACAGTTAGTGTCTGGGGACTTTACTTTTCTTTTCTTTCTTTTTTCGCCCATCACCCCAAGTTCATCAAGTTCCATTGCGCTGATTAAGAAAAATGTGGTGAGATAAGACGACAAAAGTTAGCATGTTAGAAGTGAGGTTAATGGGTTTAGCTTGATTGAAGTGAAACTAAAAATTGCTATTAAACTGTGTATATGGTATTTAGATAGCATCATCTACTGTTCCTAGTCATTTTTTTTAGCGATTTTAGTGCACTTTTCTGTCCAAAACTGTGTCCTGGTTCTAGAGACCACTGCAATTTCAAGTAGTTGGTGACATCAGCAATAGCCAGGTGTTTCTTAGTACAAGCACCTGGCTTCAGAGGCGGAGTTTAAAGTGTGGATACCTGCTATACCAATCAAATGTTCTTTATACCTTCAGACCACGCCCCTCCTTCCCCCTCACTCTTACGTTTTATCCACAGGTGTTGCCCTTTTTAAAATGTGATTGTGGGAGGGGTTTAGGTGCTACGTCCCGCTTTAAAAAGGTGTTGCTAGCCACGTTGTTCTAAAAAATCCAGGTGGCAGTAATTTCTTGGTTGTGTTATTGTTATTCTGCCATAGATTAAGACAATTATATCACTTCACTATGAGCGAGTCTTGAATGTTCCACAGTATGACATTAAAAGTCTCTGTTTCCTCGAAGACAAGCAACCGATGCCACCAGGCCAAGTTACAGGTCCGATCTATGTCGAGGCGAATCCCCATAGTAACAATGCAATAAAGTATTTTGAGCAATATAACACTGGTAATTGAATACATGAAAGACACATACGTTTAATGCCATACTGCGGAACAATTTCAGGCAAAGCAGCAATAGTTTTAATGGCTCAAGTATTAAGCCCAGAGCTAGAAGATCCAGCTTTGTGCATAATAGACTTTATTTAACATTGCGATATAGGACCAGTTAGCATCTCTGCGTACTCCAAGTGGAACTAGTTGTGACTCTTAGCGTTATCACCATGATGTTATAGTAGGTCATAGTATTTGTACAAACTCTGTAAAAAAAAAAAAAAAAAAAAAAAAAACCAAAAACAATATCACCCACCATTGAGTGACCTATGAATTGCAAACTTACTGTCTGTTTTGCCTCGCTCTAGCTGTGTGGGAACTGGACTGGGAGGTCACAAAGTTGCAGAGGGGAGGGAGGCTGCAGAGACAACCCCACTCCGAACAATGAGGAGCTGGGGTCATTGAGTTGTTGCTACTACCAGAGCCTATTATACAGTGTACATTAGAGGATAGTAATGCGCTACAGTTTTATTAGATAGATTCTTTGCACAGCTGCCTAAGTCATGCACTAAACGACACCTGCAGAGATTCATACGCACAGCAGATAGAGAGCAAAGGCGTCGCCATAAATCTCCATGTTAACTGGTTGAATTGTTCTTCCATCTGCCCGGTATCCGCGTTCTCTGATGCAGTTTAAAGCCGAGTTTCCGTTGAGTGTTTCGGAGATTTAGCCAGTACTGCATAGTTTGTCGGTAATGTCTCTCGTAAATCTGCTTAGTGTTGGTATTAGCTGCAAGTAAGCTAATGGGCAAAATGAGCTAAAGGCTAGCTCGGTGATTTGTGCATTTGTTTTGTAGTTTCAGTAAGTATAGGTGGGAAATGGTGAGGTTCTTAAAACGGCTGAGCAATTTGGGAAAAATATCGAATTCAGATTTTTCGGACGGTTTGAAGATTGGAGAATTATGTTTAAATAGTAAAATACTGTTCAAAGTTCACATTTAACATGCCAAGAATTGACAAAAAGGCTAAAATATGAACTGACAAACAAATACATTACAAAGAATCACATTTCAGAACATGTTTGTACAGATCTAACCTACAGAGTTTGCAGCTTTTAGGCCGAATAAGAGGATATTTTGTTGTTTGTGGAGGAATTATGGTACTTTTCAATGTTCTAATTGTGTCCATTCAAATTGTCATTTTGATTGGTTTTCGATAAATTTTGCAGCCCTAGTTCTTAATACAATGTAGCTACTATTTTGACTGCAAGGAGCCTGAAAAACTTAAGGCTGTGCGAGTAATCCAGTTTTAATCATGATTCCATCTATTACTCAACAAATGTTTGTATTTATTGACAGCGCAGTTCATTAACTTTTGTTCTGAATGGTATAGGAGCTTTTTCTGCCACCCAAAACCCAGAGCAGTGTTTAATACAGTGTTTTAAAGTCACAAAACCTGACTAATAAAATACAGTACAAATCAATTCCCTCCTGCTAGTGGTGTACTTTATTTTCAAAGTAATAACCGCCATTTCAATTATGATCAAAATAATCATACAAACACTTTTTCCATAATATTTTTTTCTAGTAATGTAAGTTTTACAGAAAGACAGCAATATTTAGCATTTTATTAGCACCTTTAATATTTACACATACTATCAAATGCTTAAACTAACCTCAACATTTGTATTCTGTTGACTTGTAAAGACAGCACATCACACTAGATAGAAAAGGCTTGAAAAGGCTTGACCTAAATTTCTAATGTCCCTTGTCGATGCTCATGACAATGGCTAAAATCTTGTTAGTAAAGAGGTATGCTCCAGTAACCTTGTTTGCAGTTACATATATACAGTACATAAAAGCATAGAATAGTGACCTGACCCTAATGTAAAACTCTAATGGAATTGTGCCTTTGAAAATCAAACTCCACTAGTGACCAAAGCCCAACCCATTGCAGAAATCGGAGTTTATGCATTTTAATTTTGCAGTTTACTCTCTAGTAGTAGTAGTAGTAGTAGTAGCAGTAGCAGTAGTAAAAGCAGCAGTAACAGTAGTAGTAGCTGTTTTTTTTTCTTAAATATAATATAATCTACTTTTTCTCCATTGAATTGCTTGTTTTCATTGAGATTACCTGACACTGATACCACCAGTCCAAATAACTACAGTATTGCCTCAACTCTCATTTTCTTTTTTGTACATTTTCTAACACAATAGTGATGCTATTTGAACTCGGCTGCGGTCGATTGGTGGTCTTTTATCACTAGTTTGATTGTAACATCGAACCCTCAAGGTCGGCAAAAAATAAGCCATTATTGTGCCGGGCCGTGAGTGTAGGAGCTCTTATCTAAAACAAACCTAGAGTCCCATGATAAAGAAATCCCACTGCAGCGTCTTTTTGTGTTTACCTACATCTGTTGTCCAAACTGTCAGTGGCTGTTTGGGAACGCCAGCTACCCTCATCTGGCTCTCTTATCTGGTGTGCAGGTGTGGTTAGCAGCTAGCCCCCTCTGCGGAATAGCATTTCACAGGCTTTTTTCTTCTACCCACATAATGGCACTCAGATGAACACAGAGCTGCCTCGGGCTAAGAGCGTGAGCTATATTATGTGCGGGGAAACGTAATATATAATCAAAGCGTTCGGATTTGACTTGTACATTAAAGGTATGAGAGGTTTTGAAATGGGAAATTCAGTGTGATGCAAAAAGGAGTACGATGTAACTTTTCTTGCGGGGGTTTCGTGGTTGTTTCCATGGAGATGTTATTTCTGAGTATGGAATGTTGCATAGTAAGCCATTAAACTTATCTAGAATTTAGAATAGATTACATTATTTGTCTTTTATTGCTGAAAAATTACTTGAAAAATATGCATTGTTACTGTGAGTGGGGTCACCTCTTCACAGATCTGATTTGTAAGTAGTCTAGAATATTGACGAGTTTAATGCCGTACTGTGGAATGTTCCAGGCAAAGCTTTAAATTAGAAGGACTCCTAGTAGACAACTTGCCAAGGAGATGGCGCTATCTCTTGCAGTGGTAATATTGTCTTTACAGAAAGTGTCTTAAAGTGCTAAAGTTCTGGAGTAAATGCTTTTTTCCATTTAGCAACAACAGAGCACTATCCACACCAATCATTTTTTTGTTATTTTTCACTTCATGAAAATTCAATAATATGAAAAAATAAAGTTAAAAAAATCTCAAATAAAAACTAAATGGGAAAAGAGCTACTGTTACATGAGTAGTTTGATAACTGGATCCCTGCTTGGAATCTTGCATTCGTTCAAAACCTGTCTTTCTGTTGAATAATACGCTACCACCTCAGCAGCTTCTTTGAAAAATGTAGCATATCCATAATAATGCGAGAGGCTGTAACCCTAAGATATGTAAATTAACGTACGCTAAATAGCTTCCGGCGCTCTTGGGTCACAGACTCGAGTGTCGAGTGTTTTCGCATAGATACTAGTCACTGTATGCCCATTAGAGAAAATCATTAGTGACTTTTTTCAGTGCCTCACCACCATTTAAGACCAATCATTAGGACCCACTGCGATAATATGTTTTCCAAGGCCATTTTCTAAAGTCACCGCAGAGATGTATCAGACCATTCAAGAGATGCAGACAAGGAAATTAAGCCTCCCTCGGTATCCATTTGACTCTTATTTAGCTCGCAGTGAAGAACTGCACCTGCTGATCCTAACGACCTTTACAGTCAGTCAGTGAGAATTATGAATGAACTTTTAATCAGATTCCCGCGTCGAAGGAAATTATTTTCTTTCAGAGACTTCTTTGCAGCTCCGGGCAAATTATGTTGGTGTGAACCTGTATGTACTGATAACCCACAGCACTTGTTTTGTTGCAGCTCGTCATTAAAGGTGCACCAGGCTGCACTAGCTTTAGCAGTCTTAGCTAGTTTATTCAGACTTTTTGTGAAAAGAAATTATTTTAAATCTAAAACAAAATTTATAGAACAAAATACCATCAGTATCTAAAATGTAGCAAATTTATATTCACAAAAAAAAAAAAAAAAAAGTTTAGAATTTTTCTGTTTTGACGTTGGCTTGGATAAAGTTGTCCTTTTTTTATTAATTGAGACCAAAATAGTGAACTGAACCGCACAATCACAAAATAAAAATCTAATCATAATTCTGTAATAATTATGTCAAAACCTAGTATGTTCTGGTGGCCATCTTGTTTATTATTATCATTTATTATGCTTTTTGTTGTTTTTATTTAACTAATGTAGTGTTCTCTCTGGTCCCCATAGGTTTCCGGAAAATCAGCCTGGACGATCTGCGCAAGGCCTACATCGTCAAAGATGTGCAGCAGTACATCCTCCACCGGCTGGACCAGGAGGAGGCTCTGAGGCAACATCTCACCAAGGAGACCGCAGAGATGCTCAACCAACTCCACATCAAGAGCAGCGGTTGTTTCCTCTACTTGGAACGCGTCCTGGATGGAGTGGTGGAGAACTTTATCATGCTTCGCGAGATCCGTGACATCCCTGGCACACTCAACGGCCTCTACTTGTGGCTCTGTCAGAGACTATTTGTCAGAAAACAGTTTGCCAAAGTTCAGCCTATTCTCAATGTAATCTTGGCAACGTGCCGCCCACTCACTGTCAAAGAACTGTACCATGCAGTCTGGACCAAAAACATGACACTAACCATGGAGGATTTTCAGAAAAAGATGGACATTTTATCCAAACTGTTGGTGGAAGGATTGGGGAATACAAAAATACTTTTCCACTACAGTTTCGCAGAGTGGTTGCTCGATGTTAAGCACTGCACTCAGAAGTACTTGTGCAACGCTGCAGAGGGGCATCGGATGTTAGCCATGAGTTACACTTGTAGGGCCAAACAGCTCAAACCACTCGAAGTTCAGGAGTTCGCGTTGCACCTCGTCAACTCAAACCTGCAAATTGAACCTTTTAATCTGGCTCTGTGGATGGTTTGGAATGGTACCCCGGCTAAAGATGCCCTGTCTATCTCAATACCAAAAGAACAGGAAGTACTGCAGCTTTTAGTCAAAGCCGGAGCTCATGTTAACAACGAAGATGACCACGCCTCCTGCATTGTACAGCAGGCCCTAGAGAGAGAGGACTCTATAAGGACTTTACTTGATAATGGCGCCTCAGTAAATCAATATGACTCTAGTGGCAGAACTCTCTTGGCTAACGCTGCATACAGTGGAAACTTAGATGTAGTTAACTTGCTCATTTCCAGAGGAGCAAACATGGAGTTAGAAGACAACCACGGACAAACAGCACTTACGCTCGCTGCAAGGCAAGGCCACACTAAAGTCGTCAATTGCCTCATAGGTTGTGAGGCCAATATCAACCACACAGATCATGATGGATGGACAGCGCTCCGGTCTGCAGCTTGGGGTGGGCATTCGGAAGTTGTATCGGCTCTCCTGTACGCGGGCGCCAAAGTGAACTGTGCCGATGCAGACGGGAGAACAGCTTTGAGGGCAGCTGCGTGGGGCGGTCATGAAGACATCGTGTTGAACCTCCTCCAGCACGGCGCGGAGGTCAACAAGGCGGACAATGAAGGAAGAACGGCTCTGATTGCAGCTGCGTACATGGGGCACAGAGAGATCGTGGAGCACCTCCTCGACCATGGCGCTGAAGTGAACCATGAAGACGTGGATGGGAGGACGGCGCTCTCAGTGGCGGCCCTCTGCATCCCCGCGAGTAAGGGCCATGCTTCAGTAGTAAGCCTCCTGATCGAAAGGGGGGCGGAGGTTGACCACTGTGACAAAGACTGCATGACCCCTCTACTTGTGGCTGGCTATGAAGGACATGTGGATGTAGTGGATTTGCTCTTAGAAGGTGGTGCTGACGTGGATCACACAGACAACAATGGCCGCACCCCTCTGCTGGCTGCTGCGTCTATGGGCCATGCGTCTGTCGTCAACACATTACTGTTTTGGGGCGCAGCTGTCGACAGTATTGACAGTGAGGGAAGGACTGTCCTGAGTATTGCCTCCGCTCAGGGAAATGTGGAAGTGGTGCGGACTCTGCTGGACAGAGGTCTGGATGAGAATCACAGGGATGATGCAGGCTGGACGCCACTGCACATGGCTGCTTTCGAAGGCCACAGACAGGTGTGTGATGCCCTCATTGAGCAAGGCGCTCGCTGCACAGAAGTTGATAATGACGGTCGAATACCGTTAATATTATCTGCACAAGAAGGACATTATGATTGTGTTCAAATTCTTCTGGAAAACAAATCCCCTGTGGACCAGAGAGGATATGATGGGAGGAACGCTCTGAGGGTGGCAGCTCTGGAGAGCCACAGGGACATAGTGGAGCTGCTGCTGAGCCATGGGGCTGATATAGACTATAAAGATGCAGATGGACGTCCCACTCTCTACATTCTGGCACTTGAAAATCAGCTGGCCATGACGGAGTATTTTCTTGAAAATGGTGCCAATGTTGAATCTTGTGACACAGAGGGTAGAACTGCTCTCCACGTGTCCTGCTGGCAAGGGCATCTTGAAATGGTGCGACTGCTTATTAATTACCATGCTGATGTAAATGCGTGTGACAATGAGAAAAGATCTGCCCTCCAGTCTGCTGCGTGGCAAGGCCATACCAAAGTGGTGCAGTATCTGATAGAAAATGGCACCCGGGTAGACCACACATGTAACCAGGGAGCTACAGCGCTGGGCATAGCTGCCCAGGAGGGTCATATTGATGTTGTTCAAATCCTTCTTGAGAATGGTGCTGACCCAAACCATGCTGACCAGTTTGGGCGCACAGCAATGAGAGTTGCAGCTAAAGGAGGTCATGCAATGATTATTAAGCTGCTAGAAAAATATGGAGCCTCTACATTGAACGGGTGCAACCCCTCTCCTGTGCATACCATGGAAGAAAAAACATCTTCTGTAACTGGTAAAATGCAGTCCCTCACCATCAAATCCAGCAGTTCAGGCAGCACAGGAGCTGGTGACATGCAGTCATCCGGCCGATGTCTCACCAATGGACCTGTCCATGCATTTAGCTCTCCCTCTGAGTCTCCAGACTCTACTGTCGACAGGCAGAAATCCTCCCTCTCTAATAACTCCCTAAAGAGCTCCAAGAACTCCTCCCTGAGAACCACATCCTCCACAGCCACTGCTCAGACTGTGCCCATTGACAGTTTTCATGGAATGACTTTCACAGAACAGATCCAGCAGCACTCACTGCCTCGCAGTCGCAGTAGACAGTCTATTGTATCCCCTTCTTCTACAACAAAGTCCATTGGCCAGCAGCCATCCTCGCCAGCCAGTGACTTTGACTGGTCACAGTTAAAACCAGGTCTTAATAAGGCCTCAAAGGCAAATAAAATTTCATCTTCAAATGGTAAAACATCTCTGGGAGATAAAAAGAAAAACAAGAATAATGGGTCAAACCAAGTTCTGGAGTATGAGATGACTCAGTTTGATAAGCGAATAGCTCTAAATAAAACAGTTGCAAACATTGCAGTGAAGGATCCTCATTGTAAAATCATGATTGGCAGTCCCATCCAGCCCAACCAAGATCAGTACTTCATCCAGCAGCAGAGCCTGGCAGAAAAGAAGAGAAATGGCATCATGACCAACCCGAACTATCACTTACAGGGTAATCAGGTTTTCCTGGGGAGGGTGTCCGTTCCCCGGAATGCTCAGAACAGAGGTCACCAGGATGTGCTGGACAATTATCCCATTGGAGAGACAGAGCTGAACCTCAAACAGGCTCTTAAACTGCAGATAGAAGGATCTGACCCGGGCTTCAACTACAAAAAGGAAACACCTTTATAGCTGGTGAGGCACACTTTCATTCTCTTACTTTGTTCTTAATATTTACTTCATTATTGTGCTTTTTACTGTGTAGTCCTGATAAATCAGAACTTTTCTCTCCTAGGAGACTTTGACTTATTTGCATTAACACAGATGATTCTTTCAGTTTCAGATGTCATGGATGCATTCATCGTGCAGACATCAGAGGGAATGTGCCAAAGCAACTGTTTTTCATTTGCATAAAATCCTGCATTTGTGCTCATCAGCAGGGGACCTGGAGAAAACCCGTGGGGAAGACAATTGCTGCCTGAGGCTTATGTGAACTGATACTTCGATGTGCCTACATCTGTTACAGCCTACTTCATATATCCATGCAAATGCATTTTTTTTATTTAATGTATTGATATTTAATGAACAGTGTATGCACTTTTTAAAAGACAACAGTCATGTATTTGTTTTATCACGTTGTATCCATCCATATTTGAGTAACTGATGAAACATACCAATGCTTTATTATTTAATGTCTTTTTGGCAACTTTTGATTTGACACTGACTGCGATGCACCACGGAGTGCATTGTGACAAAAACATGACATAATAGCTGATGTCATGGTAATGGATTTGATAGTCTGCCTTTCCTAGAGACCCCAAATAATCTGTGTTAACCTTATCAGTGTGCTAAACTTGCATTGTGACAATATGTTTATAGCTGTGGCAACATTCTTTAGGCAAGCATATTTATTATATTTTTTTGGAAACAAGCCACTTTTGATGCATTTTGGGTTGCATTACACTCAACCATGGTGCTGTGTTCAGAAGTTGCCTGCAGTTATTTTTAGACTCCCTATTTTTTTGGCTTTGTGTGTTATGACTTAATATGAGTATCTCAGAGGGAGGCTTCACTGAAACTAAAAATTATTCATTTTGTCCCTGTGGGATTTTTATGAGTTGTGCATTTTATGTTTTTCTGTATTAAAAATATATATTTAAATACCCATTGTGTACCTTCTGCAAAAGTTTAGTGCTAAACGCAGTAGGTTGTGTTCACGTGATATCACAACATTGAGCTGGAGGACGGGTCAGAATTCATATTTCATATTTGTTGACCTGGTTATGGTTAATATCTGTACTTACTGGGCCTGTCCATATGAAACAAAAACTGGTACAAAGTTCAACATTTTCTCTGTCAGTATAAATAAACACAATAGCCTGTCAAAATAGCCTAAGAAAGTGGTGCCATGATTCAACTCCAAAGACGTGATTGTTGTCAGTTGAAAGGACTGTAAGCCATGTTGCAAGTTTGTGGAGCCAATCGCTAACAAATAATGACAAGGTGCAACATTTGTGGATCATAAGTTTGGATTTTTTCCAAAACTATGAATCTCCCATTGAGTTAGCTAGGCCCCTGCCCTCCATCTGAAAATAATGTCATCATAAAATTCTAGGACGTGAACGCAATCTGTTTGCGATTCAAAAATAACTAATAAAAGTTCTATGTTAAACCTACTGTAATGCAAGATGCCCCAGCTTAGTCTAGTTTTGGTTATTTTGCGTAATTCCTGCTGGATTTTCAGGAGGCATGACAAAAGAACGACTAAAAACAGCCTGAACCACCAAGACAAGTCATGGTTTTGGAAAGGCAGAGCTCCAAAGCCAAAGTTTGAAGCGACAAACTCTATACACACTCCTTCCTGGATATTCGCTCAGTCGGACTTAACCCTTTGGGGAGATGGAGGGAGGGAGGCTGGGAGAACTTCTACATCTGTTTCTCATGAACTGCGTGGAGCTGTGCTAGCGTTTACAGGGCTGTGTCATATTTTTGCAGGCTTTTCATAATGTTAACAGTGAGCTATTTTTTGCCAAGTTCTGGGATTTTGGGGAGGGGAGCAAAATGTCTATAGCGTGCACAAACACTCGTAAGCCGTAGCCGAAGCTCCGGAGTGACAATGGCGAAAGGTTGTGAAGGGTCAACGGAAGGAAATCAGGCCAGAATTAGATCTGCGAAGGGAGAACGCATACTGTACAGTCTTATTGGAAATATCATGTTTGTTCGATGTGTCTGCCACCTTTGAGTTGTCAGTGGTTGGATTGTAAATAGCTTACCATGTACATTGAAGTCTCATGTTAAAAAGAATTCCTGTATTATATGAAGTGGGATTTTCTGATGTATATTAAAGTGCTTAATAAACATATTTGCTTTACTGCTGGAAGGTAGTGCCTTTATTCAATATTGCTAACAGTACCTCTGGGTTCAATCATTAACTAAGTGCATAATTAACTAAGTGCATAATTACCAGGCCATTATAAGAAGCTATATTATAATACAGTAGTGAATTTCTTTGCTATCCCAGAAGGAGATCTTTTGCTAATATTGTAGGATTTTGCATCATAATTTAAAGGTTCACTATGTAACTTTTATGATGAATGATGTCCGTCAACTTGTCTCCATGGAGATGTTATCACTTTGCCTGAAAAGCACCACGCTATTGCATTAATATCTGATCTTGTTTTGACCCGTAACTCTGCCCAGTAGCGTTGTCTCCATGGAGATAGATTTATTCAATGCCATATTGCGGAACATTCAGGGCAAAGTAAGAACAAATCCATGGAGACACAGTTCGTAGACCCTCCACCAGCAAAGTTTAAATAGATTACTTTGGTAAATACCTGTTACAAGACCGTTTTATAAGAAAGTGTTAGCCAAACAGCTCATTTAAATCTAACTCAATACATCCCATTTTGATAGAGATGGTGTAATATTCTGTGTACTGGTGAGTAGGCCTGATGTCCACACAATGGCCAGGTCATATTGCCTATTGTAACATTAGATCAGCCATATTACATGTGCATCAGTGTGGAATCTGTAAATGGTGGTTGCCTTTGTGTAAAATGTGAAAGGGCAGCTAAAGCACAGGGCATGACGACAATACCAGCATAAGAACCGGTTCAGCGCAGACATCAAAACAAATGGATTAAAGTGAAGTGGAGCCGTCCAGTATTTACTACAGCGGCCCGTTTTTAGTTCACCCAGTTCATGTGAGTCCAAATCAGAGACCAGAGATCAAGCACGATGATAGAAATGCATTAGTAATTGCTATGCCAGGACACAGAATGGGCTCAGTGTATTGTGTAAGCTATATGCAGAAAAAGAGATGTAATATTTCTGTGATAAAGGTTGATTAAGTGCCTCTATATTCAAACCGTCCTATATTGGTGTCTTCCACAGATGGAAATTGTCCTCCTCCTAATGAAGTTATTACCTTGGACGGAAATTAACAAATCAAATGGTTTAAATAGGGTTATTACCAGTATACTGTACTCATTTAACCTCCTCTGATACTACTTGGTAACTGCAGTTTCTCTAAATAGGGTCATAGTTTTGCAGTTATGAACACATCGCCCAAAGTTACTCCTATAAAGTTACTCTATGACATAAACATAAACATGAGAAGGTTAAATTGGAAAATCATTAATAAGTCATTCTATAGGCCAGTAATATTTAATACAGATAGTAAAATGAATATTGTTAAAATGCAGTTTCCTGTGGTACTATAGTGAGTTGTAATGTCCAGTCACCAATAGAAACGATCAGGTTCAACGTTTGTGAATTTACCTTTTAGATAATTCAGAGGAAAGTGCAGCGTAATCAATAGGGGAACTGGCTCTTGCCCCCCTGCTGGAAGTAGGACATCATTACATTCTACAATCTGAAAAAAACAAAAAACAATAGGTCTATGAGATAAAACCCCTTAAAATGCAACAAATATGATAATACATGTTCAATCATAAACTGAAACTTGCTCTAAATATGACTGAGTTTTAGTCATTGTATTTTCCAAACCTTTTAACATTTTAGTTACTTTGCATTTCTATAACAAGGATCATTAAAGTACTATTGTCGCAGTTTACTGTATTTAATCCTTACTATACTTAAGGATACACCCACTCATCACCTTTTTCAAACCTGGATGTATGCAAGCCTTATTCCCTTAAGTCAATATGTCTAATGTCTTTTATTGCTTGTATTGACTCTAATATAATAATAATAATAATAATAATATTATTATTATTATTATTATTATTATTATTATTATTATTATTATTATTATAAAAATATATAGATATAATGAAAAACTATTGTGGGGTCAACATTTCCAGTAAAACCTTAAAAATTAAAGATTTGTCATTGTAAAAAAAATGTACGTGTGTAAAATAATTGCCTCATAAGCAAAATACAGGAAATATATAAATGTTGTTAAATGTTTTATAACCAGGCTCTGATATAACTTACACAGAGCAGAGTATTTTTCCTTCGCCAAAAAAGTCCTGATCTTTTTTTTTTTTTTTTTTTTTTTTTACATTTTATGATATTCTGTGGCCAATCCGAATTTCTCCATTTAAATCACATTATATTTCACTTCACTTTTGCCTCCAGCTGCTTCCATTCCAGAGTTTAGAATGTATTAGCCCAGTTCGAGTTCTCTGGTCTTACTCTAGTACTGGTTTGGTCCTGGTCTAGTCTTGGTTTAGGACTATGTTGAGTCCTAGTTTAGTCAATTTTTTTGTGTGGTGATTGTGAACGCATCCTTAAATTGTCTATTCTAGTATCACTTATTTGCTACTGATCAATAGCTAAGAAATAAGACAAACCTTTATTTGTCCCACAGTGGGGAAATTAGTGTTGCAATGCAAAGGTCAAAGAACAGTAGGAGAATAAGGACATGCAATCATAAGATCTAACAAAAAGACATACAAGAGTAAAGCTATAGGGCTGCAAAACATATGTACAGGAAGTGGCTATGACTCTGGATCTTTACAACAGAGAAATAAAAATCTTTAGCTTTCATGCATTTAACCTGAACTGGAAGCATTTAATGTAGCGATGGACTTAGTTTCAAGTTCTGTGCTGATATTTAGAAAAGAGTCAGTGGTTAGCCTGTGTGTTGCTGGGAGGGTGGGCGCTAATAGCTAAAGCATGTGGCTGTGAGGTCATTGCATGCAGAGTCCCGGCTCGGCGGAGGAAGACGTCCCTGTGAAGAGACTGCCAGTGGACACATCTGGTTCTTCTCCTCCCATGCCCTTGTTTTGGATACAGCGCTAACAGGCTCCCACGCAATACAAGCAGAGCAAGGACGCTAATGGACCGCTACTTAAGCACGGTGGCTACCTGATGTGTCCCATGAAAAGAGTGACAATCAAGATTCCATCAGTGACTGAATTCAGGTGGTGATTTCTTTGATTTTACTCTTTTTTGTTTTTAACTATTAATTTATTTAAAGTCAGACACTCACGTGTGGAATTAGGCTTTGCTATGTTATGGTTTAGTCCTATAATTTATTTAGTCCTACTATTAAAATGTTCTTTACATACATAGTGTCAGTGAAGACTTCCATCCATCAATTTTCTTCTGCTTATCCGGGGGCAGGTTGCGGGGACAGCAGTCTAAGCAGGGACTCCCAGACTTTCCTCACCCCAGACACGTCCTCCAGCTCCTCCAGCGGGAACCCAAGGTGTTCCCAGTCCAGCCGAGAGACATAGTCCCTCTAGCGTGTCTGGGGTCTTCCTCAGGGCCTTCTCCCTGTGGGACATGCCAGTGAAGATTTAATTAGTCTAATTAAAGCATGAACAAAGACTTAATTCACAATGAACAAATAGCTGACTAAGAATGATTCAATCTTTTTTATTACTTAAAGGAACTGTGTGTAGCCTGTGCTCTTACCGTTTTTAAAAAGGTATTACAATCACAACTGAACCTGTTGCCAGTGGCCAAATATGCATATAATAGGACACACGGTTCTCAATATACTCATGTGAAAGCTCAGAACCTCAAGAATTCACTCACTGAGCTGCAGAGGCTGCACTAGCACTGGTTAATGATTGGCTGCAGGTGCTGGGGTTTAGGCAGTGAGAAATAAACCAACTGGGTTTAAGCATTAGTAGTCCAAATCAGAGACTCATGTGAGGCTCTTTCTGTTTTATGGATTGTTTTATCATCAAAACTAACATAAATAAATGAAACACCATGTCCAATGTGGTTTGTAATTGAGAATAAACTGACCTTAGAACCTTTATAACTAAGAGCTATTTGACTGGAACATGTTTACCTTGCATCTGGGGACACAGGTGATATTTATGAAATTTTAAATCTAAATCTTCTGTACAGTTCCTTTAATTCAGACGTTTGGGTATTCATTTAGTTAGTGGGCCTAAATCATTCTTAATATACTATTTGTTCATTATGAATCAAGTCTTCTTTTTTGAAGTTATGCAGTTATTATTAAGTGTTACCAGACTTGGTTTGTCAAGTACTAGTAGGATACAGAAGTAGCAGCAGTAGTGGTCAGTAATGAAAGGAGTAATAAGTGACTTTTTATAGCAGCTGCTTCATTAACTCAGGCATTAGTACTGGTAAAAAGTAGAATAGATTTTACCTTGCTTCAATTACTGTAACAACACACTGAAAACCTGCACTGGGATAGTATTGTCTCTGAGAGCGTTTAATTGTGCAGTTGCAAAGATGTGAAGACTTCGCCCACTGCTGAAAATGGCTACACATAAGTGAAGTCAGCTGGGTTGTTTTGCTGCATTGAAAGACTGCTAACATATGGCTCTGAGCGGGCTAATGTCGTCTAATTAAAACCAAAAAATGCTTGGTTCTCGCGTGTCCTTGCAGAGAACGCCTTCCCAGCTCGTTTCAGGAGAGAAAAACACTTAACAAGAATGCTAACATAATAGTGTGTTTGTGCAGTTGGCAGAGATGTGTACCTTGGAGTGCATGCAGTGTTCCCTCTGATGATCACAGGCTACGGATACAGACTCAAGGAAAACAACAGAAAAATGCAGACAGCGTGTGGAATTGTAAAAAAAAAAAAAAATAGTGCGACACAATGCAAAATTACTTCAGATCAGAGACAGAGAGATATATTGGTTGTTTGATATATCTGATCAATATTTCCTCTATTTAGCATTTCAGCTATCGGCCTTAAATCTCCAGCAGAGGCCAATATTTTATATGAGCTAATCAGCAGCCTAAAGAATACACATAAAACTTTATTTGAGCACTTTAATCCAATGAGAGCGCTGCAAAAACGTTACTACACTGTTCTCTTATCCAGCTTCTAAAGGAAAAGAAAATGGTGGATGAGCTTGTACTAAATTTAAATGAGAAGATTTACGGAAAATTACCAAAATCTACCTTTCATATCAGCCCACAAATATCGGCAGATCATATCGCCCATCGGTTGCTCTGGTTTATAAACAATTGGTATCAGGATTGTCTATTTTCCTTTTCAGTTGGTGCTGTTAAAAGAAACAAGACACATGTGATTTTGTATCTACGCCAGATGTCCTTTCTAGCTCAAAATCTGGCACAAAATCATGCAAAATCCTGTACCATATTTGCCCCACTTTCAATTATGTTAAATTAATTTCATGAATTGGGAAGCATCTGTCTGTGTTTACCTCAAAATGTATTAGCTATAGAGAATTAGCATGTAATGTAAATCGTTGAACTTAAAGAATATCTGTACACAATCTAACTTTCCTAAGCCAACAGACCAATTCAGTCCCAACCAAGCATGACTGTTCCCATCCTAATTTCTTGACGTTTGGGGATCATCTCAAGCAGCTTCCTCCACAGACTCCAGTGCCAAGGCTGTACAATTAAGACATGTTTTGGTCCAGTCTTCCATATCATCGCTCCATTGTTTCCTTTGTCTCCCTCTTGTCCCTCTTGTCATCAATCAAGCATCACAACACTGAATAATATGTAAAATCGGTTGTAGCTCTTGCTGTAAACACAATAGGATCACGTTTTGAAAAAGGAACCAGAGTTGCTGTTTCTTGCCAGGTTTTGCTGGGTTTCTGATGACAACACAACATCCTATAGGCCAATATTATTTAATACAGATGGGAGACAGGTCAGATTAATCTTGTTCAAATGCAGATTTGTGTTGTAATACTGTGAGTTTGTGGGTCTAGACACCGATAGAAATGATCAAGTTCAACGTTTGTGAATTTACCTTTTGGATATTTCGTGGCAAAGTACAATGTAATCAAGGAAAATTTGGCTCTTGTCCCTCATCTGAGAGTATGTCATCATCACATTCTTGAATCTGGAAACCACCAATAGCCAAACTTACCAACGCCACTCTCTTAAACTCCACTATATGCATGCATTCGACAAATCTAACCCAACTCTGAAAACTGCCATTAAACCCATGTCTACGTAATCCCTCAGTCGTCCAGGTATGAACCATAGTAAAAGAAAAATTCAAGTCTGTCAACTGGACAAAAAGTTGTAGGAGTGAAGACATTTCGCTATTAAACTCATGAAATATATTTTTGAATAATGAGTAATATTGCAAGTGTCCTCCTACATCTTCCAGTTTGTCGATAGAGAGCATATACCATTTCATCCGACTATTTTGAGAAGACATATTATTAGCTGGCATGGTTACAGCCTTTCCTCCACGCGAGTCTTGCTAGCTGCAGTGACATCTCCGGAGCAGCCAAGTGGCAAGCTCGCACAGAAATCTTTACCACACTTGAATTAAATGTGTCCGTTTTATAATGACACGCGTCGCGGGCAGCCATGCGGAGCTCTTCATCAGACTTTGCCTTTTAAATAAGACTAGCGAACCTCTATATGCCAAGGCGTGGGGCGTGGGGAGTGGGTTTTTTTAAACTCGCTGCAATTACCAGGCAATTTAAAGAAGGAAATGGACGCAATTTGAGCGGTTGGGATCAGCTGGTTGCATGTTTCAAACAGTCTATGTCATTGCAAAGGACATTAAGTGTGTTTCCGAAGTGCTAGGCTGTGTTAGAGGTTTAAAAAGTGGTTGATTATGATTTGGACCAGACTTTGTTCACACTGATCTAGGAATAGAACTGGCACTTTATTTCTTCTCAGGTAACAGCTGCTGCTCAACTTGGCTAAAAGATTGGCTAAAACAACAAGAATATTCTTACGAGAAAGTACACATACAATAGTTCCATTGTCATGTATTGGAACTGAAAGTGCCAGTGACTACAGTTTAAACTATAGTTATGGTTTTAAAATGTAAAGGCCTTGCAGAGTAGCTTTTCATTGCAGTAAGGACAAGATTAGTTGGTGAAACGGCTACGCTAGATTTTTGAACACTGAACATTGCAAGTAACTAGACTGGACTATAACCACGGATAGGGAGTAGGTGAAATAATTTTTTTATAGAGCACTCAATCCTTAAATGTAAGACAATACAGAATCATTCCAATATGCATGAATCACACAAAATAGTAGACCTTAGGACCATTACAACAGTTAACATCGTGCCTTGTGAGGGTCTTTTCCTCACAGGACATGCCCGGGGGAACTCATCCGCAATAAGTTAAATTTAACATACAATACAAAACTACACTTAACAAGGCAACACCAAATAAAGCGTAGTGACATACTGAGGTAACGTCACCGCGGCACGCTGCCCAAACAACGCCGAGCCACGGATGCAAAAACACAACCCATGTTAGCCTCACACTGGCTGTTGATGAGACAAGGATTTCCCATTCACGCCCATGATGCCCGGACACTCTATGCAATTACTGGGCATCTAATTGCGGTCCACTTGAGGCCTTGCAACGTCCGGGCATGACAGCTTCGCTCCACCAGTTTGTGACATCAGAGGGCAGAGTTCAAGAGGGAAGGATGAAGGATCTTCAAAGTAGCTACACTTTGCTTTGTCCACATCGCTGCGAACTCTTGGCCTTTTCTCAATGAGTTTCATATAGAAGTCTCTTGAAATGGTTTTCACTTCACAGCTGTGCCATGCCAGGGTCAAGGAATGACTAAAGTGCAAACCAAGGTTAAAAACAAAGAGCAGCCATTTAAAAAAAAAATCTAAAACAACTTTTGAATTATTTCGGGGATATTTTTGTTGTTTACTACAGTCTACACGTGTCCATTCATAGTTTTGATGCCTTAAGTGAGAATATACAATCTAAATAAGCTTGGAAATAAAGAAGAAAAATAAGTGAAAAAGCGTGTCCAAACTTTTGACTGGTGGTGTATCTCCAAGACTTTTGTTCACTCAAATGTAAAAACGGGAGCAATTCCAAGTCAACTCACTGAAGGCCTTTGTTTAAGGTTAAGTAGTCCGACTTATTCATTTAGGGGTTATCTGTCTCTTGGTGGGAGTCAGGAGTCAAATCAGGACAAACTTTAACCGTCCAAACATTTGCCAAGATAAGCCGTTCTCATCTAATCTCTGAACAATTGCTCTTATATGCTCCACATTACTCAACAAAACCATCGCTTCATGAATGACAAATGTTTTCTTTCGAGAGTGATCCGATTTGCGACTGAATGCCAGACAAGCTATAACCTCTCATCACAGCCACAAGACTATTGATTGAAAAAACACATCCTCTTGGGCTAATATTTTAGATTTTAACTGCAGCAGGGTTTAAATCTGTAAAGTTATTGCCTTATAAAACTGTTTGACTTTTTGCAACCCCAACAACCAGCATTGGAAGACTACTGTGACGAGCTAGTTTTATTTTATCCTCCCTGGCATCCATCCAGGGAGATTGAGCTGAGTTGAGGGCCATTTTCCTCCGAGCGACAGGTGGGGTCGAAAACATAAACTACTTTCATGAATGTGGAATGAGTAAAGGAAAAAATAGGCAAAGAGTTATAAAAAGCCAAATTTCAAGCAGAGGTAAACAATTGAGCGCAGACAAAAGGCCCACATCACCGGAGAATGCCAGATTATGAAGAGTATATTGCTCTTTGTTGTGTGTTTACATAATGTATAGGCGCTCGTCAGGAAGAATGAATAGCTTTCATCAGGTCCCGGTGGAAAAGTAGTCCTCTTTGAAGCTCTGCACTGGTGTACACAGGTGTTCCTTCTACTTTCGCTCAATGCAGTTGATGTGCTATGGGCGACAGTGGCTTCGGTGGTTGGAGTGCTCGTTAAACAACTCAAAGTGCAGGCTATCATTGCGTCATTGGGCCAGACACTTCACTCACAAGTGATGGAGTGATACAAAAACACTAATATATGGATACTGACCATATATCAAAAAGTACTGATTCACATTCAAAAAGTTTATCTGCACATATATTTAATTTTAGATCAATGAAAGCTTGGATGGAGTAAAAAAAAATAACACCAAGGTAAAATTATTCTTGGTAGAGGTTTAGTATTATAGTACAGAGTAGAGAGTTTCAATGCGTTTTAATACAAAACTCATTGGTAACCGTATTAGATCAATATTGTTATACTTGCCATAATATTACTTGGTATTGGATCAAAACAAAAATCATTGGTATCGCCCATCACGATGCTTAGAATGAATGCAGTGTGTGCATGAGTGATTGGTGTTGGTTGGAGTAGGTGATGGCACAGATAGGCAGCATTACTTCTGTCGGTATATCCCAAGGGCAGTCATAGCTACGGAAGTGTATGCATGGATAGAATTAATAATGAAATATATAGGGCTTTCAGTATCTTCAAAGAATCTATGTGAATTCAAGCAATTATAAACGTTATTCATTATTAATGTGGCAGTCAAGTAGGGATGATGAAGTAGACCGGCAGGATGTGGTGAACAGAACTGGAGTAGCTACGTGTAGTAAAAACGATCATTTATGACATTTCAACTATCATAATACTTTAATTCATTAATTTAATTGTTACATTTAGCTGGTCAATTGCAACCTGAGTTTAAAGGTACCATCTGTAATTAGATTGGCCAACCTAGCCTTGTTGTATTCTCACATATTACTACTAGATACTATCTAAGATACTGCAGTCTGATACTGTGTCAGCTTTGGCCTGATAGAAGAAGACCAGAGAGCACAGGTGAGCCTCATCAAAGGCCAGGTGAGGGGAGGTCACATCTGCCATCTACTGGTAAAAAAATAAAATTGCAGATGGTATCTTTAAATGAGAAAGATAATACAAAATAGTGATGGAGTGATTTGATTTTGTTTCTTTTTTGGACAGAGTAAGAAAAAATCATCCAGTTTAGAAACTCCACAGCTCAATCTGTACTTTCTGGTGCAAACAGTGCCATGTCTGAAATGTCAGCCTTTCAGGGACCAGGAAAAAGTGCTTCATAGCTCCAAGACAATCCACTTCAATAATTCTGTGAAAGTTTGGCGAGCTCAGGAGGTCAAAGAATTCTGCCAATCCCTCGGGCATGTAATCCTCCTTTTCAATGGTTGTATTCTGACAAGGTTTGGACCTCCTCTGATGTGCACACAAGTTATTTCCAACACCCGCCCCAGGAGTGTAGCGTGACTGAGAGCCACAGAAGCTGCAAAGTGATCAACAATGAATTATTGTCCATGATCAGCTGTTGTGCATATACACTACTAAATAACTGTCAACATTAAAATGCTATTCATGTTCACTGCATATACAGCAGAAAGACTATTTGCTATGAGCATTAAATATTATGCCAAACTGACTTTTGAGCTGTTAACCATGTTACCTGGAGTTGTATTTTGCTTCAATCATGTTTGTCTGATGAATCTTGCAGTAAGTAAGTGCAGTAAGTCTGCTCTCCCTGAGTTGTCACAAAACAGTTTGTTTGAAATTTTCCAGTATTGTTATGTCACAGGTAGAGGTTTAGGTCCATAAATCATCACAAAAAGAACACATATGCAGTATGCAATATGTGACCTTTTAGCCATCTTATATTGTTGTCCCCTTATTAAAAATATATCTGAAGTTGGCTCTATTAGCATAGCATTTTTAGGGGATACGAACTTCAATTGTTCATTTCAGTTACTGACAGCAAAGGGAGCTCCAACAGCTAAATGCCTACTAAAAACAGACATTATTTTAAGTTAGAAAATGTGAAACACTTACCCAAGGTTGCCAAAAGTGATGTTTAAAAGGAAATCAAAGAAATGAGAATGTATAATCTGTGTTCTTTAATTGTGCATGTGTGATGTCATCATGTCACTAAGTGGGTGGTGAACATTTAAGTAATCTTGCCTTTCAGTGAATACAAGTTCAATTGTCATGGAGAGATTTTTTTTTTTTTTTTTTAAGAGTTATCCCCACCTGCTCGTCTCCAAAGAGATTAGGGCTTTATTTTTATGTCTGCAGACCATCTGTTAAGTTTTACTGAGCCTTTTGTTTGCAGCATGTATAATTATTGTCTTTTAACTGGTCAATGTGCTTAAATTGCACCTTGGGATAAATTAAGTTGAATTTAATTTAATTGCTATCTCCAGTGTTCCACAGTATGGCTTTTAAACTGTCTCCATGGAGGTAAGTAGGTGGCACCAGCAGACAAGGTTATAGTCTGTGGAGAGGCTACTGCTCAGAGTATGAATGCATGTTTTTTAAGGTATTTTCAATCATTGGAAGCACCCAATACAAAGGTTTAACTCCATACAGGGGTAAAACAATTAAATCTTCATGGAGACAAGCAAATGGCATACCCTTCACCAGAAAAGTTACATATTGCACTTTTAAGTCCTGGACTGGGCACAATACATAGTGTATATTTAAAGGGAACAGCAGACTGCAATAATAATCAATAATGGATGAATAAAAGTCCCAAAAAAGTATTCCCTAAACTGCTCTGCAAACCCTTTGTTTACTTGTGTTTGAGAATGTGTTTCTGTGTATCTTTTATGAGCTAAAATGATGAAGAGTTGGAATATTAACCGTCCTCTTGGGTTTACAGTTGTGGCCTGAGGCTGGACCCACTCTAATACAGAGATTATTGTTCGTCGATTCTTTTAAATTCCCAATGCAGCATCACAAGTCTTTGCCGAGTGCTTATTACGCTCAAAAACACATCATAGCCATTGTATTCATTTATTCTCTTTTCAAATAGTTTTTCAGTTCTTTCCTGGCAAAATTATGACAGTGCGTTCAGAATGATGACACATCCAAACTTTTATGCCAAATGAACCCGAATACAATGAATGTTTTGCAACTTGAGACGATTAGCTTCAGCAAAATGTCAATAATGGCTAATGCTCCCATCCCGGTCAATGACAGCACATGTGGCTTATGACAGGAGATGGCACAATATGACATTTTAGTGCTATGATTAGTATGAGAAGAAACACTGCTATTTAACAAGCCAGTAAACCGAATAATCTCATCATTTCAAGCAGTGGTCATGTACACTCAATGCCTGCGATCCACAATACGCACACTTTCAGTTCTTGAAGAGTGAGTCTAGTCATAAACATTCAAATGGGTGTGATTAGCAGGTGAATTAGCCAATCAGGGGCAAACATGGTCCGTCCGTATCAAAACAAATGGCTGCTTATGAAGAAAAATATCACCAGGGACTGAAAAACATCTTGGATTTCTGCAGAATCAGTGATCGAAGCATTTTGCTCACAATGATAGGTGACCCTCTGTAGAAATAATGTAATAATAATAATGAGAGAATTATACTCCTAGTCTACATTGCAAATATTTGTGCCAATATTAGTGTCTCCACAGCATCAAGCATACACAAAAAGACAATCCTCCAACTAGGTACTTCCAAATGAAATATGTGGCTTGTAGATTTTTAGAAAGCATAGCATACAGTTATTTAAAGGGCCCATATTACGCTACTTTCTGGTTCTTGTTTCCTCATCAAAAACATACTTGGGGTTGGGTTTTGTTTCATTCACACATATTTAACACATAAATCCTCCATATTTCGGCTGAGTTCTTCTCTCAAACAGAAAACACTCCGTTCCACCTTGTGATGTCATGTGGTAATACAGGAAGTGCTCCACTGTGTTTATAAACTCCACACACCTTCTCTCGAATCATGTGGATGATTTCAGCCCTGGAATTGCCAATCTTTACTGAGCTAAAGATAAAAGATTGTTTGCCACAACATGACATCATAAGGTGGAACAACGCATTTTGAGCTTTGGAGATGAAGATACAGAGAATAATATAATAATAATATACGTATGAATGGAACAAAACACAACTTCAGGTTTGTTTTTGATGAAGTAACAACGTTCTATTGCTAAAAGCTCACGAGAATCCATTTTGATAACATAGACATTTTTCTAGAAACAGTGAAACTAATAAATCATTTCAAACTTTCTGGGAACAGTTCACCAATTGAATGAAACCGTTCAGACAAGAAAAACTGACAAGACTAAATTGACCCATGACGAAACCTTTAAACTGGTCTTCTAATTTCACTTGACCAAACGGACTTCAGCTGTAATGAACAACCGAATAATCCTCCCTGGGGCAGCTTTGGTCCCTCTATCAGAGCAAAGTGAGCACCTGGCTGTTTTATTGGTGCTAAGCTTCTAAATGGCCTTATTATGCCACTCTGTTATCGCTCGGAGTTATATGGACATTACAAAACCTCGCCAAAGCCGTCTTTTGCCCATTGTAAACCTCGTTCTTTCTCTCAAACTGGCGCCGTCTATCTCTCTATTGCTATATTTCTTGCGTCTTTGTTTTCCTGACTTTTGTGCTCCGGCTTATCTCTATTGAAGTTGTTTGTCTTATCCTCTTTAGTTCCAAGTGTTTGCAGTGTCTGAAAAGTCTATTCCTGCCGGGGCTCTCTCCCTTTCTGGTTTTTGTAGTGAACTTCCTGTTGATCTAGCGTTTCATGTTTGGTTCTCATCGGCCTTTATGTCAATCTGTCCTCTGTTCTTTCGTTTTGAGGGATTTTGTGTTTGTGTAAGTGGCCACTGAAGCAGCTATTGAGCCATGGGGCCTATTCAAGAGTTGTCTGAAGAGACTAAAGCAATCAGGTGTAATGTTAAGAGCAATTGCAAAGTGATCAACTCTTTTGATTGAAAGAAAGATGATGCTGCAGGGCTGGACAATATGATGATAATAAAAATAATAATAATATTAATAATAATAGTAATATTATTATTATTATTAATAATAATAATAATAATAATAATAATAATAATAATAATAATAATAATAATAATAATAATAATAATAATAATAATAAATAAAATATTTCCCCCTCCTAATTATAGTTACAATTTTTTTTCAATGTTTTTCATATATTAATTTCCTGAGCATGCAGACTTTTAAGTATTGCTATTTAACACAGATTAGTCAAATTTATTCCTGAACTAGAAGTACCAGGAAGTACAAGTACATAAGTCCTGTGCTCAGGTCTCTGCACTGGCTTCTGTGGCTCAAAGAATAGACTTTAAAGGCTCTGTTTGTGTACAAGTCTCTTTATGGCCTTGCACCAAAGTACATCTCTGACATGTTAGTGCCATATGAACCATCTCACACTCTGAGGACTTCAGGGACCAGCCTCAATCTTCCTGAAGATGTGAGACAGGCCTCTACTTTGACAATGTTTAAATCCAGGCTCAAAACGGTTCTGTTTAGCTGTGCATATGACTGAAAGGTTTTTATTCCATACTCTTCTCTTTTAATCTTATGATGATTATTCATGATTATTTATGTTTTGATTTGTTTATATTGTAATTTTATTATTCTGTAAAGCAGTGTGCATTCTGCTATACAAATAAACTTACCTTGCCTTGAACTAAGTCAGAACTCTGATCCAAACCGCATGCTTTTCCAGAAGATTGGCTATAGACCCAAGCCAGTCACTGACAATTAAAAAAGACAAACGTGATTTGATTAATCACACGCCCCTGTGGTCAAGTATTCCATTTCCGCACCATATGTTTAAATGATCTCTTTGTGTCTCATGTTTCCAAAATCAATCTGAAAAACAAAAAATAATGGTTAATCCTCAAATTAGGGATTAAAACCTCAATTTGGATGTACAAAAATGAGTCAAATGCAGAAGATACTGATGTTACTTTGGAAATGGTTACAATCAGCCAAGGTAAACTGCAAGCAAAGTTTTTCAGATTGTATGTTCTAAAATGACCTTCATTTATTTTTTGTTTCAAGTGTTACATTTACTGCAGTTAACGCTTGTTGAGAGAGTGATGAAAGAAAAATCAATTTATTCACTATGTGCTTATGTTTTTTGGTCTGACTAAATCCGAAACTGTTGGGTCATCTAAGCCTCGATACCCAAGGTGTAAATGTGTTTTGGAGAGCTCTAGCTGGGCCCATATAAATTGTTCGATAGCATCTTGAGATAGCATCAGGAGATTAGGGTGACACTGCTCCACTAATGGCTGCTGGATGCATACTGTGCAACATGGAAGAAAAAGTACACTATGTAACTCTGCCATCTGCTTATCTATCGTCATGGAAACAAGCAGGTGGTGCTACAAGTTCAAGCCAAAGGTCAGATCTGTGGTGAGATGAACCCACTCACATCAACAATGCGTGTTTTTATGGGTATTTCTGCAAAACATGTAAACTAGACACATTTACTGCCATGAACGTTCCAGGGAAAGCCTTACTCCATCGGGACATGGAGGTGACAGACTCTCTACCAGAAAAGTTACATACTTGACCTTTAATTTGCAGCATACCGTATGCTGTTTTAAAGACGACCTATTCTGCTCGTGTCTGCTCTATAGCTATAATCTATGACACTTGTGAATCATTATGTCATAGTTTGCACATTTTAATTCACAATATTCATCTCAATGACTTAATAAAAGAAACAAATCCACTGACTTCTGCATTAGAAAACTCCAGTGTCCATTGGGAGCTAGCGACGATGTAAACGTCAACACAACAAAAAGTTGGTGCCTTTGATGGATAGCTGCAGATCATGCTAGCGAGTAAAATGACTATGCAATGCTGCAAATTCTGAGTATCAATGATTAAGAAAAGTTAAAGTGGAAAAAGAAGTAAGCGCAGAGCAGTGGGCATATGCCGGTGGTGATAAAACGGGCTGATCGGCAATATGGTGTCTCGAAATTAAGCGATGAACGATTGCTCAAACATGCACAAATCACTTCAAATACAACTTCAGGTGAGTAAATGGTGAGGGAAAACAACTATAGCATTGTTAAAAGCTCTGAAAAGTCAATTTTGCATAATAGATCTGCTTTAAGGCATTTATGGCATATTTTTGGAGCTTATTGTACTGTGGCTTTGTATTGTTATGTGTTGTTTAGATTCATTTGGATGGTTATGATTATGGTAAAGAGGGAGTATTATGCAAAATAGACTTTTCCTTTAGCTTTCTAATGTTGTTCCCTCATCAGTAACATGCCTAAAGAGGTTTTAGATGTCATCCATGCATGTTTGAGTGTGTTAGCGATCTCTCCCGGGCCCTATTCAAACCCTCCTTATGACTAAGCTCAGCCCATTACCCTACATCACCCATGCTCCCACACGACAATTCTACATAAATATACAAAAGCATGATTCAAAACTGTACACAGCAATTTCACCAGCCTGATGTAATGTGTGTTAGTTTCATTGGCGGCATGCACGATGATTGTGCTGTGATAGTGAAGGGGGAGTGACTTAACACAGAAATCAAAAGGAGGGGAAATTCAGAGCTTCAAAAACGAAACTTGTAAAACATGTTAATATTTGTTTTTGGCAAATGTAGCATTTAGCATGGTGACCTCAATATGTTATGGGTTAGCAGCTCATACCCCATAGAAGTAAAATACCCTCTCTTTAATGAAATAATGTTGATCTCAATTTTACTGTGGTTGCATTTATTTATTCATTGCCTCCTCCAATTTAATTAGGAGCTTTGTACATGTTCTTTTATATATTTGAAACGAATATGTTAGAATATATTACTTTACAATTTTTATTTAAAAAGTACTGTAAATGTAACTTTCTGGAAGTGGAAAGTCACCTGCATGATTCCAAGGAAAGTTAAAACCACACTTCCAAACAATCTCCATGGAGATTGTGGAATATTATAGCCAAAGGAACAACATTTCCATGGAAAGAGTCAGGTTTGTGGAGATGCAAGCCCTCTCAGAGTAACGATGCATGTTTTTCAGTGCAATAAACACAACTACAATTTGATTATAGTCTATTTTCTGGCTAAAATCTTACATGCTCTTGGTTTAAGTTGCTCATTTTCCATAGCAAAAACAACCAGAGATATTGCCAAAGAAGTTAAAATCTCATCATCTTTCTTTTGCATCAGTCTCTGATGAGATCTTGAACCCGATTTTCTCATTTTCAAATTCTGTTAGACTTCTGATTTGTCACATTTAGATATTCGCTCAGTCTCCCTCCCTTCCTGCCCTAGCTTGTTTCCTCCCTTTCCATCTGCAAAGAGTTCATCTGAGGACAAGCCGCTGTTGCCTCTCACACACACTGTCCTTCGCCTAGCTGGGACCACAGGGCAAACCGGAGAATAGGGACACGTGGAGATCAGGGCAAGCATGTCAAAAAGAAACAAAAGCCACTGTATATGAACTCTACTGAGGACACACACTGAGAGAGAGGAAAAGAGCACAGAAGCAAAGATGTCACATGATATGCTACATGGCTACAGTTTAGTGTAGCGAACAGCCGAAATGGAAAAATTGGCAGAGATGTCAACCTTTTGGCAATTTTCTGATCTGATTGCTCCGTTACGCTTAACCGAGATTTGAGTGCTTTGCATACTTGACCTAATTTGACTCATGCAGCAGATGTTCAATGGAAGTTTGCTAAATATCTCTAAAAATCTGCGTTTAGTGTCGTATTTCTAGAAACAAATACAAATGTAGATGTTGATGAAATACAAATCCAGATCCATGGTAGATTTGGCGTTAAAAAAAGCTTAAAAAATGTTAATCGCAGCTCTGATACAAAACAGCAACCAAAAATTACACTGGTGGCTAGTTATTGCATTCTCAAAACAGTTATGGTTTATTTGCTTACATGCTATACAAGAAAGATCGGGCTAAGATAGTGTAGTTCAAGCTAAAGATGCACTATGTAACTGTTCTAATGGAGGGTAACAAGCAATGTTCCCTCTAATTTTTCACGAGTCTGAGCAAACACACAAACTCCCTGAGCGGTCCCATGGACCACTGTGAGCGACATCAGACCTGTGCACTGTGGTCATGCTGCATCGCATCCATCCAAGTTAAATGGTTTATTAAAAGAATCAAATTACCACATTTACATTTCTGTTATAAGACTTTTAATTAAGTGCTTTAGCCACTTATACAACGAAAATGACAAAAATCTTGCTCATGACCTGTGTAGTATGTTAATGCTATTGGAAGTATAAATATTTAATTTTAACTATGGCAAAACATGAGCTTCCAACCAAACCAAGACAACTGTAAACTCCAATGTTGAAAACACACTTAACATTTTTATGATAAAGCTCTGACTTGTATTATGAGCATAAGCCATTGTGTGAAGCTTTGTGCACTGAGTGAGATTGTCCTACTGTGTCTGGGAGACAGTCCGGTAACTCTTTTTCAGTATATGACACCATCATTTGATTTTTACAACTCATGAACTAGTGACAGTCAATGACCAACACACACTGAGAGGAATCTGTATCTGCACAGCTGCTCTATTACTGTACATTTAAATATCATATCAAAACACAATATAAAATGTGTATTTGTATATAAAATATAGTCAAAACAAGTGGTATGGGTCAAAATAAATATATATTTACAAACCACACACTGCAAACAGTAAACAAACACACTGGAAACTAAAAATACACATGTGACAGTGTGACAGTCATTCTGTGACTGAGGTTGGAGGATCGAGTCCCCGACCAACTTCTGTCATTGTGTCCTTAGGCAAGACACTTCACCCAAGTGGTGTGTGCGTAAATAATTGATGGTGGTCGGGGGGCACAGATTGGCATTAGCTAATACTAATGATTACACATAATACACATTTGGCCCACAATTAAGTCAATAGCAGAATAAACCACGCTTAACGATCAGGAACAGCATCCAGTCCATCAAAACATAAGGTCCTCTGCTCCTGAGTCCATCATGAGATCTTCACTTGGTTCCACAAACCGCTCCGGGTCTGAGATGCCTCTAGACGCTGCACCGATCCGCCTGTCAATCTCACGCTCCATCCTTGCCTCACTCGTGAACAAGACCCCGAGATACTTGAACTCCTCCACTTGGGGCAGAGACTCACCACCCACCCGGAGAGGGCAAACCACCTTTTTCCGGTCGAGAACCATGGCCTCGGATTTGGAGGAGCTGATTCTCATCCCAGTCACTTCATACTCGGCTGCAAACCGCCCCAGTGCCTGCTGCAGGTCCTGGCTCGAAGAAGCCATCAGGACAACATCATCCGCAAACAGCAGAGATGAAATCCTGTGGTTCCCAAACCAGACCCCCTCCGGCCCCTGGCTGCGCCTAGAAATTCTGTCCATAAATATAATGAACAGAACCGGTGACAAAGGGCAGCCCTGGCGGAGTCCAACATGCACTGGGAACAGGTCTGACTTACTGCCGGCAATGAACACAGCTTCTGCTCCGGTCATACAGGGACCGGACAGCCCTTAGCAAAGAGCCCCGGACCCCATACTCCCAGAGCACCCCCCAAAGGACACCGTGAGGGACATGGTCGGATGCCTTCTCCAGATCCACAAAACACATGTGGACTGGTTGGGCAAACTCCCATGAACCCTCGAGGACCCGATGGAGAGTATAGAGCTGGTCCAGTGTTCCACGACCAGGACGAAAACCACACTGCTCCTCCTGAATCCGAGGTTCGACTATCGGTCAGATTCTCCTCTCCAGTACCCTGGAATAGACCTTACCGGGAAGGCTGAGGAGTGTGATTCCCCTGTAATTGGAACACACCCTCCGGTCCCCCTTCTTATACAGAGGGACCACCACCCCGGTCTGCCATTCCACAGGTACTGTCCCCGACCGCCACGCGATGTTGCAGACTTGTCAGCCAAGACAGTCCCACAACATCCAGAGACTTGAGGTATCAGATCTCGTCCACCCCCGGAGCCTTGCCACCGAGGAGCTTGCCAACCACCTCAGTGACTTCAGCCAGGGTGATGGTTGAGTCCGCCTCCGGGTCCCCAGTCTCTGCTTCCTCCTCGGAAGATGTGACGGTGGGATTGAGAAGATCCTCAAAGTATTCCTTCAACCGCCCAACAACATCCCCAGTCGAGGTCAGCAGCTCTCCACCCGCACTGTAAACAGTGTTGGTGAAGCACTGCTTCCCCCTCCTGAGGCGTCGGACGGTTTGCCAGAATTTCTTTGAGGCCGTCCAATAATCCTCCTCCATGGCCTCCCCAAATTCCTCCCAACTTCGAGTTTTTGCCTCTGTGACCGCACGAGCCGCAGCACGCTTGGCCCGCCTGTACTCATCGGCTGCCTCAGGAGTCCCACGAGCCAACAAGGCTGTATAAGACTCCTTCTTCAGCTTGATGGCATCCCTTACTTCCAGTGTCCACCACCGGGTTCGGGGATTGCTGCCGCGACAAGCACCGCAGACCTTACGACCAGAACTACGAGGGGCCGCATCGACAATAGAGGTGGAGAACATGGCCCACTCGGAGTCCAGCAGACCCTCACAATGTGCTTGGGCCTGCCAGGTCTGTCCGGCTTCCTCCTCCGCCAGCGGATCCAACTCACCACCATGTGGTGATCAGTTGACAGCTCAGCCCCTCTCTTCACCCGAGTGTCCAAGACACGCGGCCAGAGATCAGATGACACGACAACAAAGTCAATCATCGACCTCCGACCTAGAGTGTCCTGGTGCCATGTGCACCGATGGACACCCTTGTGCTCGAACATGGTGTTTGTTATGGACAAACTGTGACTAGCACAGACGTCCAATAGTAAAACACCACTCGGGTTCAGATCAGGGAGGCCATTCTTCCCAATCACGCCCCTCCAGGTGTCACTGTCGTTACCCACATGGGCGTTTAAGTCCCCCAGGAGAACAACGGAGTCCCCAGTCGGTGCACTGTCTAGTGCCCCTCCCAGGGACTCCAAGAAGGCCGGGTACTCTGCACTGCTGTTTGGGTGGTGGGTCCACATGAGGACGGCCCCACTTCACTCCTTCGGGCTGAGCCCGGCCGGGCCCCGTGGGGAGAAGCCTGGCCACCAGACGCTCGCTGTCGAGCACCCACCCCAGGCCTGGCTCCAGGGTGGGGCCCCGGTAACGCCGGTCCGGGCGACGTAGCTAGCCTTGATTTTTCTCTTTTCATAAGGGGCTTCTGAACCGCTCTTAGTCTGTCCCATCTCCCTGGACCAGGGGCATGAAGCCCCCGACAACATAGCTCCCAGGATCATTTGGGCACTCAAACCCCTCCACCACGTTAAGGTGGCGTTTTAAGGAGGGGACTCTCATGCTAAAAATATTAAAATTTCTCCCAAAAATATAAAACTAAATATATTGCTTATATTTAAATGTATTTGTGTATATATATATATATATATATATATATATATATATATATATATATATATATATATATATATATATATATATATATATATATATATATATTTTGTTATCTGAAAAAAATCAAACAAAGACATATGAAGAAGCTTATTGGTATTGGTATTAGATTAACATTGCGATACTTGCCATAGTAGTACTTGATATGAGATTGAAACATTACAATAGCTCATCACAACATGCAACGCAATAACTCTGCTAGACCTCAGCCAGAAAAGTTACATAGTGCACCTTTGTTCTTGTCATGTTCTGGTGGATGCCACATATTCACCTCTGTGTACTGAGAACTTGAAGGTGGAACAGGACAAAACCGCTAACTTCTGTGTATAGCTAACGGGCTGTTTACATCTGAGAACGCCATCTGCAGCGCTAACTAAGAGAGCATCTGGAGGTTATGTTGACACTGCTCCAGGCCGTACACGGTGGGAGATAAACATTCGCAAATACTTCAATTTGCTTTAAGAACTCATCTAATACACTCAATATTTTTCACAGTTACAAACCGTTTTACATGATTTACAAGTTATTTGTTTACATTTGGTTTTCGAGGGAATCATCCAATCAGAAAGCAGAATGAGCTCCTCAGTTTGGGTTGCCAAATTCTACAACTAAAACCAGCTTGTAATAAATCTGAACAGGACGTCAGCTTAGCACATCTCATGTCCAGTAGTAGAAGTCAATTATAGCACCATGTTAGTAGTGTTAGTAGTCACCTCCAGTCTCACTCTAAAACCTTCAAATCAAAGGCTAGAAATCTGGGATAATAATGGACTCAGACTTGAACTTTAACAGCCACATCAAATCAATACCATCTGCAGCTTTTTACCATCTAAAAAACATTGCAAAAATCAAAGGTAAACTGTCAAAACCAGACTCGAAGACACTTATCCATGCATTTGTCTCCAGTAAGTTAGACTACTGTAATGGCCTGCTCACTGGCCTCTCCAAATGAGCATTAAGACAGCTGCAGTACATCCAGAACGCTGCTGCTCGGGTCCTGACTAGAACCAGGAAGTACGAGCACATAAGTTTTGTGCTCAGGTTTCTGTACTGGCTTCCTGTAGCTCAGAGAATAGACTTTAAAGCAGCTCTGCAAGTCTCTCCATGGCCTAGCATTAAAGTACATCTCCGACATGTTAGTGCCATATGAACCATCTTGACTTCAGGGACTGGCCTCCTACTGGTGCACAGAGTCAGGACTAAACATGGGGAATCAGCATTTCAGTTTTATGCAGCTAAAACCCAGAACAGTCTTCCTGAAGATGTGAGAGAGACAGGCCTCTAGCTGTTTAGCTGTGCATATGACTGAAAGGATTTTTAAAAAAATCTTATGATGATTATTTGTGATTATTTATGTTTCGATTTGTCGTATTGTGATTTTAATGTCTTTTTTTATTCTGTAAAGCACTTACATTGTGTACAAATTGTGCTATAGAAATAAACTTGCTTTGCTTTAGCCCTAAATTGACCAAGTTCTTTAATTGCTGTGTTTCCTGTAATACTTCTTCTTTTGAATAAATCTTGTATTGGTGGTATGTACAGCTCACCTAGTAGTTGGACAGAGACATCGGTCCAAAACATCTAAAGAAACACATGTGAACTCAGATGGCTTGAATTATATTGGGAGCCAGTTTATCCATCTGGCTTAAAAATCTTGTATGCTAGAAATTGATCTTAATAAGATTTCGGCCAACACTGTAGATGGATTTTTGGCTATTTCAGTGTTTTTCAACATATTAGCTTTGTGTTTTCTGATAGGTAATTTGTCTTGAATGACAAATAGACAGAGGTGGGAAGAGTAGTCAAAAGTAGAAGTACAAAGTAATGACCCAAATAGTCAATAGTCAAAAACGATTTGGAGAAACTTAAATCTGAGTTAATGTAATGGGAAGGACATAAAGAAAAAAAAATATATATATATATTCATATGCAAATACAAATGTTGTTCATATATTTTGTTCGAGTTTAGACTTACAGTGGGAAAAGTAACCAAAAACTTTATAAGTGCACTGCGTAACATTTCTATTGAAGGATCTGCCACCTGCTTGTCTCCATGGAAATGCTATTGATTTGTCTGTAATGTCCCACAGTATTGATTAAACCTATCTATCACAAAGGAGACAAGCAGGTAACAGCACTATGCTACATTACAATTCAGATCTGCGGAGAGTCGCCCCCGTTTACAGAAATAATTATTGTATTTTTAGCATTGGAAACACCCATAAGGAATAAATGCTAGATGGATATGTTTAATGTCATACCATGGAACATTCCAGGCAAAGTGATAACTTCTCCATGGAGGCAAGTATGTAGCGGACTCTCCACCAGAAAAATCGCATAGTGCCTCTCTACATATTGTTGTCTAAAACTAAATATTACTCAAATAGAAGTAAAAGTATGGCATCTTAAAACTACCCTTAACGCAATTTATTCAAAAATTACTCAAGTAAATATAACTAAGTTCCACCCACTCCTGCAAATAGCTCATTGTTTGCCATTTTCCAGACTGCTAATACGCACCAGCGCCAAACTTCACGCTCCACATCGCAGCAGCACCGGATTAAAACAGTTGCCGACTAAGATGCCCATTTTTCATTCTGCCAGCAGGATCCAAACGACTGGTTACTGTGCTATTCGCTATATGCAACTCTTTTCAGAACAACCAAGGCGTGACTTTTACAACTGCGGGACTCCCCTTGCCCCTCTCCCTCCTCTCCCTCATTAGCACCCATGATTCCCGGACAATACGAGACCGAAAAGCCCTCCGCAGAGCACCTCGATCCTCTTAGCCCCAGCCCGTGATAGCAATTGTATGTTTGCTTTTAGCCTGCTGCGCTAGCTTGCACAAGTTTGGAGAGGAGAGCAGTGGAGCAGGAGTTTTGACCTCATTAGGAGCCAGTGCAGTCAGCCAGAGGAGACCGGACGTGAATGGCCAGGTCAGCGGGCCACTTGGGGCCAGATGCTTCTATTGAGAAAGGCTTAGTAGTGCTTTCACGGTCAGGTTAGATTTGGATTAACTTAAAATCCTTATGCTCAACATATATCCAATTTGCAGCGTGTGATGCATTTTTAATAACTCGACTGACCTAGAAAAATTCTGAGGAGTACTGGGGATGCTGTGCAAATGGCTTCAATATTGGTTATGTAACACAGTTCGCTTTTTATGTCACCTTGTAAAAAGATAATTTAGCCAAGTGCTGTAATTAAGAGAGTGCATTTGGGGTTTACACAAAGACGTCTGATTTATGAGCTGCTGTTGTCTTAAAGCTTCATTAGCAGATTTTAGTTTTCAACTAAGGTAGTCCTGACCAAGCCTAGCGACAACACTGCAGAGATGGGTCCCCGAGCACTGCACTGCTCCTGAAGAGATGCTCCAGTGGCATTGAAGGATGGGTCAAATGCAGAGGACAAATTTCCCTAAGTTGACAACAAAGTGTAGCTTAACTTTAAATTTACCTCATTTCGTTCTGAGAATCCTAATTATTCACCACAATGAGTTTATAAGCATTTCTGTCTATCAGAGACCAGAGCGGAGTTTTGCTCTCACAGTAATGCTAACAAACATTAGCATGCTAATTGAAGAAGGCTCTTGGATGAGTGGTGAAATGTATTCATCCTAAAACTTTTGCTAAGTTGACAGAATAATATTTTCTTTTGAAATTAGTATGCTAAGACTGTATGTCCTGATTCTCTGAGAATAACACAATTTATAATTAGTTTCAGACAGCACAGAGCAGTCTAATTCGAATGCTAAGATCTGATTTTACAATATCCATGGGAGGAGTAACAGAATGTACCCTGTTAAAAGAATAAAGTTGTGTATACCTCACTTTAACTAGATAAGTAAGCAAGGTCATTGTTAGTAATTGGGTCTCTGGTGGAAATAGTCTTTGTCCTTTTCTCTGGGACTAGATAAAAGGGTTAAAAAGGTTAACAAGCATTTTGATTTCACTAAGCTCTTTCAACATTTAGCCTGTGTTTGAATAATGTGGAAGCTAATATCTCTAATAAAAGGGATTGAACGGCCTTGTTAAAATGAACTTTATTGCTATTGCATTTTAAAAAGGACTTAGGTATATTGTCATTTCCTGAAAAAAAAAAATCATTTATTGTCATTAAGTGCCAACATTATAATATATGACTATAAAAATCTATATTGTTCTCCTTCAAATTGTTGTATTTTTCTGGGATAATTCAAATACAAGGCAATGTCGTCTCTGAAGGCTCCGAGTTTACATTTACCTTTACGGCCTTCCTGTATTTGTTGGACTAGTGGATTGGCAAGACAACGCCATCCAATATCTTTTACACATTGCCCTGTAAAAAACCCAACAAAAAAAGCTTCTTACTTTACTTGACACCTTTTAAAAAACACATTGTATTTCTCCTCTGGAAACAACCTAACTCCCAGTCCTCTCCTCACTGCTTTCTCTTGGACAATGGCTCCATCTATCACGCCACCCTTCACTGGCTATGCGCTTGCTAGTGTTTACATTTCCACACAATGAAATATCACTTGTTGGTTCTTCTCGTTGCGAGTCGGCCATTTGGAGTTTGTGTCCAAGTGAATGGGGAGAAAGTATAGTCCATCACTTTGGGGTAGATTTTTACTCCATCTTTTGAATTTATGACAACAAAGCCTGGCCTTGGAGCTTGGTTTATTCAGCTGATTTTTTTTTTGTTTACCTGCAGCCCTAAACCTTCCCATTTGTTTAGAAGACTGCAAGATCCATTGCAATCAAACTGAACTAGCTATTTTAAGGGACACAATTAGCAAATCACAAGGGTTGCACCTTTTTAAGTATCTTAATTTCGGTCAAAACAACAAAATATCATGTCTTATTTGGCGTAAGAACTGCTAACCTTGTAACGTATTTGCTTGGCCAGCCAGTCCCTTCTACATTCTGTTCAAACCCAGAAAGGTCTCGAGTTGGACTAAACCTTCACTCCAATCACAGCTGCTAATTTGTAGTATATAAAAAGCTGTAAAATCTCGTAACATTCAGAACAAAATAAGTGCTTTGATTGTTGATTCTGCAGAAATCCATGCTGTTTCTCAGTGTTCTGCGTTATTTTCCTCCTTTTTTCATGTGTAAGTTTTGTTTGTTTTGACACGAACGGACCATGTGTTTCTCTGATCACGTCCGTCTGAAATCAGGGAGACAGGATCCGCTTCCACACCAACACGTCTTTGTTAAGTTTTGCCAAAGCATGTGTTTCTGGTTGGTCAGGTAAGTAGTTCATCGTGGTAGTGGAAACATGTTCTGCAATGAGGTTGTTATGTTAGTTTGTCACATATTTCAGTGTTTTTATCAATTCTTCTGGATGAGTGTAACATGTAAACAGAACCTATTACCAAATCTTAACGTCCAAATCTAATCACAATCACAATGCTTGTCAGAAAAATCACAATTCGATACCTATTCTAAATCAGCCCTAATAGAGAGCGATCTTGAACCTTGAGAATGATGGATGGTTGCGATGCCACGTGATTGCGTAAGCTAACCGTACAGGCATCACAATACATCCAGATTCGTGCGTAACCGACTTCCGCGCCAACCGCTCACACTCACAACCAAGGTCTGCGTATAGATTAACATATAAATAGAAACGCATGAAACAACCACTCACTCCCATTCATTTAAAATCACTAGCCACATGCGTTGGAGATCCTGAGAAGAGGGGGTGGCAATTGGGTTCAAGACCGTATGTGTTGATCCTAGTCTGGAACAATGTGTCAAATGGGAAAAGGCTTGTGGAACATTGCAAAGGACTAGAGAGTATGATAAGAACCCAGTATTGTGATTGAAAATGGTTTGCAATTATCATATGGAGTGAATGGTAATGGCGAGTGAGTTGTCAGCATGGAGCGAAAGACAGCAGATCACCGTAGTTCTTCTGATAGCAATGAGCGCTACATGTTAACAGTTGTGTCCGTGTATTCTCAAGTATCTGAACCGCGGATTACGTACATCCAATTTTACAACAAAAAGGCGAAAATGGTATAGCGTTTTGTCACAGTGCTAAAATTTCAAACTCGATTCAGATACAAAGGAATAGACTTGGTACTCGTGTGATTTAAGCATTTAATCGTAGTACTTTCTTTTATGTCACCATCCGGTCCCTCAGTGGTCCAGGTAGGTTCCATAGTGGTCCATGGAATACTAGGCGATGTCTTATACTTGTTCTGATACAGCTCAAGATCATTCTAAAGCTATTCAGGAAAGGTTCATTTCTGTCCTGTAAATGTGGCTTTTTTAGCATCGATACCTGCTCAAATGAATATGTAATAAAAAGACAAGGCACGAAAAAAAAGAAGATGAGTATGCAGTTCACGTTGATGCCTGGTTCTATACTCAAATCCCCTAACTCCACATTAAAATCATACATGTATAAAATTGTATGTAACTGATTATCGGTGTGTGTAATAGCCCGGATTGCAACCTTAGCAGTTTTGACGAGGAAAAGAGCAGACCTTGTGTGCTTAACCGGAAGTGCTACCACAAACAATTTGCAGTTTAGTAGCATTTACAGCAAAAGTGGGTGGAGCGGAATAAGGTCAATAGGATTTCTTACATCTAATACTAGTATAATTCAATACAATGCAGTAAATTCATCCGTTAATTAATAGTTTGTTGGGGATTTGTTGATGTGATGATGCTCAGTGACTGCTTAAATTCCAGTGTGTAATTATATTAGCCAACACTCCCCTGTTGTATTCTCACATATCACCACTAGATGCTATCTACGTTACTGCCGTCTTATAGTGTTTCAGCTTTGGCCTGACAAAACCAGACCAGAGAGCATATTAGGTGAGCTTAAACAAAGGCCAAGTGAGGGAAAAGGGAACAGGTTTCACATCTGTCATCTACTGGAAAAAATTAAATAAATAAACTCAGAGATTGTAGCTTTAAGGTTGAACCACCAATCTTACACAACACATATAGTCCTCCTTCATACTTTCCACAGTTTGAGTTAGATATTTTTGTATAATGAGCGTTATGAAATGTATCATTATTTAGAACTTTTTGTGCCAAAGAGAAGGACCACAAACAATTTATTCACTGAACACTATTCAACAAGCAGTTATATATGAAGGTCAGATCGGGTAAGAAGTCGCAGCAGTTGTCGTTATCAACACTGACTGCATTTATCGAGATTAAGCAGATGGAAGGCACATTTTGGAGCAAAATAATGACATAAAATTGCTTGATGTTGTGGCGGTTGCCTCACAGAACACTCACAAGATTTTCAGTCATTTTGCTTTTAATGTATAAGCCAAATTTCAGATCAAAACCACATTTGCCGAAGTTTACTATGTACATCAAATACGGAATTAGATTGTAAAAAGCCACCATGTACTGTATATATAAATGCACATAGCTAAACTGCTAGGTACCATGTTCTTTTTGATTCGCTATAGTGCTGGTAACGCAAGATATGAACATTAATAAGAGACAAATCAGCTGCCTTCTTTCCCAGAGGTCATGCCCGCTAGCGTTACCAATAGGTTTGATTGACAGTGTTGCTAAGTAGGCGTTAGCTTCCAAAGCTTCATCCAGATTGGCTCTTTGGTTGCTATGATACTTGCGGTTAGAATTCCAAATATGGAGCTTGGTTCCAAATTTGCCCTGTAACCTCTAGCCCCGATAAGCTGCAACTGAAGATCTAACTACAAAAAATGTAATAGTGAAAAGCTTTATACAAGAATTTTATACTGAAAGCAAAGTATAGTGCCATGTAGCCTACCAAAGTTGTTCTTGGCACGGTGAGTATAGATGTGTAGTAAACATGCAGCAGAGTGACTATAATTATGAAATGCAGTAACATAGCTGCTTCTACTATATTTTTATCTCCAATCACAGAAATAAACAACGTTAAGCAGGTTTGCCAAGTAACGGGGGTGTCAAACTGGGGGATAAAAGGTAATGTTGACACAGGGCCCAGTGCAGAGAGGGGCCCCTCATACAGTCAATAATGAGCGACATGTAGTGTGGGCCCTCCATCATGATTTGTGTCCAGGGCCCAGAATTTGTTGCTACACCCCTGCAAGTAGAAGCAAGTGGGACACACTGTAGCAAATGTTTAGAATTCAAAACATCTTAATGTAGGTTACAAAGGATAATAGAACATTTTAAGGTACTTTTAAAGGGTCCATATTATGCCATTCTCTGATGTTTGTATGTATGCATGTTATAATGTTGTTTCCTCATCAAAAATATACCAGGAGTTGGCACAAACCCTGCAAATTTAGGCTGAAAACACTCTGTTCCAACTTGTAATGTCATGTGGTAATACAGGCAAGTGCTTCAGTATGTTTTCAAACTTCCCACACCTCCATTAGAATTATTTGGATCATTTTAGACCTGGAATTTTCAATCGCTATTGAACAAAAGATATAAGGCAGCTGTTAAGATGAAAACTACAAACTTCATGAGTTTTGGATACATAGACAGACTAATAATAAAGGGTTACTCAAACATGTGTGAATGAAACGCAACTCCGGGTATGTTTTTGATGAGGTAACAACATTCCAACATGGCGTAAAACTCACAAGAGGCAATTTTTGCGCAATATTGGTATTTTTTTCCATGTATTTGAGCAAAATTTGTCTCATATATATTGCATAAGCAGCTCTTGAGGTGAAACTAAATGTGCTGTGTACTCTCTGCATCTGATTATATGGTGTTTTACTGTCAGGGAATCAGTAACGTTAACTCACTCCCCCTTCAGAGCTCTACTACAACACAATCCGCATGATCACACTAATGAAACTACTGCACATTGCATCAGGTTTGTTGAGTACAGTTTTGTATCATGCCTTTGTATATTTATGGAGAATTGTCGTGTGAGATCATGGATGACGTAGGCTTGTGAGCTGAGCATTGAACAGAATCTTACAGGTAATCGTAAGAAGGGAGAGATCGATAAATGACTGAAACATGCACAGATGGCATCTCAAACCTCTTCAGGCATGTTCCTAATGAGGGAACAATGTTATAACATAGTGGAAAGCAAAAATAAAAAGCGATTTTGCATTAAACGTATAGGCTAATTATGAACATGTTACATCACCTTCCTCATAAAATGCTTACAGAGGCAGTCCATAGCATTTGTATTTGGCATTTTGCTTATTGTTGTACCTTACCCCCACTCAAAACTGCTCACGTTAATGAGTCACGTCAACAAGGTAAGGGCTGCAGCAGGCTCTCAGTCCACCCACTCGCGTCCCCGGTTAGCTTTGTTGCACATCGTCACCCCATTTAGTGTTAGCCAGCGTGGTCAAACAAATGACCAATGAGAGCAGAAGAATCTATATCCCCCCCCCCCCCCCCCCCCCCACCACAGGCTGTAATGGACAACAACATAAAGCCGAACTGCAGTGTTTACAGAAAAGAAAGGTACCCAAATGAGCCAGCCCACGCTATGTTCTGTTCATGCCCTTTTAATTCCTACTCCTACCTCTTCCTATTTTAATATTTACTAATTAGTAGTTAAATACTGCGGTGGTAAAGTGTATTGATGCTCTAATAAATAAAACAAACTGGTATATATGTTTTTTAACTTGAAGGAGTTTGGAAGACATAAGGGATTACAGCATCCTGGAAACGGCAAGTGAGATAAGATAAACATTTATTCGTGCCACAGTGGGGAAATAACATAGACCATATTTGTGCTTTATGGCTATATGTGCAAATATTGTGTCTGTTATCCAGCTGCACAGAGGGTTGTGAGACCCTTAGAAACATTAGGCCCACAGACTCACAACTCTTTTCTGATTCAAGAGTCACCGTATTCAAGCATCTAACTTTTAATGCTTTATATTTCACACATCCATCCATTTTCTTCCGCTTATCCATTGCTGGGTTGCGGGGGCAGGAGTCTAAGCAGGGACTCCCAGACTTCCCCCCCATCAGACATGTTCTCCAGCTTCTCCGGTGGGACCCTAAGGCGTTCCCAGGTCAGCCGTGAGACATAGCCCCAATATTTCACGTCATCGGAAATGAATTTTGACTGAATGAGAAGGCCTTTCTGTGCATTTTCCCTTATCAACTCCAAAAATTCACACTAGATCAACTCTTTCTGCTAAAGTAGTTCTCATCAAGACTAGCTCATGATCTGGAGATGGGTCAGATTACCCCAGCAGCACTGAAGGATGGGTCAAATGCAGAGGAACTTTTTCTCAACAGGGACAATAAAGTGTACCTTACTTGTCCAATTTGACTTAATTTTATCAATCAGTCTATCTGCCCTGATGAGCCATATGGACATGGAAACAAGATTTGGAGAAGCAAACAACAAGAATAAGCGAAGAACCTTTAGAGTTTTTGGCCTTTTGAAGGATTTGCATAATGTTGATTCAATCCTAACCTTTGAATATCAAGGCTGAAATGACTAAACATTGATTTCAGGGCTGTAAGTGATTCCTTCTGGTTACCTTTTTGACGTTGAATTGTTCTTAGTAATATACCCTGGAAGAATTGTATGAAATAGTAATATAAAAGTAATTTGTGCAATATCTCTTTCTGCCCCTCCAAACTCGAAGCAATGTAGACTGTTTGTACAAAGTTGTTTTGGCTCTTTACTTTGTTGTGTCCCAGCGGATACCATAAATATAATCTACTGCCTCTCAGCGAGGAGCAAAACGCGCCGTGTAGCAGCTGCTCTCTTTCCCGTACGGTTTTTAATAAGTGTGTTCAGTGACATTTGTTATGAGTCCTATTAAAAAATCCTTATTAATAATTAACAGTGGTCTCAAATTGAGTTCTGCAGCATAGCAACAGCCCCGTGCGGACTCCGGGGGGTTCCATAATTTTTGAGCCAATCAATATCCTCTCAGCAGTGGGCCATACACGCAGCACATTTTGCACACATGCCCTCCCCCACAGGGCCGATAGTCACGGCACAAGAGGTGACACAAAAGGCTGCTCTGAGGTAATGAGGGAACGATACAATCTTTTATTTGCGATGAAGTGATTTGGCACATCAGTTATATGTTAAAGACGACAGAGTGAGCTCAGTTTTGTTTCAGTGTTGTCATTTGAAACACATTAACATTTCAAAGTCTATTTTGACTCTAAGGAGAAGGCGTTATATTTTATTTGGAATTCAATAATGATAGAATTAAATTTGACAGAAAATACTGGTAGTTCATCGAAAGGGGCTGTATGAAACATTTTGATTTTAATTTTCATATGCGTAACTTTCCTGTGTCCCCAGATACAAGGTACACGTTCAAATCAAATATAGCTTTTACTGAGAACAACTGTAATACTGATTTATTCTTATTTACAAAAACATCGTCCAACTTGTTTATCTAATAATTTGGGGTTATGGTTCTCAAAATCATTATCCAATCTCTCATTTAGGATACCAGTTTCAATATTGAAATCCAGCTGGTTTGAACCATAGACCAAAGAAGAGGACTAAGTGTGGACTAAGAGTGTGACGTCACCCTTAGCGTTCGGCTCTAGTCAAATGAAGCCCATCGAGGCTAGAGGTAGAGGCAAATTTGAAGCCCAGCTACATATTTGAAATCCTGACCTCGAGTATCATAGCAACCAAAGAGCCAATCCGGAGCGAGGCCCCTTTAGCAACGCTGTCAATCAAACCTGTTACTAACGCTAGCGGGAGCAATCTCAGGGAAAGAAGGAGCCTAATTTGATAGTTATGAATGTTTATATCTTTCTTTGTCTTTTACGGACAAAATAGTGGAACATAAACACCAGGATCATGTAGAGCAGGTTAACACGAACATTTTAAGACCAAAATGACGAGGCTCACTGTAGCAATTACAGAGAAAAGGGCGCCAATGTTTCAATGTAAAGTGAATTGGAGTCAGAGTCAATGGAGCTGGAACTTCCTATTTGAAAACCTGCTAGTGTGTTAGCTATGTCCATTTATATATACAGTCTAGTCTCTGGTTTGAACCTAAAATGACTCTCTTTGATCTGAATCCTCACTAAATAAAACCCTGGCGAATGCAGCCAATCATTACTCAGTGCTAGTGCAGCCTCTGTAGCTCAGTGAGTGAATTCTGACGTTTCTGAGCTTTCACGTGAGACTTTGCCTGTTCATATACTGTGAATCAGATAAATTTTGAGTGCTCTATGTATGCAGGTTTAGGCACTAGCTACTCAGATTCAGTTGTGATGGCAGTACTCTTTTTTTTTTAACCATAAGTTGCTATAAAATGCTTTGTCTACATATGTGCTATTCTTGAGAAAACTGCTGAAATCCAGGCTTATTGTCCAATACCCAGCTCATTATCGACATTTCTATACATAAAGCTCACTCTGAGTTTTTCCAGATCAAACCACGCTCCCATAGGTTTCCATAGTGACTGAGTAAAGGTAGCTAAAATACCTTTCGTGGTACTGCTTGAGAACAATTCAAAATGTATTGTGTGAATCATATATTAAGCTCAACTGGCATCTTAATTCTGAATAAGCACCTCTGTCTGGCTTTTCAATTATGCGCTTACATAAATGACTACTGAATTCATTTGGGAAAGGGTAATAAGTAGCACTGTGACCATATTAAAATGTAAATGAGTAGTTTGAATTGAATTAATTGTGTTTTGTTAGACACTTCCGAAATGTACTATATCATCTGGTTTTGGGGGTTGGTTGGGACATTTTCAACCCCATGTCTACACATTGGCCCCCAGTGGGAACAAAATGTACCCTGTTCAGTGTAATTAAGGCTACTGCACCAGGAGCTGTCAGAAAGAGACTGCTACATAGGAACAGTAGGCAGCGTGTATGCCGGCTCCACAAAATTATGTATAGGATTACATTCCTAACTCTGCATGGGGTTGGTGAGGATTTAGTAAATGGGTACACAGTCATTTTAACTCTACTGGAAAGCAGGAAAAAGTCAATTACCAAAGTAGATTAGGATTTGGTCAGAGAAGGAAAGGGGCGCAGCAATATTTAAACATAACTTTATAAGAATTCTACATGTTCTAAGTGTTCAGGAAGTCAGAATGTTATACAAGGTTTAAATAGGCATAGATGCAGACATAGGAGCAGAGCTAAGGTATTATTACAGGTACAGTATGTAACTTTCTGGAGGTGGCATGTCACTTGCATGATTCCGGGTGACTAGCTCAGTTTGTAGACTGTTTGTCCTATAGACTAAATGAAGAAGTGGACTGTGTTCAGCTCCAGCCAAATGGAGCTTATCGAGGCTAGCGGTTATACGGGCGAATCTGGAGCCAAGTTCTGACCGTGAGTACCATAGCAACCAAATAGCAATGCTGTCAATCATAAACTGTTGCTAACTTTATCAGAAGAAAAAAAAGGTACCTGATTTTTCTGTTATTAATGTTCATATATTGATTCACGGACAAAAAAGCAAAACAAAAGGATCCTGTAGAGCAGATTAATACAAACATTTTAAGACCAAAATGAACTGCAGCAGTTACAGAGAGAGGGCCGACAATTTTTCTATGTAAAGTGAATTGGAGCCAGAGTGGATGGAGCTGGAAGCACGCCCATGATGGCTTCCTATTTGGAATGCAGCAGCTAGCAGGTTAGCCATGTCCATTTATATATACAGTCTATGGTTTGTCCACTGATCCGAAGGTTGGCAGTTCAAATCTCACTCTCGACGCAAACATTATTGGTTGAGCGGTCAGATCCACTGACTGACTGACTGAAGACGCTTAACCCACCGCGCCTCCAGTGTCTGTGTACACCGGTATATGAATGTGTGTGTGAATGGGTGAGTGGTTTCTTGATGTAAAGTCTGCCATTAAGGTGGAACAGTGCTATGTAAAAATATGACCATTGACGATTTTTTCATTCCATAGAAATAGAAACCCATACTTCAGAACATCCTCCATGGAGATATATGCGGTTTATGCTAAAAAGTTCTAGTTCTGTTTTTTCCACATTTTTAAGACAGCAAAAATCTGGTACAGCACCTTTAAGATGTTATAATCATAAAAGTTTGGAGTCAATTGTTAGAAGACGACTGGTGAACTTTTCCATTCCCCTTTAATACACACTTAGGCTAAGTACCTGCCAACAAATGATCCTACGTTTAGTTTTAAAAACCTACCAATTTCTGTTGAACCCATCTGAAGATATGTCTCTACAGTTAAGTTCCAAATAAACTACTTTCAACACCTGAAATATTGTTTTGGTCATGTTGTGAAATAAACTTGCTTTTATGAGATTTGCAAAGCGTTCTCTTGGGTAACAACTTTGCCGGAAAACAGCAAACACGTTGGCTGAATTCTAAAGCTTTTTAATTCCGCTGTAACAAAGGAACAAAATTATGCCATTTTTGTGAGTACACGGGGAGGCAAACAACTCCAGTTAGAGCTGCAGAGATTATATGAGATATCAAAAAGCTGTTATACAATTTAAACACTGCAGCCACCTGTGCAAATATGATGGTGCAATCATAAAGTGGCATATTGTGGTTTATCGGATATGCATAAACGGCTTTCTGTCTGCATGGAAATGTCATTCTCAATATGATCAAAATTGAGAAAATGTCAATAACCAGCAAACTTATTCTGATTTGGATATCTGCATTTTTATATATGTCACCGCAATAAGATGTGCAAGACACGCTATGGAAACGGTGTGATTTCAAATGTCATTTTATTACTGTGCCTGATTCACCAATAATGAAGTTTGAGCAGAAGATCAAAGATGAATCATATTTTCACTGACACTCAATCATAGACTGTATAAAGAACGGGACTAAGTGAGCGTGACGTCACCCATAGCGTTCGGCTCCAGTCAAGTGAAGCTTATCGAGGCTAGCAGTTATAGGGGCCAATTTGAAGTTCTATTTTTGGAATTCCGACCACGAGCATCATAGCCGCTAAAAAGAGCGAGGCTGTTGAAGTTAACGACCCTTCCCCCCCGTTTAGTTGGGAGTGGGCGCTTAGCAACACTGTCAATTAAACCTGTTGCTAACGCTGGCAGGAGTGACCTTGGGTGAAAAAGGCATCTGATTTGTCTGTTATTAATGTTCATATCTTGATTACGGACACAATAACGAAATAAGAATACCACAATTCACAATGTAGAGCTGGTTAATATGAACATTTTAAGACCAAAATAATGAGTCTGACAGCAGCAGTTACAGAGAGAGGGGTGACAGTTTCATAAATAATCAAAATAAAATAAAAATATGTCATAATAGAAAGTGAACTGGAGCCAGCGTCGATGGAGCTGGAACCACCCATGCTTACTTCCTATTTGGAACACGGCGATTAGCAGGTTAGCAATGTCCCTTTATATAAACAGTCTATGCATTCAGTCAAGAACATGACATGGTTACCTGCATTACTTTCTACTTTGACACGTTTTCTCAGCTCTGACTAGACCATTTTTAATCACAGTTCACGCTCTGGTACTTTGTAAATGACTTGTAAATGAATTTGGAACTTTTATCATTCGTTTTGTGGCTAAGACTGCAACTTCTGTTACATTTATTTGCTGTTGTTAAAGGCATAGTATGTAACTTTTAGTCTTTTTTTGTTTTGTTTTGTTTTCATTATGGAGGTTATTATGGAGGTTTTTATTGCAGCCAAAAAAATAAAAAAAAATGCATCTTTACCATGAGCAGGCTTGCATCTCCACAAACCTAATTCTTATTTGGCCTGGAGAAGATTCCTTCTGCTTGTTTCCATGGAAATGTTTTTTTTTTGACAATGATACTTCAAATTATGGCATAAAACTGCATGGAGAATGTTCCTAAGTATGGTTTTAACTTGTATCTCCATGGAATAATGAGGTTAACTTTCCATCTCCAGAAAGTTACACACTCTCACTTTAATCAGTTGCTTATTCAGTTGTGCGTATGTTCAGCTTTTTTTGTAGGCCCATGTACATATCTGTTTTTTCTGTATCACCTGTCAAGGATGCAGAGTGTCTTGTCCCGCTAGAACCAAAGTCCAAACAAGCATAAGAGATATTAAAAAGTTGAAACAAGTGCATTTACTTTTTCCCCCATTATTTCACATATATGTATAGATTTTTACATTTATTCATTTCCGATTTTAGCTTTCAAATATAATATCCAACTCTTCCAGTTTTTGTTCTCATCCAAATTTTATTTTGAGGCCTAACAAACTGAAACACTCAATTTTCCACTTCAAATTCCACTCCTCAAATTGTTTCCCCAGTTCAGTTCCTTCACCCAGCTTTCAAAACATGCTAATAGCTGCTTGCTAACGCTGACATAAAATTATTACCACTACTATACCCCTGAGCTACTGGGCGTGTCTACATCATTCATCTCCCTCCCCCTCTCTGTCTCTCGCTCCTTCTCGTTAACACTGAGGGCGGGATCTGTACTTGTGATGGGGGGGGCGGGGTTCACAGGTGCCGGGCTAATGCCGTCTACCGGATCAATTATGTCCCGTCTACGGCATGGCGTCTATACATATTTCATGACGGCGAACGGATGCAACGCTACTGACACCCCCCACCCCACCGCACCACACCGCACCCCCATCCCGAAATCCCCCAACAAACCTCCGTGAACCCTTGGCCTCCCCTCGTCACATCTATACCTCCCCGGGCCGCAGATGAAAGCCATTGTAGACTTGTTATAGCGGGATGAGTGGGTTGTTTTGACCGTGGAGGTAGGGTGCCACAGCGGGGGTGCAGATGGGTGGGGGGAGGAGGAACACCCCAGACTCCTCATTTGTCTTTGTCTGCTGCACACGCACTGTCTGATGTGGGCGTGCATGAGTTATAGAGAGGCATAGGTGTCTCTTTGAACCAGCGGGGATGGATGATAGTTCAGAGCTGGGACTTAAGAGATAGGCCTGTTTATGAGGCTGTTCAACACTATCCAAAGGTGTACTATGTTCTGATCTTCTCAGGTGTCCTTCTGACAGACAACCTGTTATTCACAAGAACAAGACAAGTGTGTATCTAAGGAAGGTGTTATTTATAGTGTCATGGACGGAACAAAGCAATCGGGTCATATCAGAGTCGCCTTACAGCAAAAAGGTTCCCAGTTTGGCATTTCAACCTGATCTTTTCTATGTTTTCAGGTTTTTGGATGGGTTTTCTGTCAGTGCTCCAGTTTCTCACATCAATCTCTAACCTATAGGTCACAAAAAGGTGGACATCTCCGGATCCCTGAGCGCACTCCCGACTGGACCTGAATCTCTGACACGAAACTTTGGATATAACGATAACGCCTCCATTCACTGCAGCGGTGTGGTCGTCCCAACGCAACAACGAACTGAGAGGACACAAGCAGCGATGTTTGAACCATTTTACGTCCTTTATATAAAAAAAAACAATAATGACGGACCAGAGGATGGAGTGTGGAGACAGAGAGAATATACTCCAGGGAGAAACATTGGACAAAAACACAGTGTTGGTAACAGGTCACGTTGGGGACCGTCATAAGACATAATGTGGTTATGTGTGTGTGTCTGACTGCTGTACGTACCACTGTTTGCATGCAGCTTCTTGGCAGCTTCTTGCATAAAGGTGGGAAGAGATTTTTGCATACAGGCCTAACACAAATCAGCCAATCACATTGCTGTATTCAGTGACCGTAGCCAGACATACATATATAATTAGAGACAGACATGGTATCAGAATTGACTTAAAATGGCTCTAGTCAAAGTGCAGTGTCTGATGCTTTGATCAGAAGATGTCAGGTGTATCCCTCAAATCAGCTTAGAAGAGCAATAACATATTTCGATACATTTGGAAAATAAATACGTAGACAAACAAGCCGTTACTGCTTTTGTGTGAGGTCTCTCCCTGCACAAGTACGTTAATTCTTATGTTCTTACTAAACTCACTTAACATTTGTCTCACGCTTCTTTTCGAGAAGTTGTATGAACCAGATCATAGCAACAGTTTTGAGCGAAATATGTTATTTTCCTTCTCCTCCATCTCATATACCACGCTGGTCATACGTCTAATCCATCAGACAGAGAGATGAGTACTACTCCGCCTCTATCACTTACCAGCCCACTTCAATTACAGGGTCTCCAAAAGCACCAAAATAGCATTGTTTTGGACAGAAGCCATTTTGGGTGGAGGGTACAAGGGCTGTGCAATTATGGGGGTTGGAGAGGAGTGGGGGTCAGGGCTGTCAGCTTGGAGGTGAAGCTTTGTAGTGAGGTTGTATCCTGAAATGTTTCCAAAGGCCAAAGAAACGATGATATGTTTTCGATATTTTGCAAATTTTGCTCTGTACACTACAACCATAGAGGCAAAAGTGGGCGGGGCAGAGTAAGGTCAATAGGTCATAGATAGTTTTTGTTTGATATTTGGTAGCTATGTTTTGTTTTATAGTAATTATTGTGGTATTTTAAGATATTGCATGAATTATGTGCATTATAACAGGCCTCCTGACTTAAAAAAACAACAAAAAACAGACAAAATCCTGACTTTTGCAACAGCAGCAATGTCACCATGTGTAAATTGTGTGTGTGAAAGGGAGAGGGGGGTAGAGGGAGAGAGTATAGGGAGCAAAGGGGGGAGAGAGAGTATGGGTGGGCTGGAGGGAGAAAGGGGAAGAGAAAGTATGGGGTAAAAGGGGGGAGAGAAGAAGAGAGAGACTATGGGGCAGGGGGAGAAAGGTGGGGAGAGAGTATGGGGACTATGGGGAGGCTAGGGGGAGAGAGAGAGACTTTAGGGGGCAAGGAAATAGAGGAGGCGAAAGAGTATGGGAGGCTGGAAGAAGAAAGAGGGAGAGCAAGAGTATGAGGAGCAAAGGGGAGGGAGAGGGGGAAAGAGAGAGTATGGGGGCAAAGGGGGGAGAGAGTATGGGGGTATGGCGGGATGGGGGGAGTATGAGAGAGCAGGGGTAAATTGTGTGTGTGAAAAAGAGAGTGTGGGGGCAGGGAGGAGAGAGGTGGGGAGAGAGTATGGGGCGAAGGGGGAGAAAAGGTGAGAGTATGGAAAAAAGGGGGGAAGAAAGGGTAAAGTATGGAGGGTAGGGGGGAGAGAGGTGGAGAGAGAGTATTGGGGACAGGGTGGAGTGAGGGGGCTGACAAAGAGTGAAACATGAGTGTGTGATATTTTGATATTTTCTTCACTGTGTCTGTTGCTTTTTCTACAAATAATCCCTCTGTTTTTCTGTGAAATTTGAACAGCTTTTAAAGCCCTTCTCTGGACTGGTCTTTTACGAATTAGCCAAGGCTATAAACACTGTGATACTTGCATCAGATAACTGAGCTGTTAATCTGTCAAATAAACAATAAAAAAGACATTTAACTGACTTGTTCAATTAAAAGATTAATACATATTTAAATTACAATAAAAAGCATCACAATATGAAATCTACAGACTAACTCAAGAAGAAACGTGCATATGTGACTGAAAGATTTTTTTTCTGCACTCTTCTCTTTTAATGTTAATTTTATGATGATTATTTTTGCTTTGATTTGCTTGTATTGGGATTTTAATGTCTTTCTTATTCTGTAAAACACTTCACTTGGAATTACTCTGTGTAGGGATTGTGCTGTACAAATAAACTTGCCTTGCGTTGCTTCCTTTCAAATTCATTTCCCTTCAAGCTGTGGTGCTTCCTGCGTATCATTTTACAAATCTGCTAAACTGATTACACTGCACTGTTTTGTATTCAAGCTAATGGACAGACAGATTTTTATGGTTTGGCAGAGAAAATGAATTTTATCCTTAACGTTTCACAAGAACATAGATGAGATGAACTTTGACCGAGATGAAAACATACATGAAATCTTAAAGGGCCCATATTATGCTGTTTTCTAATCTCTTATAATGTTGTGTCCTGGAAACTGACAACGCCAAATCCTACGCATATCACAGATTAAGAAAATATAATTGGAGAATGAAGTAAGCACAGAGCAGAGGGCGTATGCCAGTGGAGGTGAAAACGGGGGTTGATCGGAGCAATGAAATCTTGAATACAGGAAAAAAAAGATTACTTAAACATGCATGAATCACTCCAAAAACAACTTCAAGCGGCAGAATGAGAAGGGGAAACAACTATATCTACAATTAAACACTCAAAAAAATGTATTTTGCATAATAGGTCTGCATTAAATGTCAAATTGAAGAGCTGTTATCTGGCCTTTAATACAAATATTAACTTCAGTTTGGCACTTAAAGTGAACAGTATTATGGTTTTTTTTTTACTAGTGAAATAGTCCATTCTGTCCTTCGAGACCAGCTGGAGGCAGCATATTTCCTGGTTACCTGCCCCTATGACCACTTTCACACATTTTCGTCAACTCTGAACACTGTTAGTTCTGCTCTGGCTCCTAAATGAGTTCCTGGTTGTAACACCAACCTTGACCATTTGTACCATCATTAGAACTGCAACTTCTGTAACTTTTGGTTGCTAGTTGCTGTTGTTATTCAGTGGTGTAAATTTTAGCTTGCAGTATTACGACAGATTTAAGGACACTTTTGTAGGACACTTCTCACATCATCACTAGTTTATGGATTGGTGTAATTCTATTCCAAGAAATGGCATTTCTGTTGGCTCCTACAGTGACCCATTTGGCTAAATAAAGGGATTTGAATCATATCCAATTGAAGTAGAGATATGAACGCTCGGAATTAGCAATTATCAGAGGTTGCAGTTATTTGGTATGTCATCTATCGCTTGAGCCACTGACGATATGATATAATAATAATTGTTATAAGATTGTGCTGCAGGATGGCCATGTCGCTCCCTATTCCTCACCGCCATTTAAAGCTGCATATAGTTCTGCCCAATAAAACCCACTTAACAAACACAAAGACACTCACCGTAAGTTAAAAGCATACTATGTAACATATCTGGTAAAGAGTCTGCCACTTGCTTCTCTATGGTTAATAACAATGTCAAAATCCCAGTCTGTCCTGCCTTTTGTTGTACTGTTTTCCCCCTCCCTTCTGTGTCTGAGCCTGGAGCTGGGCGGAGATTTGGGCTCCTACCGTCCACACCTGCATCTAATTAGCAATCAAGCTGCACCTGGGGAGGACAAAGGGAGCCAGGACCTGACACTCAGCGCCAGATCGTTCGCGTATCCACCGTGGTACAACTCTGCTTTGTTCAGTTTCATGTTTTTGCGTTTTGTTACTCGTTCTAAGTTGGATATTTTTGCTCCTCGTCAGATCCCGCTCCCCGGACCCGCTCAGCTCCTCTGTCTCCGACTCAGCTCTCCATGACCGGTACAAACCTCACATCTTCTGACCCAGTCCATCTCTACTGGGTCAGAAGATGGTACGGGTACTGCTCACTTCGTCTCTGACCCTGGCTGCTGACGCTTTACCCCTGGACCACGCTCTGTCTACGCTCTATCTACCTTCATTTGCACATTTAAAAACTGTGAATAAATATTGTTAAACCTTTCCCCAAGTCCTGTCTCTTTGATCCCCCTGTCAGTCATTACGACACATAATCAGTGGTGGATGAAGTACTCAATTTTGTTACTTAAGTACAGATACAAAAGTAAAAATATCACATGAAAAAAAATTTACTGAGTAAAAGTATGAAAGTACCCATTTAACAATGTACTTTTAGGGTAAAAAGTAAAAATAACCTCTCAAATCATATGAAAAGTACTGTTTACTTTTCAGTCCAGTTAAATAATGGAGTGGAGTAGAAAGTACAGATACTGCTCTCAAATGTAGTAAAGTAAAAAGTACTCACTGTAAATTTACTTAAGTACAGTGCTTTACTACTTTTACTACTACTACTACTACAAATCTCCACAACTGATAATAATATTGCTTTGCCTGAAATGTTTCACAATATGTCATTAAACATATCCATTTTGCATTTATTCAAATACACATGTTTCTATTGTTCTAAAAAATGCACAAGAAGCTTCTATTGTTACTATGAGCATGCTCATCTCTCCACAGATCTGACCCTTAAATAGGCTTGGTGATGTCACTTGCGTTCACCTCCACCAAAAAAAGTTCCACAATGCATCTTTAAGCTCCCTGGCAGGTTACTAAAGTCCAAAATGAAGCTTATTTAAAAATTGGGCAGTTTCGTGGAACTTAGCATTTGGAAACCGTGTCAGAAGCAAAGTCTCTGCTTGCGTTGTCATGTATCCAACAGTCTGTCACATATCATCCATCTTCTTACAATCCCCTCGTGATTCTATTGGAGCTCTCTTGTTCTTTTTGGCTAGCTTTGTTGTTTACTTTTATTGTGAGGCTAAACAAGACATCACTATGGAATCCGTCAGCAAACACTCGCACCACAACTCCACAATGGGCCATTTTCAAATACTCCAACGAATGACAAAAAACGATCGTTCTGATGTCGCTGTCCAAAAGTGGTGTCAGACATTTCCGTTCAGTCGCATGCACGGCGGTCTCACTGGGAATACGCAAGCTTTAGGAGTATATAGGATTTCACACGTAGTTCCAGCCAAGCTAAAAGTGTCCAATAATAACACTTAATGATTGAGTATATTGATAAGAGGTGACTTGTGAGGGCTGCTCAGAAAACACAGTCCATAAATGTGCAGTGGAAATGCACATTTTCTATCAATCTGGGTTACGTCGTTTTCTAATTATTATCTCTGTTAACTTGGTTTTAGATGACAGCGAGTTTATTAGTTACAAATGCTTCCGGAAGAATTCTCAATGCTACTTATGGATTAGCGTAACATTAAACAAATAAATATATGAGCACAGTGATTGAAAAAGTGGACGGAAAAGTAAAAATGTGTAGTTAATAACAGTTGCATTTAGTAAGTAATGCATTGGATTTATATAAAGCCTTTCATTCACTCCACACTCGGTGGTAAGCTACTATTATAACCACAGCGGGACTAGGTTAGGCCGACTGTGCCATCGGCCTCACCGACCGCACACACCACGTTTATACTAGGCAAGATGGGTGAACTGTCTTGCCTAAGGACACAACAACAGAACTGTTATACAAAAGCTGAACAAAGTCATTTAAAATAACAATCCACAATTTAAATCGCAATCAGATTTAGCAATACAATGTGCTGCTGATGCAATGGGACAATTTTAAATACAATTACAATTTAATATAATAATACAATCAATACATTATAAGAGTACCGTAAGTGTTGCCAGCACGTCATTTTAACACTGTAATTTATTGTATAGCACTTGCACATTTATTAAACAATCTGGGTTCACTGTAAATAACAATATTTCAGCATCTGTACAACTAGCATTCATTATTCACTGTTTTTATTGTTGTAAATATTTATTTGGTTGCCCGGAAGCACGTAACCCCAGTCCCGAAGCTACAGTGCAGCAAACTTAAAGCCAACGTAAACATGCCCAGCTAGTCCCGGGACCATTGTGGAGATGCTGCCACCGGGCTCGTATCTGTGTTATTCTTGGGACGTTTATCGCTGTTAATGCTGTCAGTGTTGTCAATATTGTTTTATACTCCATGAACTTGGATGCAAAAAAAAATAACCTATACCCTATCTACACTACATGTATTTTGCATTACTGTTTTCACCAGGGCTCTTCATTTTGTCCTATCTTCATTGTACCAGAATAATTGGTGAAAAAGGATCCTACCTCTGTCATTATTTTGAAAAGTGCAAAATGAGAACTTTCCGGGACTAGTTAGCAGGTACCCAGGCAGTGGATAGGACTTTTTTGTGCTAAAATAAACCCAAAATCAAATACAAAATATATCTAAACTATTGCACTTAATTTAGTTGTTTGACAGACACAGGATTTTGCTCAGTGACAGGTTGACAGGGATAATAAAGTCTTACCGGCATCTTCATAGAATTATAATAACATGCTGCAATGACAAAAAGCTAACTAGAGGGACTTTCTATTCTACCATACCATCCATCCATTTTCTTCTGTTTATCCGGGGCCGGGTCGCGGGGGCAGCAGTCTAAGCAGGGACTCCCAGACTTCCCTCACCCCAGAGACGTTCTCCAGCTCCTCCGGTAAGACCCCAAAGCGTTCCCAGGCCAACCGAGAGACATAGTCCCTCCAGGGTCTTCCCCGGACACGCTAGAGGGACTATTCTACCATACCAATTCAGCTATTTTAACCAAAAACAAATGTAAATTCCACAGCCGTGTAGACAAGTTGAGGTCCACGCCTATGTATCCTTAACCTTGAAATCCAGTTCAAACCAGATACATTTTAGATAACATACACCCATTACAGTCAGGGCCACAGTGGAACATAACTCCAACGGAACTAAGTAAGGCCTGTTCCACATCTTAACTTCGACATTGTTTGCTTACTGTCATGCTAGCTTCATTCTCACGTTCAGCTATAGCCGGTAATCACTGAAACTCTATCATGTGGTGCTAATAATGCAACATATACACTTAGCTGTTAACACACTACCGCTCTAGGTTGAAAGAGATCCATGTGTTTGAGGGATTAAGTTGTATTTTGGCAAAGGCTTGGAATTGCTTCATGGGAAAGCAGACCGCTATGATTTAGAGAAAAAAAAAAACAAAAAAAAAACTATGGTATGCCAACAGCTGTCAGAATGCGCCTTCTTCTGGGGTGTCCTGTCACAGATGTGCACTGCTCCCTATGCATATGTTCCCAGCCCACTTCTATCCCTGCTGTTTGTCGCTAGCCCCCGATAATAAATCCGTTAAATTGGAACTGCCTAATCAAATCACTCCCGACGTAAATAGAGGAATGTTTAGCCGCTGCCAGGACAGAATGCAGTTACAGCCTTAGTGACAAATCCAAATTGTCCCTTTTTATTACTTACTCACAGAATAGTTTTTACATTAAAGGTGACATTTCTTGAAAAATTGTCCCCACAAATTGTGTTTCAGTGTAAATTTGATGCACTAAAGACTTAAAGGGGCTATACCTGATTTTTACTGTCTTAAAAATATTTCTCGCACAATAAAATGCTATATAATTAGACTTATTTTGAAGAGCTGCTTATACAATATATCTGGACTGGGGTAGATTTAGCTCAAATACATGGGTAAAAAAATAGGTTATAGTGTGTTTTATCCCAATAAAAATCCTCACTCAGGTGTAGCACTGTGGCTAAACACCGCTCCTGGTTGGTTATGCATATGGCATTCAAAATGGGTCAAATTAATCATATCGTTCATTCATTATCATTCTATCTGTGAGCGGTCTCGCAGGAAACTGTGCCAAGATTATGAATCCCTTCAGTTAGCATGTTTAGTCAGCTAAGCATGCTGACAACCATGCTAGTTCTGTCCTTACTCTTGTTTTTTTGGTTTTTGTTTTTACAATTACAGACTATTCTAGGTAAACATTTGGTAAAGAAGCAAATAATCTCAGGTAAAAACAATGGCAAGTGTCGATGATCTACTGAAGGTATGAGTGTGTAATCCATCAGTCATCTCAGTCTGATCCATGGCAAATCCAAAGTTAAATCTGTTATCTGGACAAAACGTTATAGGAGTGAAGACGGTTCACTCATCCAAGCCACTTCAGTTCTGGTCAAATTGCTGTAGGACTCTGCTTTATATTTATCTGAAGAGAGGAGCTAGTTACACTGAATCTGTAATCTCCAGTTTGAGCCTTAATGGCCCTATTCAACCTTTAATGGCCCTACTGGCTCACATTACTGTTCTCTTTGTTTCTTTTGTTTGCTTTGGGTCTGAGGATAGAGTTATAGATGGGAGATAGATGATGTCTAAGGCCCCCATTCCTGTTTAAGAAAGGATTGTCTTTCCTAACAAAAACAGCTTCTTTAACTTCCCTCTCAAACCTTTTATTTTCTTTGGCTAAGATCTGTCGGTCACTATCTTCAAAGGAGTGGTTAGTAGCTTTGAGATGAAGATGTACAGCGGACTGGGGTCCAGAGGAGCTCTCACGATGGTGTTGGCACTTTCTATTATGGAGTGGCTGTTTAGTTTCTTCAATGTAACTCTCCCTGCACTCTGTTTACAGTTTTAGTGTAGTTAGCTCCTCCCTTCAGATACATATAAGGCAGTGTCCATCAACAATCTGACCAGAACTGAAGAAGCAGCTTGGATGAGCAGCAAAACGTCTTCACTCCTACAACGTTTTGTCCAGTTGACAGATTTAACTTTGGCTTTTGCTACTTAAGGTATAGACTTTCAAAACATGGAGGAGCTTCATTGTTTGCAACTAAAGCCAAACTAAATATGACCAACACTGACCTATTTGTGAATAAAAAACAACAACTCCACGTATGTTTTGATGACAAACTCCAAAATTAGCTGAAAAGTTAAAACACAGGCTAGCATAAGGAGATGTCATATAGACACTAGCTAATCATTTGTGTCACAACATGGAGTCGCTTCAGCCTCCCACTCCTCCAACTCTCCTGATACAGTCCATTCACTGAGCTGACAGGTCACATGATCACACAGATGAAAATGGCACCCGCCCACATAGACCCGCCGCCCTGCCTCCTCCACCCACCTCATAACAGTGGAACATTTTAGATTGGTTATTGCATTGGAAAAGAGACCAGTTAAACATGCAGCGAGATGATGAAATCTGCAGCAAAACACAGAAATTGTAATTGGAAAATGTTGGATGTTTGTATTGAAAGTCGTGTTGGTCCAGGATTGAAGCAATTTTGGCCTAAGTTATTGGGAGTTGTCTATTTAGCTCATAGGGCAAATGGAGGGTAGACTGGAGAAATACAGTGCAGTATACTGATCAATAAATCTATCACCAAGTGTGAAGTAAGTTCTGATACTTTTTAAATTACTTTTAGGTGGTGCATAAAATGTGTTTATAAAGTTGAATTACCAACTCAGATTGTTGTTAATGTTTGGAACAGATTGAGAATTATTTGTTAAAAAGCTATCCATTTAGATTGTGAGACTACCATATTTTCCAGACTTTAAGTTGCAGTTTTTTTCATAGTTTGGCCGGGGTTGCGACTTATATTTCACATATAAATCACATCTGAGTATATGTTTTTTCCTTCATTATTATGCATTTTTTGGCTGGTGTGACTTATACTCCAGTGCGACGTACATTCCCGAAAATACGGTTTATACGGTTTATTTGTTTGAAAAAAAATAAAATAAAATAAACAGAACCATTAAATTTTTTTTTTTATAAATAAATAAATTATAAATAAATAAAGAAAAAAAAATCGAATTGGCTCCAATGGGGATTTGATTTCAATACCATAGAATAGACACGATACTGCCGATTCCAATACCATAGAGATTTTACGATACTAGTCGATGTGGTCTTATATTTGTTCTGATACAGCTCAAGATCATGCTAAAGCTAGCTCAGGAAAGGTTGATTTCTGTCCTGTGAATATGTCCTTGCTGCTCAGATTTAGTTTTGAGACTAGTTGTAGTATCACTAAGTGCAAAATGGATGTCACGAGTGAGGAGACATTACAAACACCTACAGACTCTGACAAGCAATATGCAGTTACTTTTGTGTGAAATAGTCAAATTCTTGTGCATGCCCAACTTACAAAATTGAAAAACGGTAGTGCAGTTTTCTTGGTCTAAATACCCACAATGAACTAAGAGATTATATAGCTTACAGAGGTCAAAAGTGTCTGTTAAAAATCAAGTGTTAAGAACTACACCAAAGAACTGTTAACAAAATTTTATCTCATGGGGTCTGTCATTCATCTGGAGTACATTTTTCTATTAGCCTGCACGTGTTCCCAAACCAATTGGAAATATGGCATGGACCAGTTTTGGATGACCTCAGGCTTCTTCTTGCATCAGTCCCTTTTCCATTCTGCCCCAAAAACGCCCATTATGTTTTTTGTGAGGGAGTCGAGAGAGCACAGGAAATGCCAAAAGCTATCCCACGGTTCAGTGCCTGGACCAGACCCCAACCATCTGGAACTATCAGTCAGGATCTGAGGGACTTGTGCTACTCTCAAACTGCATTACATTCAACCCTTTGCAAACAAACAACCCAACCTCCTGCTCTGCTGAAGGAAAAGACAGTATTTTGCCTTGTGGACTTTTGCAGATATTGCGGGAGAGTGTATTCTTAAAGAGCCCATATTACTCTATCTTCTGACCTACGTTATAATGATCTTTCCTCATCAAAAACATACCCAGAGTTGCGTTTTATGTCATTCGCACAAACCCTGCATATTTAGGCTGTGTTCTTCTCTCAAACAGAAAACGGTGCTTGAAAATTCTGCTTGAAGACCTGATAATGATTGGAGGTCGGAGGTTGCCAGATAATAGCGATTCCATTAAGCATGCTCTTTTGGGATCTACTACGTCTGTCTCTTCTCTGGGGGGCACTTCAGGATGGTCCCAAGTGTCTCTTTTACTGCTACAGCTGCAGCCTTGGCCCCGGTTGGCTCCTTAGCTCCTTCCCAGTGGCGAGTGGCGTGGAATTGAAGCCCTCTTTTCGAATACTTAAGTGGGACTGTTGAGTACAACCTGTGATGTGAATAATAGGAGATTCGTTGGGAGCTGGGGGAGAGGAGGAGCGGGTTGCCAGGATGGTAAAATGAAATTCTCTGGAGTGAGATGAAGACAAATGCAGAAGTGAAGAGCGCAGGAAAATGCAATCATACAGATAAATGGTCACGAATAAGAGGACAAGACAATGAATGTAAACAAAGATTCAAGTGATGTGTTATTCATGAATGGTGCGTGCATATTGTAGAAAATTATTTAAAATTTGCACTCACTTAAAAGGTCATAATTCAACTCTAAAAATGTGTCAAACGTTAAAGGTACCCTATGTAACGTTTCTGGTGGAGGATCAACCAACTGCTTGTCTGCATGGATATGGTTTTGCTTTGCTTTGTCTGGCATGTTCCACAGTTCTATCTCCCTGGAGACAAGTAGAGGACTCCATCAGGCCAAGTTACGGGTCACATCTGTGGAGAGGTGAGCTCAGTGTTTTCTAACGTTTGCTCAAAGTGGTTTAGAATTCACACATACGTCCATACAACATTGTCCGGAGACAGTATACTCAAAGCACATGAGGTGTCTTGCCCAAGTACACAACAGAACATTGCACTGCCAACCTTTGGACCATAGAATCATGTTTGTAATCTTTTGGTGGAATAATATTTGAAGCTGGTTGTACTTGGTTTCCTTATATTCAGAAATGTTATAGTTTACACACACTGCACATCAATGAAAAAGTTATACACCGCTCCGATACTACTTTTACGTTTAAGTTATTCATGTCCCATAAAAGTGTGGCCAGTTTAGCTAGTGATTTACGCTCATCTGTCAACGCCTTGTCATAGAAGAAGATTATCGCCGTCTGAGGTCCACCATCAATACAGTGAATGGCTCTAGGGCAGCCTTCCCTGATAAACAACCACAAGTGATTACCCCATTGCCGCATCTGTCACCGCGGTAACCCCAGCCCCGCACCACAATTCCATTTTGTTTTGCCACTCTTAAGGTCAAACCATCTTTATTCATTCCTCATCTCATTCATCTGTCTCTTCAATGCTATGCCAAGGTAGCAACTAGCAGCCATTGTTTGCTATTCATTGCGTTGCTAGTTTTTTGTCGTAATTCCAATTAGCAGAGCTTTTGTTGGGCGCCAGGCAGATGCACTCGAGCAGGTGGTGCCCAAGTGTTTTTCGAAAGCACACTCCGAGGGGACGTTTTGTAGGATGGGGGTAAATATTTACTCCAGATTGTTCTGACTAAACTTTTGATCAACTTTCAACACTGGTTTAGGGTGTATACATTGGTAAGAGGTAGGTAAAGTAATCAATATTAATATACACAGTATATGTTGTGAGAATCATATTTCAATCTAACACCACAACGAGTTACATTTAACAGCCAACAATAGAACTATATTTTTGACTGATCCAAAGAGTGGAGGCATTTGAAGCAGACCTATTATGCAAAATCAACTTTTTAGAGCTTACAGTTGTTTCCTCTCACCATTTACTCACCTGAAGTTGTATTTGGTGTGATTCGTGCATGTTTTAGCAATATTTAACCATTTATTTTTAAGATGCCATATTGCCGATCAATCGCCGTTTTCACCCCCACTGGCATACGCCCACTGCTCTACAAGTTCTTCAATTTTATTTTCTGAATTGCACAGGATTTAGCAGTGTCGTAGAGTCATTTTCGTACAAAAAAAAATAATAAAAAATCCACTGTTTGCTAGCATGATCTGCAGGTGTCCAACATCAGCTCCCATTGGGCACCACAGTTTTCTAATGCAGAAGTCAGCTTACTTGCTTCTTGTGTTAAGTCATTTTGGATCAATATAATGATTTAAAATGTGCAAATTGTAACATAATGATCCACGGGTGTCGTAGATTATAGCTATAGAGCAGACATGAGCACAATAGGTCTTCCTTAAGAAAAGCTTCAGCTATTATCCTGTAAACATAATATTGCTTTTTCATAACACTTCCTTTTACACTACCCTCAATTCTATGTTTAGCACATTAAGTACAATATAGCAATAGGTAACAACGTATAACTCCACCCCTCGACTCCTGCAGACATGTTATCCCTCAGTCGTCCATAGCAAAAGAAAAGTGGATCAAAGTTTTTAAGTGTGACTACATTTCGCCACTTATCCGAGAAGTTTAAATTCAAAACGAACTCAGGTGACTGTTCACACCTTATGGACATTCAATATATTTAATAACACTTACGTCAGTGTAGTTAGCATCTCTCTTCCGGTAGATATAAAGCAGTATCCTGTCAGAACTGCAGAGGCCTCTTAGATAAGCGATAAAACATATTGACTTTTGTGCAGCTGACAGAATTAAATTTTTGTTTGCGATGTTACACGTACAAATACCGTAAAATAAAGTGGGGCCTGACAATCGTAAAATGAATAAAAAATGCATAGATCTTGAATAGAGATTTGCTATTGCCTCTGAATAATGTCATTTCATAGCTTATCACCATAGACTATATATATATATAAATGGACATAGCTAACCCGCTAACCGGTTTGATTGAAGGCGTTGCTAAGCGCTTGCTCACTGCCAGACCAGCAGTATGGGCGGGACGCAGTGCTACCTTTAACAGCCTCTCTCCGGAGTGGCTCTTTGGTTGCTATGATACTCGTGTTTGGAATTCCTAATAAGCAATTTGACTGCAAATTCGCTCCATAACCGCTAGCCTCGACAAGCTTCATTTCACTGGAGCCAAACGCTATGGGTGACATCCCACTCACTTAGTCCACTTCTTTATACAGTCTATGTTTATCACTAAAGATGCAGTGAAGTTAGTTGAAGCGAGTTGTGAGATGTAGTTAGAGTGTCAAGTGTGTTGGTCCTAGGTGGCTTATGGTGCCAACATTTGCAGCTTGTGATTTCACAGATGACTGAAGCCCTGCAGGCACAAGCTGTTAGATGGAAAGGTCAGGTTAGGAGTTCATAATCATTTCAGAAACTGCATCTTGTTAATCATGACTTTTGTGTAAATTGTTATGAGCATATCCTACGTCAGGGGAGGTAAAGTTCAAATCCATCAGACTGTCCAACAAGGACTAGCATCTGTTGTTTTATTGTTTTAGCCTGCTATATGTAAAGTGAAAGTAAAAGTTACCAGAGCTTTAATGTGAAGTTATATGTATGATAGTCGTTTTATTAGCAATTATATCCACAAGTTTAAGCGCTAATGCAAAACTACTAGATGCCCCTGAATGCCTCTTACCCAACTATTTAGTTCTTTGACCTGCTGTAGACTGAGAGAAGAGTGGGCTGACAAGTTCTCTGGAGAAGCAAGACAATCATCAGATTAAGTGGGCGACAGTAGCTCAGTTAGAGCGTTTGTCCACTGATCCGAAAGTTGGCAGGTCAAATCCTACTCTCGACGTAAACATGATAGGTTGGTGGTGCGATTATAGCTCCCACAGATGAATGGTGTCGTTGTGTCCTTGGGCAAAACACTTAACCCCAGTGTCTGCGTAGACTGGTGAGTGAATGGGTGAGTGGTTCCTTGATTAAAAGAGCTTTGAGGGACTTGAAGGTGGAAAAGCGCTATATAAAAATGGGACCATTTACCAATACTCAAGTGTGTAATCCGAGTTATCTGAGCATGTAAACCTAACGTGCAGTAGAGGATTTGCATGTCATTTGCATTTACATGTCTGCTGGCTTTATTTATCAATTGTACAACTATTTCCTTGAAGCAATGATAGTTTTTACATTGGACCATCATCTCCTCTTTGGACAAAATTAGGAGACCTGATGTCATTACTGACTTTTGCAGAATCAATCAATGTATATAGTGTAAATAGCATTTTTGTGTTCAAATGTAAGTACGGAATGTTGTCTTATATAACAACTTAAATGTAAGACAAGGCTGACTATCTAATAAACAAATAATGAGCACAAAAGTTTTAAAAAACTTATTATGTGCTTGTCCAAACAGTTTTTGTCAACTGGGTAACGCCTTGGATAATCCCTCATAAAACTATAATCGTTTGCTCTAAAGTCACAAACTCAGCACCACAATGAAGCCTCAGCCTTTCTGGAGTGATATATGAAAAGACACAGTTCAGGTTTAACCCAGTTCTTTGAAAGAATCATCCTGTTTTATTGCGTACCCACCCTCAAAACTTTTCAGACGTCAACTGGATAACGCACACATTTCTGTAGAATTATATTCGATTTTAGATTTGCTAACACAAGTGGGATGAGCTTAGTTGCACAAATTGTTCAAAGTAATGTGGGGGTATTTAGAACTCTATAATAAGCACAAAAATCCAATGTCAACTGGGCAACATGACAACTGGGCAACGCATTAATTGAATAACACTTCAACTGGGTAATGGATCAACTCCGTAACACATCAACTGGGTAACACATCAACTGGGTACGCCCCAATTGGGTAACACGCCAACTGGGTAATGCGTCAACTGAGTAACGAGTCAACTGGGTAACACATCAACTGGGTAACACGCCAACTGGGTAACACGCCAACTGAGTAACGAGTCAACTGGGTAACACGCCAACTGGGTAACGAGTCAACTGGGTAACACACCAACTGGGTAATGAGTCAACTGGGCAACCTATCAACTAGGTAATGTATCAACTGGGTACGCACCAACTGGGTAACACCCCACCTGAGTAACATATCCCCTGGGTAACATATCCCCTGGGTAACAATTCCCATAGACTTTCATCAGCATTACTCAGTTCACTTTAGAGAGATTTAGACGTGATTGTTTTTAGGTTTTTGAAGCAAGATACATAGATTTTTCATGCTTTATTTACAGCGTTAAAACTTTTTCATTAATAATCAGTAGATTATGGATATCAACAAACACATTTGAAAAATAATAGACGAGATGAGATATTTTTCATGCAATTTTGGGCTATAATTCCTTAAATAAAATAAGACCCTTTACCCTAATACAAACAATAATTTATATGTGTGTATTTATTTATTTAATTTCAGAAATATTGGTATCACTAGACCTGTCACAATAATGACTATAGTGACCTATCATTCAATATATAATAAGAGGAACAGTAATTTTTGGGGGCCAATATTTATCATGGGGGAATTTTTGTTATTTTTTTGGCAATATAAGATTTGAGCTGTAGAAGGTTGAATTAATAATTTTTGTGACTCATTACAGGTGAAAACTATGTATTTAACTGTTTCATTCAGCTATTTATGTATTGCAATTCATGGTTTTTAACAATATTGTAGATGTAGAGTAGTTTTTGTGGTTTAAATTTGCTCTTGGGTTAATGTGTCAGTGGCATAAATTAGTTTCAATATTATCGTTTATCATCTATATTTACTTCAGCAATATATCGCACTTCAAAATTTGTTATTGTGGCGGGCCTAGGTATCAGTCATGTGAGTATTCCACCTAATGGATCATTAAACTGTTCAGAATTCCCTGTTTTGAATCTGTCACCAAAAACACAGTACTGCCAGTGCCAAAAAACGTTTCAAACCAACAAACAAATAGTTATTTAAACACTTTTACAACATGATAAAAAAAATTTAAAAAAAGTTTAAGCACATCGAATTATTCTTTATGTCCCTTAGGGGTATATTCTGAAAATGTATAATTACTTTAGCAAAAAATTAAAGCTATTTTTTTTTCACAGTGAAATATACTCCTAATTACAGAATCATCCCACTGCACCACATGTGTGTAGCATTTTGTAAGGCAAGACAAGTTTATTTGTATAGCCCAATTTGTACACGAAGTAATTCAAAGTACTTTACAGAATAAGAAAGACATTAAAATCATAATACAACAATTCAAAACATAAACAATCATCATAAAATTAACATTAATACAGAAGAGTGGAGAATAAAAACCTTTCAGTCATATGCACAGCTAAACAGAACCGTTTTGTAGCAAAGTCGAAAGTCACATAAATTTTTCTTATTGAACTTGAAAAACAAAAACATTTCCACGACTGATGGATGGGTCAGATTGCTGCATAATAGGCCATTGTCAAACTCAATAACTTTGTGCAATAACTGTTTTGCCGCTGACAAAGTGATGGCTGCGCTGGACGTGGCATCCAAAAATTCAATATTTATGAGGAATATCGACAGCAAATTGCAACACTGGCTCCTTTAAAATTCCAGTTTGAAGCAATTGCCGACAAAATACCAATAGTTGTGACAAATAGTTCTGTTTTCCTTTCAAAGTTGCTGGAATGTGTAAAGATTTATTTTATGGTAAACAGGCAGAGAGAAAGAAAGGGAAGTGCAAACAACGGCACCATACAGGAGACATCTTTCTAGGGAACAAACTATAGAGGTGGGTAGTACTTATAGACGGCATACATAAATGGACATAGCTAACCTGCTAGCCACTGTGTTCTAAATAGGAAGTGATCATAGGCGCGCTTACAGCTCCATCGACTCTGGCTCTACTTTACATTCCATTGAAAAACTGTCGCCCCTGTCTTTGTAACTGCTGCTGTCAGACTCATCATTTTGGTCTTGTTCGTATTGACTCGCTCTACATGATCCTGGTATTTTTATTTCACTATTGTGCCCGCAACTCAAGATATGAACATTAATAATACAAAACAGCTGCCTTCTTTCCCTGACGTTGCTCCCACTAGCGTTAGCAATGGGATTGATTGACAGTGTTGTTAACCACCCAGTTAGCAACACTGTCAATCAAACCAGTGGCGCGGGCAGGAAGGGGTGTTACCTTCAACAGCTTCACTCCAGATTGGCTCTTTGGTTGCTATGATACTTGCGGTCAAAATTCCAAATATGGAACTTGGCTCCAAATTCGCCGCTATAACTTCTAGCCTTGATGAGCTTCATTTGACTGGAGCCAACAACTGGAGTAAACAACTTTTTCAAGGACTTTGCCTAGAAACGGCAGATTAGAGATTAGTCGGTAATTGTTCAACATTGTGGCATCAAGCCTGCTCTTCTTTAGGAGAGGCTTGATAACTGCAGTTTTCAAAGCTCTTGGGAATGTTCCAGATTGAAGTGACATGTTAACTATGCAAGTGAATGGTGACAGTAAACACAGACTTTAGAAATTTAGTGGGTAACACATCAAGGCAGCATGTAGATGAACTTAGACTGGTGACAATCTCTTGGACAGTTTTGTCAGTTACAGGTGCAAAGTGAGTCAGCTCTAAGTGTCTGGTTGGGTACTGGGTTGTTATTGTTATTTGCGTCGTGGAATTGATGGCATTTTTAATGCTCTGAACCTTGTCATTAAAGAACACTGCAAACTCATTGCACTTAGACGTGGAAATTAGTTCTAGCAGCAGCAGAGCTGGAGGGTTTGTTAATCTGTTTACTGTTGCAAACAGGACACGAGAGTTGTTACTACAACTTCCAATAATGTCAGAAAAATACCTTTGCTTGTTCTACATAAAGTGTGGTTGTACATATGCATCTTTTCTCTGTAAATCTCATAATGAACCTGGAGCTTTGACTTGCGCCATTCCCGCTCGGCCCTCCGGCACTCCCTTTTTTGTGCCCTGACCGAGTCATCATTCCTCCATGGCGCTTTCTGCTTATCTTTAACCATTTTAACCTTCATCGGGGCAATGGTGTCCAGAACATTCAAAACACTCGTCACAGAGTTCAACAAATCATCAACATTAGAACATGAGGCATTTTCAAAGTGTATCATTTCCATGAACAGTGCACCTGTCTTATCATTTATGTGTCGCCTTCGAACAACTGCACATTGACATTTGAAATATTTACTCCTTTTGTGATGAGCAGGTCCAGAGTGTGTCCTCTGTTGTGGGTGGGCTCGCTGACATGCTGAGTCAGACCAAAGCTTTCAAGGACAGAACTGAGCTCTTTAGTGTTTCTGTCAAACACATTATCCACATGTACATTATAATCACCTGTAATGACTAAACCATCAAAGTCTGTGCATACGACTGAAAGCATCTCAGTAAAATCATCAATAAAACTCAGACCGTGCTGGAGAGGTTTGTATATGACTAAGTAGAGTATGGAGGGGGATTGTTTTAGCTCCATTTTAAAGGAAACATACTCAAAAGATGAAAACACCCCAAATGATAACGTGTGAGTAACTAAATTATCTCTAAAAAATGAACACACGCTGCACACGAGCGCTGTGGAGCAATGGATTGTCTCAGCAATGTAAAATGTATATCATTAGGTTCAGATCAAGAGTGTTAACAAAAGGTATATTAATGCCGTTTTACAGGGCACAGCATGTTTGAGTTAAGTGCAAGTAAATACTAAACGCCATTTTTGTTTGCATGTTGGCCACACCGACATTTTATGACTTAGCAAAATCCAAACGAGTAGCCTATAATCTCACAAGGGTCTAGTTCATTTTGAACAATTTGCAAGTTTCTTGAATGAACATCCATGGCGTAAAAAATTCAAACGTGAGAGTTAAAATTTTGAAGAAAAAAAAAGGGTTCCGCCCACAATGGCTGACTTTCTGTAGGGTTTAGGGTGAAATCATAATACAATTTTTTACTTGCCTTGACATGTTCTATGTTTGTATCAAATTTCATTTATCTACGATGAAAGAGGTCTCTCATTGTCGCAATGTTATATAACATATATTATAATAATAATAATAATGGAAATAATGGAAATTTCCACCCATTATTTTTCTCCTAAACAATAGAAGCTAGTCATGTGACTTTCTCACGTTGTGCTCCATCACAAATAAGGCCCCTGTGAATTTTTTCACAGGTCCACGACAACTTGATTGTCTTCTATGAAAGTTGAAGAGGGCGCTAGAGAGACATTTTGTGAGATAATGATATGGTTTGCATATCATTATGTTCAGTTTGCAAATGTGCATAAACACTCTATGAGCTTTTTCCCAAGAAAATATATGTGAAAGTAAAATTTTGTTGAAAATTCACCATGACCACACCCAAAGTCATATTTAAAAGACAATTGATAATCTTTCATTGCACATTAGTTTAGTGGGTTTTAGCCTAAATTGAATTGTTAGTGATGAAAACTATGCTAGGAGATGTCCTAAATGCGAGGGATGCGGTTTTAATGAGTCCCTCGCCGGGACGTTGTCCCAGACTTGGGCCTAATAATAGACATTTTTTTTCCACCCATTATTTTTCTCCTAAACCATAAGAGAAAGAAACATGTGACTTTCTCACATTGTGCCCCACCACAAATAAGGCCCCTATGAATTTTTTCATACGTTCACAACAAATAGATTGTCTTTGACGAATTTTTGAAAATGAAATTTGAAGAGGGTGCTAGAGAGCCATTTTGTGAAATAGTGCCACGATTTACTTATCATTGTGTTCAGCTCACAAATGTGCATAAACGCTGAATTAGCGTTTTCCCAACAAAAAATGTCTGAAAGAGAAATATTTTGTTGAAATATTCAGAAAATTGCGATTTTGTTGAAAATTGACCATGACCACACCCAAAGTCATCTTCAAAATGTAATTGATAATCTTTAATCATATATGGGTTTAGTGGGATATGGACAAATTGGTTGTAATGAAAACTGTGTGAGGAGATGTCCTGAATGCGAGGGTGTGCACTTTTGTCATTCCCGGGTTTGATTCAATATGGCCGACTTCCTGTACATTTTAGGGCGAGGCCATCATATAATTTTTGTCATGTCCCAACATGTTCAATTTTTTTATGTGAGTTTCAGATTTTTTAAGTTGACTTTTTCCGAGTTGGGCTTCCATTGGCCTCATGAAAAACAAAGTTTGAGTTGGCACTACCGAGTCGTCTTTCCTTATTTTTTCTCGTAGTCTTCGGTGACAATTAGAACTCGTCGGGTTCTAATTTTTGACACCACTCACTGGCATGTTGGGGCGTGTTTACTACTTGATATTTGCCATTTTCCGGGGCCTCGCCGAGACGATGTCCCAGGCTCGGGCCTAACAAGCTAACTGCTGTCATGGTAATCAGATACATTCCATGGTTGCTAATAGTTGCATATATAAGCCCTTACATCCCGATTTTCTGTCATTTTTTTCTCTGCACTCGGAGAGAGAAGCTAAGCTAAGCTAACTAGCTAATAGCATCAAGCTAATTCTTCATTGGTTTTACAGCAGATCTTGAACCAACGGGCCTCAAGTTCAACCACTTCAGGGCTCAGCATGTCCCAGGTCAGATAACATTTTTACTATACTTTACCTACGTTGAGACATTTAATTTAGGTACAAAATATTAAGTTATGTCCTGTTTAACGCTAGTAGTTATTAGCTAACTGTGAGAGTCAAATGTTGCTCCCTTGATGTCCGTGCAAATTGTGTAGAGTTGGCCACAAATTGTATTAACGAATTTCTTGGGTTATTCTTAATCTTATTAAGTAGTAAAGAGTATTTATACTAATATGTATTTGGGGAAACTACTACTGAAGAGCGGTGCAAGAAACACAAGTGTTCAGATCATTTCATTTTGTTAACATGTAGTTTTTGTCACTTGTTGACTGTTACTTCAAACTAAATATTACTTAAGTAGAACTAAAGATACGGTTGTTCAAAAAGTAAAATGTAACTGAGTACTACACATCTCTGCTTATAGACTTCCTCACAGTGGGAAAAGTCATAGGTGCAGGGCTGTAGGGTTTAGGGTGGGGTCATAATATAATTTTTTACCTGACTTGACATTTACTATGTTTGTACCAAATTTCATTTGTCTATGATGAAAAAAAAATTCTCTTTGCCGTAATGTATTTTGATTTTTGAAGTGGCGCTATTGAGTCATTTTGATACATACATTCTTTTGAACATCAAAATAATACATTTTTCACCAACCTTGAATTTTGGGTCCAATAAAACTGACTTTTTGTTAACATTCAGGGGGTCAAAAATGACTTCAATCTGACAAGAATAATAATAATAAGAATGGAATTTTTTTTCCACCCATTATTTTTCTGTCACCATAACAGCTACAGTCATGTGACTTTCTCACATTGTGCCCCATCACAAGTTCACGACAAATAGATTGTCTTCTATGAATTTTTGTGCGCTAGAGAGCCATTTTGTGAGACAGTGCCTTGATTTACACATCATTGTGTTCATCTCACAAATGTGCATAAACAGTGTATTAGCTTTTTCCCAACAAAAAATGTGTGAAAGAGAAATTTTTTTATTAAAATATCCCAAAAATTGCGATTTTGTTGAAAATTTACCCTGACCACACCCAAAGTCATCTTCAAAATGTAATTGATAATCTTTATTTGCACATGGGTTTAAAGGGATTTGGCCAAATTTGAAGTGGTTGTAATGAAAAATGTGTGAGGAGATCCAATATGGCCGACTTCCTGTACATTTTAGGGCAGGGCCATAATATCATTTTTGTCATGTCCTCACATGTTCTATTTTTTGATGTGAGTTTCAGATTTTTATGTTGACTTTTTTCTGAGTCGGGCTCCCATTGGCCCCATGAAAATCAAAGTTTGAGGGGGCGCTACCGAGTCGTCTTCCATTATTCTTTCTCGGGGTCTTTTGTGACGATCAGAGCTCATTGAGTTCTAAGTTTTGACACCACTCACTGGCATGTTGGGGCGTGTTTACTACTTGATTTTTGCCATTTTCCGGGTTTCGGACGCGGTTTTAATAAGTCCCTCGCTGGGACAATGTCCCAGGCTCGGGCCTAACAAGTTAACCACTGTCATGGTAACCAGCACATTACTCTTACTTGAGCAGTACATTTCCCAAATATTTTTTTATTCTTACTTGAGTAAATTCTTGGTCCACTACCTAGTATATTATTTCCTTCACTCTTACATCAGTACAATTTTTGGCTTCTCTATCCACCTCTGACAAAATGGGATAAACTACAAAGATGGGTGACATGTCACAACGACACAATGACCAGAGCCATCTTCAGCTACTTAATACCTGTTCTATCCTGTCCTAACTAGCATGACTTTAATGCCATGTGTTAGGTGGGCAAAAATGTCACCATCATACAGCTGCTATTATTTTTGATTACTACAACAACACATTGTATATTTAGAGCTCCGACAAAAGGAGAAAACAGGAGGCAGACTGAATGGTGCTGTCAGTGGCCTTTCAAACTAAAGGCTCCCAGCATTCTTTGCTTTCAGCTAAATTATTCTGCTATTGTTGACATATAATTAGAAACTGCCAGCAAACTGTTCTTGTTGGTAATTGTAAAGAGAGCAAGTTGAGACAAATTATAAAGGACAAAACAGAAATGGCTTCTGAGGTGAGAGCTGCTGATTGATTTTGGAGCAGAATTTAATGCTGATTCTCTATGGGGACTATGAGGACACAGTCTTAAATGGGAAAACAAAGTGATTTCCCAAAGCCATGAGGAATGAATATTTTCTTGTTGTTTTGCTGTACAACAGGGAAATGTCAAACCATTACGCTATTTTATATATATATATATATATATATATATATATATATGTTTACTACTTTCCACACTGTAAAGACATCAAATATATGAAGCAAAAAGTTTTCAGATGTAGCCACCCTTTGCTTTGACCGTCTCTCAATGAGTTTCATGATGAAATCTCCTGAAATGGTTTTCACTTCATATGTGTGCCTTGTCAGGGTTCATTAGAAGAACGCCAAGAGTGCACTCGCTAAGCAGTGATCAAAGCTAAGGGTAGCTAATTTGAGGATTATATCACAAATCACGTCATACAATTACATCTAAAAATGTTTTGAAACAGGCAACAAAATGATGAAAAAGCAGAACTAGGGTCAATTTTGGCTTTTGAGAGTTTTTGCAAAAGGTAAACTTAAGCTAAATGTTGAAATGAAGCAGTTGAGTCTAACTTGGAAATGAATATCTTCCACACTCAATCCATCTGCTTGGTAGAGCCACAGGACTGTGTCCTTTACCCTTCTCTTTTCTATGTACTCAAGTCCGTAATTACATTTGTTGACGACTCCCACTCATTGGGATCACCTCAGACAGTGAGAACACAGCATGTCCTTTCAAAATAACAGCCTATGCTTGGTTTTCTCCTATTGTTTTGTCCATACTGTATATTTTGTGTTTGCGATAAGTCAAATTATATTAAACTCTACGTGATTTTCCTTTGCAAGCCTATAATACCTAAAAGGCACACTATGTAATTTTAATGGTGGAGGTCCTGCCACCTGCTTGTCTCCATGGAAATGTGAATGCTCCACTGTAAACTTATCGGTCTTCATGGAGACAACCAGGTGATGGCACTAGACCAAGTTACAGGTCAGATCTGTGGAGTTGAGTACCGCTTCAGAGTAAGAATTCTTGTTTTTTTCAAGGCAGTAAAAACACTTGTGATAAAAAAAAAAAAAAAAATAGCAAGATAGATCAGATAAATGCCTTAATATGGAATAATTTAGGCAAAGCAATAACATATCCAAGGAGACAAGCAAGTGAAACGTTACACAGTGCACCTTTGAATTATTAGTGGTATTACTGACAAAGCACATTTCTACAGTATGTGGGTTTTGTTGACTGATAGCGGCATCGAAGCTTTCTCAGATCCTGATTCCATTGAAAATAATAGGTTTTTGATTTAATTCCATGTACTGTCTAGTTTAAGACAGTGACATCATGGTTTTATTAAAAAGCAATAAAATGCTGTAAATCCAACCAATAAATCTCAGTAGTGCAGCTCCTTTCTTCTTCCCCACTGCAGCTCTTCTGGGTCAAAGGTCAAGTCTAATATATCCAATCTGATGACAAAGACCTATGACTTTGTTCTATTGGTTTAACAGCCACACTTTTATGTGGCCATGGCTGGTGAGTCCTTCTATTAGATTGGGAAAGTTGGAAGCAGATAGGGGTTTTCAGGGATTTTTTAGATTGGAAAACTTGGGAAGAGCCATTGTTTTTTTTATGTATTTTAGATTTTTTTTTTTCCTTTTTGGATTGTGATTTTAACACGCACTATTCGTTCCGTAGAGCACAATTTCGACACAAAAAAGTGCTTTACAGATAAACTCTCCTTTCCTTAATATTCCCTTTGAGGCGTGCCATTGCAAAAAAAAAAAAAAATAATCAATTTTTTTCTGGAAAGTTTGATAAGTTACAAACCTCTGGTTATTTTATTATTTTATTATTTTTTTTACCTTCTGTTTTATTAGCTGGCGTTATAATCTGTCAGTTAAGAACAAGAAAAATCTCAATAGCAGGCAGGTGGTCCGAAGTTAGACGACCATGACCACATCCCCTAGGCGGCGCTATATCATCCCCATACAAAAACAAAAAAATTTTTATATAGCGGTTTTCCACCTTCAAGTCACTCAAAGCGCTTCATACATTGGGGGCAGGGTAGGTGTCTTGCCCAAGGACACAACAACAACAGCATTCACCTGTGGGAGCTGGAATCGCACTGCCAACCTGTGAGTCAGTGGATCTGACCGCTCAACCAAAGATGTTTATGTTGAGAGTGGGATTTGTCAACGTGTCAACCTTCAGATCACCGGACAAACACTCTACCAACTGAGCCACTGTCGCCCACTTGTGTTCCTTTATCCCAGAGGCCATTAAACTCAGATAATAGTAGTACTGAGTCGGTTAACCTTATCGCTGTTTTATTAATGTCTGCACCTTTGCCTGTATTTACCTACTGAACTGACAGATGTGATATTGTACCTGCTTGTTTTGTTGTATTTTTTGTGAATGGTTGTGTATTTTTACTCTTCTGAATGACAGCTATGCACTGAATTATCTGATATATCTGATTCTGTCTTGGGACTAGATTCACAAGATAATTCTCAAATTTGGAGCACTTTATGATAATATTTTTAATGTTAAGGTACCATACAACGAAAGATTTTAAATATGTTTGCACACAATCTTTTTCCTCATGTATGTATAACAGGTCAACTTCCATCACTTATGAATATGGCTTTCCTTGGAATTCTTGTGCGTTATTATTAAATAGGGTTAGGCATTATAAGTAAATTTTACTTCAGCCTAAACGCTTTCGGTCATGATAGAAATGTTATGTGCAACCTTATACAAGTTGAATAATGTTTGATTTTAAATGTAATGACCAAATAAAATATCAATCACTATGGCACTTCTATTGGTTTAAAAATAAATAAATAAATAAAGTTAGAACTAATTAATTTTAAACGATTTGTAACAGTCCATATTCCTCACTGTCATAATGCATTGCTAGCATCCTAATTATTCATTGCAAAGAGTTTATAAGTGCTTTAACCAACTTTCAGAGGCTAGAGCAGAGTGTCTTTGTCATCATAGTATATTTAAAAACAACTAGCCTGCTAACAGCACACTTCCTTATTCCCAGATGATAAAACACTTTATAGTTAGATGCATAAAAACACAAAGCAGTCTCATTTTCACCCTCAGAGCTGCTTTCACAATATATCAGCACTGGGAGAATTTTTTTTATAGCAAAAAAATTTGGACGACCAGGCATGTGAGTTTTGTCATGCAATACATCAATCTTCTATCTGCATGCTCAGGGAAGTGATTTTCCATCTTATGACAAAAAAAGAAAAAAAAAACCAAATCTTAAAGTGTCTATAAAGTGTGAAGAAAGCAGTGAGTAAGAAAATCACCTTTTAACAGTTTAGTGGAGTGGTGAATGTGCCACAGGGTTGTATTGGATTTTTTACTTGAGGTGTGTACCCCCCGGTCAAACAGCAACGACCAGCCGGGACCAGTGTTTAAACAACTGAGAGGGTTTTATCAATGCTAAAAGTTGATCTACAGTTAATAGTGAGCTTTATAGAGTTTTAAGTATAGCTATAGATAGAGTTATACACTGCCTGACCAAAAAAAAAAAAAAAAAAAAAGCCGCCACCTGGATTTAACTAAGCAAATAGGTATGAGCCTCCTGCAGTTGGTCAGGTCTAGGTCCAGCAACAGTCTGTGCTCAAAGAATGAGGTCAACTGACACCTGAATATACTGAATGACCAGGTTATTCCATCAACAGATTTTTTCTTCCCTGATGGCACGGGCATATTCCAAGATGACAAGGCCAGGATTCATCGGGCTAAAATTGTGAAAGAGCGGTTCAGGGAGCAGGAGACATCATTTTCACACATGGATTGGCCACCACAGAGTCCAGACCTTAACCCCATTGAGAATCTTTGGGATGTGCTGGAGAAGGCTTTGTGCAGCGGTCAGACTCGACCATCATCAGTGCAAGATCTTGGTGAGAAACTGACCTTTTTTTTTGGTGGCGACTTTTTTTTTGGATAGGCAGTGTATCTATATGTGTATATTCTGTCATCAAATAACGTTCATTGCAACTGCACGGTTCTGTTAACATATTGGAAAAAGTTGAATAACTATAGGTGCAGTTTATTGATTGAATAGTAATTCCCCTTACTACCAATAGATGGCAGCCTAACCTCAGTTACCAGTATTGGAGCACACCTGTAGAAACAAGCTGTGCATTGTCTGAAGATAGCCATTATTTTAAGTTCAAAAACATGAAATGGCAAAGGTAGTTTTTTTTCGGAGGCCAATACAAATGCACAATATTTGTTTTTATTATTATGATTTTATTTGTGCTTTTAAAAAATACAGACCTCAATGGAAAAAAGAGTAAGTAGGCTGTTGGTTGTTTTGGTAATTTTGGATGAAGATAAAATTTGAATTGATCTGACACGAAATCCATTGACACATCATTTTGGGCATTTTCTAGAAAGAACTCACAAGAGCATAATAGTCCAAAGAGTTTAATCTGGTCTTCTGTTAATTTGTTTTAACAGATTTGATAATTTAATTTAATAATAGGCAAGGACACGACCAACAAAGCAGAACAGGAGCAACTCAAATCAGCCAGTGCCAAAGAGAGAACAGAGGACAACAAACATTGTCGCTGGTTCAAGGAGGCAATCAAAATACAGAAAAAATTACCATGGGACTTTAAACCGAGACAAAGGGGCCTTTTTATTCCCACACACCTGGGATACTGCCCTGAAGAAGACTGCAAATGGCGCTGTCGTCTTTTGTCCACCGGTTGAAAGACAGCGCCGAAACCTTTTTAAATGACTAAACCTTGGTCTGAAAAAATAACCTATTAAAAATAAATATATAAAAAACTCACTAGAGCAATTGATAGGCTATTTCATTACAACAATTGGGAACTAAAGCAATCATTTTGTTTGGTTAACAATACCCAAGACTCCACTCCACTTGATCAGCTTTGCTCATAAGTGTTGTTTTGATTTGAGACCGCGCTCCACAGCAACTCATTTAGCCGTCACATCACATGTACTAAATCTGTTTCTTTAAGGTTAAAAATTACCTCGTTCCAGTCTTCCAACAACCACAGGTCAACAGTGCAAATCATGCTCAAAATGACGTTACAAAAAATTGCTCTGAAAATGTCAGGAAAAGTCATATGAACTGCGCTGTATGACATTGTATGATTGACAGTTGATCTTTGGAGAGTGCAGAGGTATAAAGAGAGGGGTCACTGCACTAAAGGCACAAGTGTTCCAAATGTCATAGTCTCTGTATGAAAGCACGGGCGAAGAATGACCAAGATCAGGGAAAAATGCAGGAAAGGTCAGACTGTGCACTTGATCCCTATTAACATTTAACACACTCATGCAATATAGATGGAGTACCAAGATCTATGGAGAACAGCATGGTAATGACAGTGAGAACATATTCAAGCATGTCAGCTGTTGCTATGGTACTAGAATATATAGTAGAGTACATATAGAACAGCAAAATTTATTATTTCTAAATACGCATTTCTAACAGTGTTGTTCATTATGATACACACGGAAATCATGGTCATCATTTCAAACTCATTTACTTCTAAAAATGAGACTCACTCACTTTACTACCTTTACGTGCACACCAGGAAATGCATGAAAACGTGAGAATTATGGCTTTGTGGTTCACTTCTCCCAGACCCCATGTGGAGAAGCTGGTCCAATTACATTAGGCGTTGGCTAGGAGAGGCGTTCAATTGCACCAGTAAAAACTGCCAGGGAAATATAAGACATGTGTTTGGACATTTTCTCATTTTAGATCAGCAACGATGACAAACTACGGCTGCTTCACCATGGACTAGCACATGTTTTATTGTTTTGGTCCATTATGTTAAGTGACACAGTTCTGAGCATGTCTGAAAATCAAATGTTCAGTGTAAATGAGACGTCTGCTTGAGGTTATAAGCTACAAAGTTTTAACATTAATGCTAAATTTCTAGCCGCACATGAAGATCTTTTAGCCCCCATTCGCACGTATTCGGGGGTTTTTTGGCCTGCATGTAGACTGGGATAAGAGTTTGACTGTTTTGGGGTAAAGAAGACTTGAATTTGGTTGTTTAACGATCTCTGCGTTCTCTGTACATTTAAACATAGTGATTGTCTCCGCTTATTTCCAATATCTAATTACTAAACCAAGTCCAAGTTTTGCTCAATACAACAAGCACTTTGCATTGATGCTGTGCTAGGAAACTGTCAGAGCTCAAACTAACAACATTTGGGTCAAGTTTTTATGCATACGCAGCCCTCCTACTTCAGTATGACTTATATCATTGTCAGAACTTGCGTCACCAATGAGTATAGTGTTTTTTTCCCACTTTTCTCTTTCAAAAGTTAATTTCCCCCGACCTGGTGACTGTTGAGTCATTCCCTATGCTCGTTAATAAGTGGGACTATGGCTCGCTTCATTTTCAAGGTTCCTGCTTGTCCTTGTGATGTGATGATAAGCCTATGGGGGAACTCTTTGATCAGACTGCCAGCTACACTCATAAAAATCACACGCACTCTCCCCTTTGTGCCGGTGGCGATTTCCCACCGAGCCAAACAGGGGGGAGCCTGGCAGACAGCACCCAGGGCTAAAGTGTAAACCCACACAAATGGTGATTATCTGTAAGCTGGGGCTCCGGTATCAAAGCAGTGGTAGTATCATGTGGAAAGATGACTATCTCCGATCTGTGCAGTAGCCAAAGTAATCTGTACCCCCGGCTTTAAGTACTCAAATCAAACGGCTGCGAAAATTTTCCTCAAAGTATGACTCAGTGGAACCAGCCACTGATATGAAGGCATATTTTCTGTGAGAGTAGTTAAATGCTAAAGAAATGTTACTCCTCTAACTTCTGCTCTTGAAAAATTAACACTTACTTATTTGTCAGGTCTTTCAGATGTTCCTGCTTGTCATGGAGATCTTATTGCTTCACAAAAAATGTTCCACAGTATGGGATAATGCATGCCTATCACCATGGAGAGAAGAAGGTGACACAACCAGGCCTGATCTGTGGAAAGGCAATCCCTGTTACAATGCATGTTTTTTGAGACATTTTCTCAATGTTGTGGAACATTTCAGGCAAATTAATAATGTAATGGAGACAAGCAGTTGATGAATTTTCCACCAGTACTGCACTGTTAAAGCTCGCTATTTCAGATAGAGAAGTTAATTGTTTTATTATTTTGACTGTTGTTAGACGTCATGGTTTTTTTCATGGTTTGGTTTTTAAATGTATGATTGATACATCTCTGACATGTTAGTGCCATAAGAACCATCTCGGACTCTGCAGGCTTCAGGGATTGACCTCCTGCGGGTGCCCGGAGTCAGGACTAAACATGGGAAATCAGCGTTTCAGTTTTATGCAGCTAAAACCTGAAACAGTCTTCCTGAAGATGTGAGACAGGCCTCTACCTTGACAAAAATTTGTTTAAATCCAGGTGCAAAGCGGTTCTGTTTAGCTGTGCATATGACTGAAAGGTTTTTATTCTGCACTTTTTTAATGTCAATTTTGTGATGATTATTGATGATTATTTATGTTTTGATTTGTTGTATTGTGATTTGAATGTATTTCTTATTCTGTAAAGCACTTTGAATTACTTTATGTACAAAGCGTGCTATATGAATAAACTTGACTTGCCTATACACCAAGAAAGTATCCTTGGTGTGCAATATACCAATAGTGTACATTGCTGGCAAATGCTACTAGCACTTATCTTACTGTCAACCACATGAATTGTATCAATGAATTCGAAGGTCCTTCAATAGCTAATCGTAAAAAGGTCACATTGCACAGGCAATCAATAAAACCTCAGTGAATGGTGTAATGGATCAGATGCAAGTTGTGAACATTAAAAAGGTCAGATGACTCCCTAGAGCTTCTTTTTTTCACTTTTCTCTCTCCTACATCCTGAAGCAAAGCACTATGTTGAGTGAGACATATTGTGCTTGTGTATGCTATATAGTTATAATCTATGACACCAGTGGTTCATTATGTTATAATTTGGACATTTAAATCGCAATATTGATCTGAAACAACTTAATGAAATTTTTAAAAAAGTCTACCGATTTCTGCATTAGAAAACTGTGGTGGCCGATGGGAGTAATGATGACACTGTAATCAGCATCATAATAACGAGTGGGCAAATAAACATCACCCTTTGACACACACACACACACACACACATAAACACACTTAGGACACTGGATGCTAACCCGAAGAAGGACAACAATAGATAGAACCAACGTCCTTCATATTGGTTGGTAAATGCTGTTGCTACCGGTTGAACTGACTTTTGTTGTCTGCTTTGTCATGACTATTACTGAGACAAACACCATTGTTTGTTCATTGGTCTATTTCCAATCAAAAATGCATTTTTGCTGAAGAGCCTGAAGGGAAAGACACAGATTATTCACTTTACAAAAATTCATTCCACCGAACCATAAAATCAAAACTGTTTATTTATTCGCCTGGGAGCCAGAATACGCACTTCTTCAATACTTTATGAAGATGTGAGTGTAGTCACCGGTGAATCTCCCTGTTTTCAGGTGGTCATGATTGACGATGGATAAGTCAATCAGGGACACACATGGTCTGTTCGTATAAAAACAAATATGGGGAAAAAGTATATAACATAATATCACAAGGAATGGATAAACATAGCGGAGTTCTGTAGAATCAATAAAAAATGTCGTTTTGTTTGTGAATAATAGATGACCAATGAGCTTCTTCATTTCACATGTGTCACTTAAAACAAATCTCATTGCACGATCATGTTCTGGCTCGAGACATGACAGAGCTCAGTTGGTACAGTGTTTGTCAACTGAACTGCCCACTCGCAATATCAACACCATTGGTTGAGCAGTCAGATCCACTAACACACAGGTTGCCAGGGCGATTCCAGCTCCCACAGATAAATGTCGTGTTTTTGGGCAAGACACTTAACCCCACTTTGCCTCCATTGTCTGCGTACACTGGTGCGTGAATGGGTGAGTGGTTCCTTGATGTAAAGCGCTTTGAGTGTCTTGACCAGTTTGTGACCATTCACCATGAAATAAAAAATACAGTGGTCCCTCGCTATATCGCTGTTCACCTTTCGCGGTTTTGCAGATTTTTTTGGTGCAAATTTACAGGCTTTTTTGTACATTGTATGAACGTGCATTATGTTCTGCGTCCTGATTGGCTAAGGGACGCGGTCAGAGGAACTGTGAAATACGTGTGTTAGTTACTACTAATTAATTAAACAAGAGAGAAATGTGAGAACATGTTGCCTGTCTGAAAAAAGTGTATAAAGTGTGTGGTGAGGGGTTTTACAGCCTTAAAACATATATAATAATTGTTAAAAATAAAGGCTGACTACTTCGCGGATTTCGCCTATTACTGATTATTTTTAGAACATAACCCCGCGGTAAACAAGAGACCGCTGTACAGAAATATTGTGTATTTGCTTTAGGGACAACTTAACACAATTCAAAGTCAATTCAAAGTTCCACTGTTCCCACTACTGCTACTTGGACAGCGCACCTGCTACATTGATTACTATGTCATTTACTCATTGATAGAAGCCACAGGTTTGCAATATATGCGGTAACTTTGCATAATACATCTGGCGGGCCTCATTAACACCACTATTATCCGCTCTCATTCATCAGGACGACAGCCTTCAAGTGCCTCTTCGTCATTATCACTCCATCTCACACACCATCACAACTGTAGGCACAATTACACACCGCACAAAACAGGTTAGCGGCTCCTCTAGCGACCCCGGCACAGTCCTCAGCTTGATCTGTTTGACCTTTGACCTGCTATTAATATCTCATCACCTGCGTAACGACATGTTTACATCGTTAGCGGAGTCATTAACTCGGGGGAGGAGCCGTGGAGGAGAGGTACTGATTTCTTGGCATTGCAATTACGTTTGTTTGTCAGTTTTGTGACGGGGAAAGGATAAAGTCAAAATGTGAGCTCCTGCAAAGTACTTTGTTCGTGAATCACTGCTGTTATAAAAGGTGCCATTTGCTTGTCCCCATGGAGATGCCTTGAATGTTCCACAGTATAATATTAATGTATCTATTTAGCATCAGTACCACTTCTAATAGCTACACCTTAATTAGCGTTAATGAAGCACGAACAAAGATTTAATTCATAAAGAACAAATTGCTTATAAAGAATGATTCAGGCTTACCAGCAACGTATTTAGTTAGGTTAAAGTGAGGATATTAATTTAGTAGTTACCATAGACTGTATAAAGAAGTGGACTGAGTGAGTGTGACGTCACCGACAGCGTTGAGCTCCAGTCAAATGAAGCGAGGCTAGCAGTTACAGGGGCAAATTTGGAGTTCCATTTTTGGAATTTCAACCACGAGTATCCTAGCAACCAAAGAGCCAATCCGGAGCAAGGCTGTAGAATGTAGCACCTGCACCACTAGTTTAGCAGGGTGCAGGTGATTAGCAATCAATCTGTTGCTAATGCTAGCGGGAGCAACCTCAGGTAAAGACAGCACCTGATTTGATCGTGTTCATATCTTGAATCACGGACACAAAAGCGAAATAAAAACACCAGGATCATGTAAAACGGGTGAATACGAACATTTTAAGGTCAAAATGACAAGCTTGACTGCAGCAATGACAAAGATAAGGGTGACAATTTTTCAATGTAAAGTGAATTGGAGCCAGAGTCGATGGAGCCGAAGCGCACCCATGCTCACTTCTTACTTGAAACGCAGTGGCTAGCAGGTTAGTTATGCCCATTAATATATACAGTCTATGGTAGTTACTAAGCACAAACAATTTTTAATACATTAGCCTATTTGTTTATTATGAATTAAGTCTTTGTTCATACTTTATTAAGCATGATTAAAGTGAAGTTATTATAAACTGTTACAAAGGTGTGCTATGAAACTTCTCAGGGGGTCCACCACCTGCTTGTCTCCATGGGGATGTTATAGAGTTGTTAAGTGTGATGTCCGGGTTTATCCGCTGATAGAAAAGCATGAACATGTTTACAATTTCCTCTTTTTTTAGCGACAACACGTCTCACGTTAAAAAGAGATCACAGTCGTTTAAAGCTAACGACGCTATACGCATAATCCTATGTTATGCTACATTTTTTACTACATTATTTACATATTTGATACTATTTGTGGTTAAGAATACACTTTTGAAAGGGAACTGTCTCTTGTTTGACGAATATGGAACAAAAAGCTAGAAATCAGCTGTGAAATTTCTGGTTGACCCTGAGATGACATCACCACTTAAGAACTCTATTAATTTGCCTTGATGTTCCTCCAAATGACAACATCTATCTACCGTTAAATTCATTATTGGTATTACCATTGTTCAAAATTATGGTGACAACATGCATTCGGGCTTGCCTCTCCGGGGACCTGACCTGCAACTTGGCCAGGTATCGTTGCATGTTTAACTTCCATCAGACTATGTGCACCAAAAGCCTCACCAACCTCTGTCCTTCACATATTTGCTTGGAGAACTCAAGTTTGTCAACCACCAATTACCATTTTAAGTGTTGTGCCCAAAGACACAACAACAACCAAGTTAGAGCTGGAATCAAGCTCTGAGCTAGACTTTTTACCATTACTAAGAACTTGACAGAGAATTGAAATTAAGCAGCAACTAGCCTGCCCTAGATGACTCATGCATCGACCACAGCATGTTAGTTTTCACACCTGTGTTGCCTTGTTTTCACACTGTCTGTAGAGGCAGTCACCTTCCGAACCAATGAGATTGCTTCGCTACATAGCCTGTTATGTTCTCTCTGTAGGTGTAATTGCCAATCTGCCAATTTTACCCCATTGACGCCATATGCTTGTCATGAGAATTACTACACCGACTTAACGTTCAATACATAATAAATGGAACAATTATTTTTGAGGGTCGGTATTTATTGTGACTTGTGAGTACTTTTCTTTATACTTTTGGGAGATTTTTTGTTTTTTTTCTGTAGTATGATTAAATTTGAGCTGTAGAGGGTTGAATAAATAACTTTATTAATACATTTACTGCAGCTCATGTTCATTAACAATACTGTACATGGTAAATGGTCACATTTTTATATCGCGCTTTTCCAACTTCAAGGCACTCGCTTTACACTTTACATCAAGGAACCACTCATCCATTCACACAACCGTATACGCAGACAGGTGGGGAAAGGTGGGTTAAGTGTTTTGCCCAAGGATACAATGACACTATCCATCTGTGGGAGCTGTAACGCCAACCTGTGGCTCAGTAGCTCTACCAATGATGTTTATGCTGAGAGTGGGTTTTCGAACTGTCAATCTTCTGATCAGAGGGCAAACACTTTAACCAAATGAGCTACTGTCGGCCTGCACATATAGAATAGTTTCTTGGGGGGAAATTCTGCTTTATTTTCTTCAACATATATATTGTACTTCAAAATGTGTTATCGTGACAGGCCTACTGCACAGTTTCCTTCTAATTTCTTTAGGGTCAGCACCTACGCATGCATCTTACTTTTTCACAGTGGAATAATGCTACTTGTCTGACACCTTTTCCTTATCTGGTAAATGTCGGCAGATGGGATATGACTATCAAATGCAAGGCTCAAAGTTGTTCAGAGGGAATGGTTCAAATAATAGTTCTCAAAAAGGGCGAAATCAAATCATAAAGTGTGAAATCAAATCATAAAGTGTCTCCGATTCTACTGGAACTACCAAGATTATAGAGTCAAATACACTGCCTTGCCAAAAAAAAAAAGTTGCCACCTGGATTTAACTAAGCAAATAGGTATGAGCCTCCTGCAGTTGGTCTGGTCTAGGTTCAGCAACAGTCTGTGCTCAAAGAATGAGGTCAGCTGACACCTGAATATACTGAATGACCAGGTTATTCCATCAATGGATCTTTTCTTCCCTGATGGCACGGGCATATTCCAAGATGACAATGCCAGGATTCATCGAGCTCAATTTGTGACAGAGTGGTTCAGGAGCATGAGACATTATTTTCACACACGGATTGTCCACCACAGAGTCCAGACTTTAACCCCATTGAGAATCTTTGGGATGTGCTGGAGAAGCTTTGTGCAGTGGTCAGACTCGACCATCATCAATGCAAGATCTTGGTGAAAGATTAATGCAACACTGGATGGAAATAAATCTTGTGACATTGCAGAAGCGAAATCGAAACAATGCCACAGTGAATGCTGTAATCAAAGCTAAAGGCGGTCCAATGAAATATGAGTGTGTGACCTTTTTTTTTTTTTTTGATCAGTGTATATGGCATTGGCATAACTTCTGGTAGGGGTCTGCTACCTTCTTGTCTCCGTGGATTTGCTTTGCTTGTAATGTTCCACAGTATGGCATTAAATATGTCTATCTTGCAATTATTCAATAACAGGCGTTTTTGTTGCTAAAAATACCTCGAAAAATGTGTAATCTGACCTGTAGCTGTGCCTGGTTGTCTTCGTAGAAAGTAATTTTTAATGGCATTAGAATTGTCAAAAGTATCAAAAATCAGATATCAATTGATGTTAAAATGAGCAGGAATCGATACTAAAAAAGTCACATTCACAGGACAGAATAGCTTTAGAATGATCTTGAGCTGTATCAGAACAAGTATAAGACCAAAGTACTACCTAGACAAATGAGGGATGACATAGTTATAACACCACATGGTAATATAACAGAAAGTCTATTCCTTAGTATTGAAGTCAACTTTGAAATTTACACTAAATGCCATACCGTTTAACATTCAAGACGAAGCAATAACACCCCCATGGAAACAAGCAAGGTGTGGACCCTTCATCAGAAAAGTTACACGGTCGACTTTAACATTTACCCACAAAGAATATGACTACAGTACAACACCAAACTGCTTTCTGTGAGTTCCCTGCTTAAAAGGTCACACCAAATCACCCATTACTCTGCCTCCCCACCATTCTGCATAATGCGAACACAGCCAGTCTGATCTTTACTAGACAAATTACCTCAAATATCACATAACAGCCTCTTGTTTCCAACCTTCTCCCTCACTCCCTGCCAGAGGTGAGTAGTACTTTTCAAAGTGATTTTCTAGCTGCATACTTTTACTCCTGCTTGAGTGGTATTTTTTATTGAAGTAACAGTACTCTTACTTGAGTAAAAGTTGTGGTTACTCTTCTCACTATAAGTCTAGAAGTGGTAAAAGCTTTATGTACAGTATGACCTCTCCTTCAGATATGATTTAGTGCTTCTCATTTCTGTGTCTATCATTTGAAAATACCAAATTACATTAACTTCAAATTATAAATCAGATGTTACGTCTCAACGGTTAGTCTTTACGTGCCTGTTCTGTCATAGTTTTCCTTACATTTTCTCATACATGAGTAACTTCTTGAGTACTTTTTTTGGCTACTTTGCCCACCTCTACTCCCTGCTTCTCTCCTCCACTGGCCTTTGTTATCTGGTAAAGAATGCACATACAGGAGCCTTCCAATAGCGTCACAGTCCCTGCGCTCAAGATGTTTCCAAGAAGCTGTTGTACATTAGTGAAATATTTATTTCCAGACAGCAGCCAGTAAAACCTGCAAAGCTCCACCACCAATAGTCTTCGGTCTTTCCCAGGGAGCTCGGATCCACTCTCGGGCAGAAACTCGAATCAGATGACCCGGAATTTACGACGTGTAAGTACGCGCCAATCAATCTGTCACTTCTTTTGGCAGTTTGGAGCGATAGATTTTGCTCCAGATGATGTAGTGTGTGCAGGGATGAGCTTCAATAGTGCAGTCAAAAGCGTTTTATGATGTTATTCATTGTGAGTCATATTGAAGTAATACAGTATGTATGGAGGTTTAAGTTTGCCAGTGAGGAGCTCTTTGGGGATATTTCTTCAGGATCCCTTTATGTGCAGAATAGACAAAAAGGGGAAAAATACAGTAATGTAGTAGTAGCTGTAGCAGCAGTAGTCACTGTGTTAGAATATTAGATACCTTTAAAAAGCTAAATTTCAGAATATGTACCATTTCCAAAAAAATCACCAGTTACAGTATGTGTTGGTGTCTATTGGGGATATTTGTCCTCCAACTAGAGGTTGCTGGTTCAAATTTCTGCTGAAGAAAATGTTCTCATTGTGTCCCAGGAACCCAGGGTAATCCACAATTGTATCACAGTTTCACTTCTGCTCATGTCACCCCACTGTCTTTGATTGGGTCAGGAACAACTAGTCTGGGATGGGACAGTAAACAATAATGTCGTTTATCATGAGAAAAGGGAGACAATAAAATCATGGGACATTTTATTTAATCATGGTAATCGCCAACAAAGATAATGGCCGTTATATCAGTATAATGTGCAGAAAAAAGCAACTTATCGACAGGGCCAGACTAAAGGGTCTGTTGTTCCAGGCCCCAAGTCTTAGAGGACCAGAATTGGACCGTTCTATTAATTTTTATTAGAGGTGGGCCCATGTGACACTTCTTGCCCCAGGCCGACGGGCCTGCTCATCCAGAATGCTCTCCACTAGATCATAGTTGTTTTCACTAATAAGTACAATTATATAGAAGTTGTTCAAACATGGGACTTATTCATATCATAAAAAATACAATTATTCATATCCATAACATTTTAATACCGTCAGCAGCTTTAATAATTATCATGATTTATTCGTTAATAACAATCATTTTGGCCATGATACTTGCGACACAAAATTTCAATATTATCCCATGCCTAGTCTGGGATCAAGACTACAGAGTTATTCACTCAGACTGAGCTGTGCCATCAGGTTCGCTTATTTCAGCCAAATATTGAAACCTGCAAGTTAATTTGTCATCATCATTTAGAACAAAATCAAACTTCTCTCACCAGATTTACAGCGTTTAGTGCTTTGCTCAATGATCCTGCAGAAGTCTACAATGTTTGTTTTTTTCAGTCCACTGTGATATTTTTGGTATTTTTGAAGAACAATGTGTTTCTCTGATGGCTAAATCTGTGGGCAACAAACTCAGTCCAAAGTACATGTCTGTAGTATAGGAAAAATGTCTAGTCTTGGCAGGCTATGCAAACAAAGGTAATCCAAGAAAGAAAAAGGAAGAAAAATCTGCCAGACTGCAATTATCCCAAGAGGAAACATTGTCAACCTCTTAAAACACGTAACCCAAAACTTAAGTTAACATTAACTCTACGTACAGTAAATGCACTGTATTTAGAAAAGTAGGTACCATGTCCATTTTTACCAACTCTCTATTTCTTACAAACATTAACAAGTATTACCACCAATATCCGTCACCAATATGCTTAGCCTTGACATTTCTATTCTTCTAGCACCTTGTCCTCCCTTTGGTGTTCAATCCTGCTCTTACTCCCACAGTTAACAGTATCGTGAGCCCCAGAGCAAAGCCATAATCAGAGGATCAACACACTGTTAGGAGGTAGACAGTCTTGGCCGCTGCTGTTGGTAAGTGCTGCCAGAGCTCCATGTTTCGCAGTACGGTGTGCCACGAGGGACAAATGGGGGAGAGGAGGTCAATGCAGTGGATCAACTCAGTCTCACTCCACTAAACTGTTGCTAATTAGACAACACAAGACGCACAGCAAGTTTTTGTTCCAAGAAAAGTTTTGCCAAATCTGAGTAGGAAGCATTAGTTGGTAACTGTACTCCTGCCAGTTTCAGAAGAGTGTGAAGGATTAGCATGTATTAAGGCTAATGATGGCGCTAATTTAAAATGTAGTTAATGACTTCCAGTTCAAAGTGGTTACTTGAGAAAAATGGTTTGATTGTTTGAAAATGGATGGTAACTAGGATAGAGTATTTCCAAGGCTCATATTACGCTATTTTTTGATCTGTTATAATGTTGTTTCCTCATCAAAAACATACCAAAGTTTTGTTATGTTTCATTCATGTTTAACACACAAACCCTGCATATTTAGGCTCCGTTCCTCTCTCAAACTGAAAACACTCTGTTCCACCTTGTGATGTCATGTGGTAATACAGGAAGTGCTTCACTCTGTTTATAAACTCAATACATCTCCATTAGAATAATTTGGATAATTTCAGCCCTGGAATTGCTTATCTTTACTGAAATAAAAGGTAAAATGTAGCTGCTAGCATGAAAAGTACCGCTTCATGACATCACAAGATGGAACAGAGCATTTTGGAGCTTTGGAGGTGTAGATAGACTAATAATAAAGGGTTACAGAAACATGTGTGAATGAAAAAAACACAACTCCAAGTATGTTTCTGATAAGGCTAAAAGCTAGTCAATTTAGCATAATATAGGATCTTTAACCTTAGACCGTCTCGATGAAGGGTGGGATCCCAGATGTGGAAGGTCTACAACGTAAATATACCAAGTAGCTACACCCAACTAAAGGCACTTAAACCCTATCCCTACCTGCTGTTGAGGCAACCTTCTCCAAGCTCACATATGAAGCCCACATGTGCTCTTTCGCCCCCGATCAGCTTCACACTACAGTCGTCTGAGGCAATAAACAGCTACAGCCCAAATGTGGTCCTTGGCAGAAGACCACCATCCATCGGGAAACAGGAGCAAGAACCACTAGCACAGCCCTGCACAAGCTAAACCCCAATATGCCCGACTTGATCCACCTTGATCCATCAGTGTGAGCTGAGTACCCCCATTGCGGTGCATTTTACAGAAACACACAGCACCTTTCTAACTGCCTCAAGCATTCCACTGAGCTTAGGGCAAAGGCACTATGACGACGACTTGGTGCAGATATTAAAGTTCCTTAGTCTACAGCAACAGATAGAGAGGTTGAGGTGGCTGATGGTTCTGCTGCTGTGGTGGAGATTGATGGAAAATTAGATAGATAGCGGTTTAGATTTACAGGTATTCATACTTATTGAATGAGTTTCATAATGTCTTTTAAAAATCCCAATGGTGTCGCTTGGAAAAATACCAGGAGAAGAAGAAAGCCTGGTATTCCAAGCATCTTTTATGTAATTGATAACATAAGTAAGATCATGGGAAATGGAAAACTGAGCCATCTGTTTTTGCTAATGAATTTGGGCTTGTGTGTAACTGGGCAAGACACTTCCACCTCTCTTCTGTGATTGCAATGTATGAGTGAATGATTGTAAGTGGTTGGAGACTCTATTGGCACCGATTAGAAGCCACATCAGCCCCAGAGCAACTAGGGAGAGTGAGTCTGATAGAAATTAAAAATGCTATTAAGATTGAAGACAGGTTGGGAAGATAAATGTTGCACATGTTGGATACTGTCCTGATCTGGCGAGTGTATCTTCATGTACAAGGCTCCAATTATCTTTGACAACTACGATGCCATATTTAAAGGGCCAGTACTACACTATTTTCTGATATATGCTATAATGTTTCCTCATTAAAAGCATACCCGACGTTGGGTTTTGTTTCATTCACACGTTTAACACACAAACTTTGCAAATTTACACTGTGTTCATCTTTCAAATAGAAAACACTCTGTTCCACCTTGTGATGTCAGGTGGTAATACAGGAAGTGCTCCACTGTGTTTTTAAACTCCATACACCTTCATTACAATCATCTGGATAATTTTAGCTCTGGAATTGCCAATCTCTACTGAACAAAAGTGAATAATAAAACCTAATAATGCAGGGTTACTCAAACATATGAATGAAACACAAGTTCAGGTATGTTTTTGAGGAGGTAACAACATTATAACACGGCTAAAAGCTCACAGGAGTTAATTTTGTGTAATATAGGACCTTCAAAACTTCCTTTTTTCATTATCTTTCACTATTTTACCTTAGTTTTTGGTTGGTTTTAATCTTCAGTGAAGGCTAAATAAATCTGAAATGCTAGTTGAAACAGCAATTTAGCATTTGCCACACAAAGTTATCGAATTGACGCCATGCTGCTAACAAGCTAACACAACAACTAATCAATACATGCCAGTAAAACATGCCGTCTTACCCTTTTATATGCTTCATCTGGTAAACGAGCAGCCGGCTACGGAGGAGGAGGATGAGAGCGGAGAGACCAGAAACTATGAATAATTGAAGTCCGCAGGGGCAGGTGCGCGTCACATGGCTGCCACACTGATTGACATGTTAATAACATTTGTCACCACACAGAGCACCTGTCAGCACCTGTCAGCGCCGAGCCTCCCATCTTTGCATCATCGTAATTGAAGCCAAGGTGAAGCTATTTATAAGTCTGGGGAACATACGAACATGTGAGAGCTTACATGTAATGGATGTGAACTTTGACCTTGTGAAAATAAATAGTTTGAATAGAAGCAGACACCATTTGGATAATTTCAGTTTTGGAATGGCCAGTCTTAAAAGCTTCATGACATCACAAGGTGGAACAGAGCATTTTGAGCTTTGGAGACGTAGACGGACGTAATAAAGCGGTGCGCAAACATGTGTGAATGAAACAAAACACAACTCCAGGTATGTTTTTTAGGAGGTAACAGCATAATAATGTTGCTTAAAGTTCACAAGAGTCAATTTCACATAAGATAGGACCTTTAAAGTTGTGAGCTAGCATTTTTAAAAGTAATGTTTTCAAAATTGGAATGAAAAAAACTCCTGCTATGCTGAACATTAAACACAATATTTGAATGAAGTAAAAAGGAAAAAGTCTAAAATTGCCAACATACGACCTTGAGAATGCCAGCTTGTGGACAGTAAGCAGGGTTGGTATATATACAGTCTATGGGTCTATATATATATATATAAATGGACATAACTAATCTGCTAGCTAGTTCCAAATAGGAAGTGATCATGGGTGCGCTTACGGCTTCATTGTCTCTGGCTCCCTCTCTCTGTAACTGCTGCACTGACCCTCATAATTTTGGTCTTAAAATGTTCACATTAACTCGAATGATCCTGTTTTTTTTATTTCGCAATTCAGTCCGTAAATCAAGATAGGAACATTAATAACAGACAAATCAGGTGCCTTCTTTCCCCGTGGTCACTCCCGCTAGCGTTAGCAACAGGTTTGATTGACAGCGTTGCTAAGGGATGAGATGTTACCTTCAACTGCCTGGCTCCGGATTGGCTCTTTGGTTGCTAGGATACTCGCGGTCGGAACTTGGCTCGAGATTCATCCCTATAAGCCTCGATGACCTTCATTTGACTGGAGCCGAACGCTCTGGGTGACGACACACTCTTTATACAGTCTGTGGTTGGGCCTGTACTTCTTTGGTTGGGAGATGACTGGGAATAAAACAGGTGCCGCAGTGAAGCAGCATTGGCTTTATTGCATACTGTTGTTGTGTCTTTAAGCAAGACACTTCACCCACATCGCCTAATATGAATCTGGTGTGAGGATGGGTGTTGCTACTGGTCTAGGGGTCGCTAGCCTCACTCCTACCCCAGGGCAGCTGTGGCTAGAATCGTAGCGTTCCATCATCAAGTCCGGAGTGAATGAATAATGCAATATACAGTGCTTTGGGTGTCTTGAGAGGTGCTATATAAATCCGATGCATTATTTATGTTTTGGAAGAGAAACAAAGCAATTTAGAAGCCATATTTGATAGATTAGAAGGAATTGATCTCTCAGGGAAGTTAAAGGAAGGCAGAGTCTGGGGAAGAGTGAGTACATATTGCGAGACTTATACCGTCTTAAACAGTCTTAAAAACACTTACTGGGTCTTAATTCTACTTGAATAATTCATACAGGCTCTAGCTATTGGGTTTAAAACAGGAATGGCTGCATGTCTTTTCCATTTCAAAGATAACAGAACAGTGTGCAAACATCAATGTAGTTTTACAATCCCAAGTTTCTGGATCATCATGTGGAGTTTACACAAAGCTCACATACACATAAGCATTATCGTGTTATGGATTTGAACCTTTTAAAGTAGACAATGCTTAGGCCTTGAGAGACGCATAAAGCTTGTCGAGTACACGTGACGCAATTCTATAGTGAGGTCTTAGCTGACGATAGCAGAACAAGGCCGTGCTGACAGCCTGAGCGCCCTTCCATTACAGCGTGGCAGTGGTCCAACCTCCATCCCCATGTTTGCAGCGTGTGGATGTGGCTCTGGAGATGCGTACTGCCGGGTGGGAGGACACTATCTGCTGGTTTCGTCAAAGCTGAGCAGATTCTATTAAGAAGCTAGTTAGATATGAAGGTCCATAATTACTAACGCAGCAATAATCGCATTATCGCAAACATGAGCAATACGTTTTCTTAAAGGGCCCACGTTACGCTATTTTCTGATCTATGTTACAATGTTGTTTCCTTATCTCAAACATACCTAGAGTTGCATTTTGATTTCATTTACACATTTTTAACACACAAATTATGCCTGATTATTTAGCCTGAGATCTACGCTCAAACAGAAAACACTCTGTTCCACTTTGTGATGTCACGTGGTAATACAGGAAGTGCTGCACTGTGTTTTTTAATCTCCATACGCCTTCACTAAAATCATTTGGACAATTTCAGCACTGGAATTGCCAATCTCTACTCAGCAAATGGAAGAGGGTAGCTGCTGAAGATGTGAAAACTACCACTTCATGACATCACAAGGTGGAACACTGCATTTGGAGCTTTGGAGATGTAGACAGACTAATAATGCAGGGTTACTCAGACATGTGTGAGTGAACCAAAACAAAACTATGGGTATGTTTTTGAGGAGGTAACAATATTCTAACATGACTTTGAGACTTAATTTTGCGTAAGGACCTTTAAAGAGGAGGTGTTACACTTCTCTGTGGCATCGATTGTTAACATGCAACATATTTAGATCACCATATTAGCTTTTATTGTTTTGAAAATGCAATATCGTTAGCCTCATAGAATTTTAACTCTACTGCTATGGTGACTTTTATTAGATTTGTCAAGTATGTATAGATAAACATGACTGATTTTACACTTCAGCTCAATTGTTTCTCATTGCAGACCAAACGTCTGTCCAACTTCCAACCAAATAGTGAAATAAAACATTTCAAAAACTATTTACTTCTCTTTTCTAAACAATCCATTTTAATACTGTTCTGTCTCACTGGTGAAGAGCTGCTACCGACTTTTGCAACAAAGTTTATTCCATATTAAATCAATGGGAGCGCAAACTAGTCATGTCCCTGAATCAAATTTCAGTTTTATAAATGTTGGAAGGAGAAACACAGTGATATATTTGATTGTCACTATTATTACATCATTACTGATTTATTATGTAGTAAAATCCTTTGTTGGCACTGTCTAATACATTGCCAGACCTTTATTATAACTTTTCGATTTGGAATCTTTTTTTTCTTTTTGTATTAACCAAAAAAATGATTAGCATATATGTTTATTGTATTTTAAATGTCATTTTGTATTTATATTCATTCATAACATATATTAGTGACTATACAAATATGTACATTTTAATTACTGTGAAAGTCCTAATTCATGACATTCCTAGTTTTTGCATTGGTTTCTTATATTTTTTTGCATAGAAAGCTGATGGGTGAAAAAAGTAGTCATTCACATAATACACAGAATCTATGTTTAGACACAGAAAGTAGAAGTAATCTGAAGTAACTCTACCAGGCAAATTGAACGTAAAAGCTGACATTTCAGTTTGAGATAGAAGAGCCACAGTTTTTTACGGGGTCTGCAATGTGTTTCTATGGCGCACAAGCCACCTAATCCAGGAAGATGGCTTAGGCAGAAAGGGTTTTGGCTGTAAAAATCTACTGATTGGCCGAGGACAGGGCCAATAACACATACAGATACAGCAGAGTCCGGAGAGTAGAAATATAAAAAAGAGGCTGGCAATATTCTACAAAAACATCATATTCAGATGTTTAACTAGTTTCAATTTCATTCAGAATTATTTGTGTGCTGCTAATGAAACTATTGCACATTGCATCAGGTTTGTGAAGTTGTGTATTGTTTGTATCCTGCTCTTGTTTATTTATAGAAAATGGCCATGTGGGGCAATGGGTTATGCTTGTGGGCTGAGCCATGGTCTCGTACTGCTGTAAATAGAGTTCAAATAATGCCCGGGAGAGATTGCAAAATTACTCAAACATGCCTGGGTGACCTATAAAACCTCTTCAGGCATATTTTGGTCAGGAAGCAATGTATAACCTGGTAGAAAGCACCAAAACGTTTTACATATAGGGCCTCTGAAAACTTAGAAATATGGTCAGTGACTATGCAGACGTAGCTTCTGCATGCCCACACAGTGACATACTCCAGTACTGTTTAGTTTGAAATTAGTTTGGTTTAAGTTTGTGCCAAGGAAAATGTGACAGCATCACATACATACTTAGAAATTCAGAAAAAAAAGCATTAAAGCCCATTTCTTGGAAGAGAGTGGGAAGAGGAACCGCATTTACATACTGAATTTACTGATACTATTGTTTTATTTTTGGCTTGAATGCATACTGCCATTGTGTCCTTACTCAAGACACTTTACTGACCTTGCCTTGTATGAATGTGATGAGTGAGCGACTGGTGTTGGTCGGACAGGCCGATGGCACAGACTGGCAGCCAATCTACTCCTGGGCACCTGTGGCTATAGAAAAAACAAACGTCAACCTGACCGCTACCCCGACTATGGCACACTGCAGCTCTGACACAAGCCGGATATGAGCCATCCTGCCTGGCGTGAGAAGGCTCCACCTTTCCCCCTCTTTTACCTTCTCAGCATGGCGGGGACAGGGGGAAATGGGATGCGGCCGCTGCATATGCCGGAGTCTTACTTCTGCCAATCTACTCCTGGACACCTGCGGCTTTGGAATTACCACCACTAAGTATGGAGTGAATTAATAAGGTACTGTAATGCACTTGAAAGGTCCTCTATAAATCCAATGCGTCATCGTTGAGCGTCAGAACTTATCGCCACCCGTCTTGTCATTCTTGGACCTCGCATTCGTGATTCGTTCTAATGACGGAGAGTTCCTTTACAGTTGAGCAGGACTCAAATACAAAAGTCAAACACAAAGTAATCCAATAACCTTCCCAAAACTTTTCCCCACAGTCTGCTATGTAGTCAAATGAGGTGTTCAAAATTCTGAAAACCTGTTGTGCATTTCCACCGCTCTGCTCATAATTGGCTCTTCACCTCCGCCTTTGGTCTGTCCACTCATGTTTTACAAAGCGATATAAAACATTCCTAAACCAGTTCTGACCTGCTGTTTTCTCTACTTGGATAAGTTGCTTTGTCTTTGAACTTGAACCTAACCAAGCATACTAATATACAACTCATTTAGAATTTGGTTTAAGGAAGGCTTCATACAGCGCTGGCCATTAATGCTTTGAAAGTCAAGAAGTTATAGCGTCTTCAAATAAAATTATAGGCGCCCGGGGTAGCGCGGGCTGAATTATAAAGGTCCTTCCTCATTTGCATCTTTATACCAGTTTAATCTGATTTGCTGTCATTCGCACAGCCAACTTCTGGACACAGCTCCAACTTGGGGCAGACTAAACTAAAAGCAATGTGGCTGGTTTGCAAAATGTGAGGTAGGTTTTGTAGACTCACATGGTCATATGCTCCAGTAAGTGTGGTTAAATAGGGGGTATTATGCAAAATCTACTCTTTTTACCATGTTATACCTTAGATCCCTCATTAAAACATGTCTGAAACGGTTGTAGGGTTTATGTCATACATGCATGTTTGAGTTAGCAATCTCTCCCAGGTCCTATTCGAACTGTCCTTGCACTTAGCAGTACGATTCTGTCCAATGCTCCACCCACAATCCTACGACACCCATGCACCCACATGACATTTTTTCATAAATTTATATATGCAAGAAACAAGGCAGTACACTACATCTACTGATGCAATGTGCAGTGGTTTCAATAGCGAAACATATGCCGATTGTGCTGTGATAGCGCTCTGAAGGGGGAGTGACTTAATGCAGAGAGCAAAGAAAGGGGAGACGCACATTAAAACCAAAACTGAAACCTACTAAACAAGTTAGTACATTTTGTTTTGTTCTTTGGGCAAATATAACAATAGAAGTTAGCATGGTGATGTAAATATGTTGTGTTGTGGACATTAACATCGGATACTGTATAGAAAAGACTTATTCTCTAAGGAAAGACAAATACGTCATGTTTTTGAGGTTACACATGGCACCTTCTTTTATCCCCAGCCTCTGAACCAATTGGCAATTCTCTATGAGGATCTGAGTGAGTGACAGGCATGATTTAACCTTTAATTCTAAAGATTCGTGAACCGAAACAAGAAACTGTTGCCACAATTTAAATCTACCAGAATCCATAAACACACTGCATACAATCTAAATCATGGTCTATTAGCTCTATGAAAATTATAAGTACAGGACAACCTTAGCTGAAAGATTTTACCTTTGGCATCTTTTGCGTTGATGGGGGAAACCAACATAAATATGAAGACAAACATGAAAACTAGAGCTTGTCTGATTTTTTTTTTTATGGCTGATGCCACTAGAATCCAGAGAAACTGATGTCTGATAAGCTCTGCAGATATTACCAAGCCAATATGTCCCCCATATGTTATCGCTTCACACTTAAGTGAACAAATAAAGCTGTAAATTGTGTTCCCTTTAGGAAGCAGGTTGTCCAAAACAAAATAATGGCCAGTGCGGGAGATTTGAGGCACATGACCAATATGCTAAAAAGTGCAATTTATTTGACTTAACCCACAGTTCACACCTCCATCTCCTCAGCCTCTAGGACAGGTCCTGTGCTTCTAGATGTCCACTAACCAGACTTCTAACTCAACTGCTAATTTGACTGCTAATTTGACTGCTAACTTGACCGCTAACCTGACTGCTAACTTGATTGCTAACCTCAGTGCTAACCTGATGGTTAACCTGACCGCTAACCTCACCACTAACCAGATTGCTAACGTGGCTGCTTACCTGACCACTAACTTGACTGCTAATTTGACTGCTAACTTGACTGTTAACCTGACTGCTAACTTGATTTCTAACCTGACTGCTAACCTGACTGCTAACCTGATTGCTGACTTGATTTTTAACCTGACCGCTAACCTCACCACTAACCAGATTGCTAACGTGGCTGCTTACCTGACCACTAACTTGACTGCTAATCTGACTGCTAACTTGACTGCTAACCTGATTGCTAACTTGATTTCTAACCTAACCGCTAACCTCACCACTAAACTGACTGCTAACTTGACTGCTAAACTGACCACTAACCAGACTGCTAACTCAACTGCTAACCTGACGCTTACCTGACCACTAACTTGACTGCCAACCTGACCGCTAACTTGACTGTTAACCTGACTGCTAACTTGTCCACTAACCAGACTGCTAACTTGATTTTTAACCTCACCACTAAACTGACTGCTGCCTTGACCGTTTACCTGACTGCTAACTTGACTGCTAACCCGACTCAGGCTAACACTGGATCCACAGCAGTCAGAAGGGCACACTGCAGCTCTGACACGAGCCATCCTGCCTGGGGTGAGATGGCTCCACCTCCACCTCTCTCACCTTCTCAGCATGGCGGGGACAGGAGGAAATGGGATGCGGCCGCTGTGTCTGCCGGAGCGAGCGGTGATGGACGTGTGATGTGCCCGGTGGAGTGGCACCCTCTGAGGCATCGATATAAAGGGTGTCAGGGCTTTCATGTCACATTCTCTGGTGAAGGGGTAAGCTGACAGGAAGAAAGGAGCGATAGCGCTACAAACCTGGATTAGTGGGTTTTTTATGTGTTGCGGGAGAAAAGGTCATGCTTAGCTTTCTTCTTATGCTCACGCAGAAGCCAGGTGTTGTTAAAGCTTGCTGTGTGCTGTATACATCTTATTATAAAGCATTTTAAGGATCGAAAACCAGGAGAAAGTTGGCCGTACGTTGATTGCCAGTCATGTACTCATTCGTGATGCTATACGGGGATGCTAGTTTGTGAGAGCAGAAATAAGTTGGAGATACTTACAGTTCAAACTGAATTACTCACATGTCTCATCTTGAAAACACAAAAATCAAGTAATGGAAACTGATATGAATCTTTATGCTTCTTGTTTTGGAGTAGATTTTATTCATGAACTGCAGGGTTGCCAGTTTAAACCTCAAAAAAGTGTTGTTATCGTCGTCAAGACCAGTGGTCCCCAACCTTTTTATCACCGCGGACCGGCCAACGCTTGAAAATTTTACTGCGGACCGGGGGGGGGCCTTAATGCTAATGCTAATGCTAATGATTACACATGATACACATTTGACCCACAATTAAGTTAATAGTAGAATAAAGCACGCTTACCGATCAGGAACAGCATCCAGTCCATCAAAACATAAGGTCCTCTGCTCCTCAGTCCACCATGAGATCTTCACTCGGTTCCACGAACCGCTCCGGGTCCAGATGCCTCTAGTTTAACTTGTACAAACATCCACAGTGTCCTCGGTCGCGTACTTCCTTTCTTTTGTCCGTTTCGTCATGTTTAAAACGCAAAACTGTTACGTAAAATTACGCAATACGCGCGCATAATTTTACGCGCGGATCTTTATATCCAGTCTCGTGTTTTTACGCGGAGAAGTGACGGAACAGATTTCACTTTCCTGCAGCAGATTGAACATGGAGGCTCTAACTTCCTTTGTGGACATAATTTCTTGACTGGATTATATTCTCTGGACCTTTACGGAACGAATGAGACCAACTTTGTGTGAATATGTTGATGTTTGACAGAACCAGAGCGCTCAATGGTAAGTGAAGTCCAGGTTCACATTTCTGACTTCTCTGTAAAAACGGCTTTCCTGTCAGCACTGTGGTGATTCGAGGTGTAAATGGTTTACATATTTAGAAAGATGAATGCCGTAGCTTTCATTTGATGTGCAGATTGTTTGTGTGGGTGACGCAGAAATACACGTACATTGCTGTAAAGTTGTAACGTGTAACGCGGGTGGGCCGTCGGAACGCTATGTGGTTAAGTTGTCGGTGCTCAAGTGACGGAAATGTAACCGAGAGAATCCGGTCATTTTTCAAAATAAAAGATTTTTCAAAATAAACGATTGTTCAGACTCGGATAATAAATTCAACAGAAATAATTAATTATTTCTTGGACGGCCCGCGGCCCGGTACCAATTGATCCACGGACCGGTACCGGTCCGCGGCCCGGTGGTTGGGGACCACTGGTCAAGACCATAGACTGTATATATAATTGGACATAGCTAACCTGCTAGCCGCTACATTCCAAATAGGAAGTTTTCATGGCTGCGCTTCCGGCTTCATCGTCTCTGGCTCCAATTTACATTGCATTGAAAAAATGTCTGCAACTGCTGCTGTGAGCCTCATAATTTTGGTTTTAAAATGTTTGTATCAAGCCACTCTACATGATTCTGGTGTTTTGTTTTTGTTTTTTTGCCATTTAGCCCATAAATCAAGATATAAACATTAATAACAGACAAATTGGATGCCTTCTTTCCCAAAGGTTGCTCCCTCTAGCGTTAGCAACAGCTTTGATTGACAGTGTTGCTAAGTGCCCACTCCGTGCTAAACCACTGGTACCGTGGAGAAAGGGCATTTCTCGTGTTGGCTTTTTGGTTGCTATGACACTCGCGGTTGGAACACAGCTTCAAATTCACACCCATAACTTCTAGCCTTGATGACCTTCATTTGACTGGAGATGAACACACACGCAGCCAGTCCACTTATTTATACAGTCTCTGGTCAAGATTAGGGTGACCGGACCTCCCTATTCACCCGGGACAGTCCCAGTTTTGATCCTTGTGTCCCCTGTCCCACCAGATTGATCGAAAACCATTTGATTTGTCGTAGTTTTATTCAAGAAACATCCCAGGTGTCCCTATTTTTGACCAATTTGATCCCAGCTAACTGTAAACTGGGGAATATTATTAATTGTTTAGCTAAAATGCAGAACATATGAGCATAAGGCAAAAAATGAGCATAAGGCAAAAAAAATGCACTGACCAAAGTCCCTCAGATTTTTTACTGACCCACATATACTGAAGTGAATCAAGAATGTGTACCAACCATTCCAAGTCGGGTGTGTCCCAGTTTTTAATTTTGAAACTCTGGTCACCCTAGTCGAGAAACTATGCTTCATTGCCGTCACTTGATCTGATTCATATTATCTCAAAGTGCCTTGAATTTGTATCTTTCACATACAAATTTTGCAGAATTGTTTCATTTTTGTAAAGAAGCCCCCCTTTCTCCAATTGAACACCTGTTTTTGAAAATCTTTCTTTAATCCATCATGCATATCCTTCTTATTCTTGCTAAAACAGCTTTCCACATGTCAACATCTGACAAAAGTATACTTTCTTTTTCTTTTATATTCCTGAAAATAAAGCAAGTTTTTTTCTGATCTCTCATTTCTGCATCATAAACATACCCAGACTTGTGTTTTTCACATTCACACATGTTTAACAATCAAATCCTGCATATTTCGACTGAGTTCTTCTCTCAAACAGAAAACACTCTGTTCCACCTTGTGATGTCATGTGTTAATACAGGAAGTGCTTTTAAACTCCATACACCTTCACTAGAATCATTTGGATAATTTCAGCCATGGAATTGCCAATCTCTACTAAACTAAAGCTAAAAGGTAGACGTTAACTAAAAAACTACCACTGTATGACATCACAAGGTGGAACAGAGCATTTTGAGCTTTGGAGATGAATTAATCAAACAAGTGTGAATGAAACAAAACACAACTCCAGGTATGTTTTTGATGAGTTAACAACATTAATTTTGTGTAATACAGAGCCTTAAATGAGAAGCAGTTCTAAAAATGTAAGTTTGGGATGTAGTTCGTTACATGCTGAAGTGTTCCCGACTAGGCTCTATCCCACTCTGCCTCTTTCATTTCTAAACTTCTTTCCTCTCTCCAGGTGAACAGGGCGTCCCACGATCAGCTCACATCAAATACTCAAACGAGCAGTCTCTTTTATTCACTCTGCCGCTGCCCTTGAAAATTCTATAACAGAAATCCATTTAGTGCAGTGAAATGACTTATTCCCCCGAGCCTTTGAACCTGGGCTGGAGCTGAGCGGGCGGCGCGGTGGCTCTTCGTAACACGATGATGGGTCGACTCGGCAGAGGTCACAGGTCACGAGGAGGTGCTGACACTTCGGACCATTCTTCACCCGCGGAACGTCTTCGATCAATACGGTTTGGCTAACGCTAGTGGGAAGGCGCCGGGGAGCAAGAGACAAACCAGGGATTAAAGTCTTAGAGAGGGCTTGATCAAATAAAGCTAGTTAACCCCATACAATTTTGGACTATTTTCCCTAAAACGTCTCACTAAAATGACCTCTAATTCCACCTGAATATGTGTCTGAACCCTTTGGAGTTCAGACAAATGACTGGGCTCTTTGTGAAGCTGAGACTCTGTAGTTTGGGTCTCTGTTGTCTGAGCTACTCTCATTATAAGTGGGAAAGGTATACGTAGAACAGAGAACATCAGATTTTCAATTCCTGCCTATTTTTGGGAGAGTACAAAGCAGAAAATAGTAGAAAAGAAAAAAAGTAGATTAAGCATTTGTTGGGTTTCAACAATTCCCGTGCCAAAGCTGAAGCATATTTAATTTAAAAATTGATTTAGGGACTTGTAATCAGGTTTTAAAAAGTCCTAGTTCCTATTTAAGTCCTATAAAATTTGTCTGGGTTTTTTGTGGGCTTCGAGTACAAACTGCTCCAGATTCTTCCCAGAATGGTTGATTTGACTAAAAATAAGAGGCTTACAGCTTTCCCTTTAAGTTTCACATGCCCAGGAGCTTCACAGTTCCCTTTTATCAGATGGTGGACAAAAAGGGGAATAAAAAGGATGTTGTGAGGCTAATTCTGGAGATGAAGGGAGTCAAATTGGTGGTAAATATTAGCTTGTGGTCATGTTACGTCACAACAGTCCTTTTAAATGCCTATAGCTTATCATTTAGCGATAGAACGGGTCAGAATTTTATGGAAGAATTTGCTGTTTGACTGGCAGATTGCAGGTTTTGTTAATATCTCTCGAAGTACTGAGCCTGTCCACATAAATCTCCTATAGTGTTAAACAACTCCTCCGTCTGAAATAATAGCATTGACAAAGTCCAAAAGTCAATAAACGTCATAATAAAACCACTGTTTCGTCTGCAACTAATTACAAAGCGTTTTATTGTCTCCGAACCAGGAAATAATGCCAGTGCGCTGTCGGCATCATGCACATTGTTGTTAGCTTTATCGTTGATGGTAAAAGAATAGGATAATTACGATGATTAGCATGCTAGTGTAGCTGCTTTCTGGCACCAGGTAGCACCCAAAACTATGAAGGGAACTCTCTCGCTTCTCGACCTATGACCTAATGCATTTTCGGGTCAAGTGCTGGTGCTCTATGTTTACCGTTCCGTACATTATTAAGAACCCTGTGTCTGTTAAACCTGTGTCTTTATGTTTAGTTTGTTATATTCGATCTATTTTTACATGTGTAACCCCGATGACTCTGCTGGTTATTTTTATTTCGTCTGAATTTAAATTTGTGAGTCACACATTTGCGATGCCAGTCTCGGAATGAGTTAGGAAATAACTTGAGGAATAACTTTGATAATATGGTAAAGGGTCACATTTTTATACACAGTGGTCCATTGTTCATCGCAGGGGTTACGTTCCAAAAATAACCAGCAATAGGTGAAATCCACGAAGAAGTCAGCGTTATTTTTTTCAATTATATGTTTTAAGGCTGTTAAACCCCCCACCACACACTTTATATACTTATCTTAGACAGGCATTAACATTTTCTCACATTTCTTTCTTATTTAAACACTCTCAAAGTTCAAACCTATATATATATACACCTACCTATATATATATATATATTATATCTCTCTTCCTTGATGATTGTTTTAAATTTGTTGTTCACGTGTCCTCTCCGTGCAGAGAAAGACTTTTGAGTCCAAAGCGTTTCTTAAATTTGTCGGTGCAGAACGTTTCATCGACATTGTGGGTTATGTTGGGGAGAAAACTTGCAAACATACAGCACTTCAGAGTCACACTGCGAGCCAACATTTATGTAAGTTTGGCTGGATGCATTCTGTACTGGACAGGAGACAATCAGGACGCAGAATACAATGCACGTAATCCGCCAAACAAGCCCCGAAAGGTGAACCGTGACACACCGAGGGAACAATGTAGCGCTTTTCCACCTTCAAGGCACTCAAAGCATTTTACATCAAGGAACCACTCCCATTTCTACACCAGTGTACGCAGATACTGGGGGCAAGGTGGGTTCAGTGTCTTGCCCAAGGACACAAAGATAGTATTCATTTGTGAGAGCGAGATTTGAACCGCCAACCTTCCAATCAGTGGACAAACACTACTAACTGAGCTACTGTCGCTCCTTTACATATAAATAAAGCAATTTTTAAGATGGAAAATTTAGACCAGAAACAAAAGAAAAAAAAATGGAAATAAAAAAATTGATTTAGCTTATTTCTAATTTGATGTCCTCCCCTGTCGACACTGAACGCTCTCTGTGCTTCTGATGAAATATCATAAAAGGCCGTTTAAAGCATCAGGGTCTCTCGTGCACATTAGACCAGAGGCTATAGCTTTTAATGGACACTTTAGTATTTTGGCTGCGGCTCAAATTGACTATCTTCTTGTAAGAATTGCGTAGGTGTGAGAACCTAATGCACTTTTCCGCGTCTTGTCTCATAACCACAGAAATGAACTGATCAAATTGGAAAAGGGCCATGCAAAATCTACAGACACTGAGTAGCCATAAAATTATAACAAGGTTTGATTTTTTTTATATAAAGTTGGGTTGTGGAGGAGAGGTTTATTTACGATCAGTAGGAGACCCAGTCTGACTATGCTTCTGTTGTAGGGAGTATTATACTTGTAATGTTATAGGCTAAGATAACAAGTACTGAGCTGGCAGTGTGGGGCCGGCACAGCAGTTAGCAATTGTAGATCCAGTCCTGATAATGACCTTTATCAAAAACTTGTAAAGGCCCAGCGCAAAATAGTAGCCATGTTTCTGTCTCTAAGAGGGAAGTGGGAATTATAGTATTCAAATGTGTAAAAATACCAGTTTTAGAGTCGTTAGAAGTATCAATAGTAATTGATACTAAAACTATATTCAAATTGCATGTTGAAAATGTCGTTCTATTGCGTAAAAAAGGTGTTTTTTGAGGTATCAAGATTGGTATTGGTGGTTTTCTGATTCTAGATGTGATGATGCCATAATCCCAGATGAGATGAGAGATTAGAGTCAGATTGTACTTTGCCATGAACCTGAGGTCTAATCCAGATCCAAAAACTCACTATATCTGCATTTTAATATGATTTTAGCTGCCCCCAACTGTATTAAATAGTATTGGCCAATAGAATGTTATGTCATCTAAAACCCAGCAATAGACTTTTTGTTTTTTCATGACAATGCTACATAGTTCCTAATATGGAGGGGTCAGCATTTGCCTTATAACTTGAAGGTTAGTGGTTCAAATCCCACTTGAACCCGTTTCTCGTGTTGTGCCCTTGAGCATGACACCACAGGCGCAGAACAGCTGACATGCTTTTTTATTCATTAACCTGCTCCAGGACAACTGAGACTTAAGTGCAACTAAGCAATCCAATAATGTTATATAAGATCAATATATTTTTATGGAGAGAGTTATATCTTTTGACAAATTTGATTCCTCTTAAAAACACTATTAGATATACATTGATGAAGTACTGGCTCATGCACTGACAGTATCTATAAACTAGTAAAATACATCTTGTAATTACACGCTGGCTGAGTGTCAGCTTTCCCACTTTATTAAAGGCGTTGTAGATTTAAGCATCCCGCAGCACCAGAGATAAAACCAGTGCTGTTAAATTTACACACTCCTACTTCTGAACCCGCTACTTTTATTTGGCATAACCACTTAACAGTAATTACAAAGTCTGCGGTGGCTATCGGTCAATGTCCCAAGGAGAAAAATACTGCTAAAATGCTATGGAAATTCCTTCATTATAGGCTCCGTTCACGTTCTGAAATTACATGATGTCATAATTTCAGATGTAGGGCAGGGGACTATATTGCTGCGTATCAGAACATTCTATAGGGCAATAATATCTAATACAGATGGGGGACAGCGAAAATGAATATTATTAAATCAGGTTCAACATTTGTAAATTTACTTTTTGGATATTTCATGGCGAAGTACAATGTAATCGATAGGAAAAAAAATGGCTCTTGCTCCCCATCTGACAGTAATACGTCATCACATTTTAGACTCTGAAAACCACCAATAGCTAAAAAAAAACTACTTAACTATTGAGGATTTACTGTTTTTTGAAAGGAATATCAAAACGTATAAGCCACAAATGTTGAGCCTTCTGTTTGTTTGGTTTTGACTTCACAAACTTGTCATATTAATCTCATGGCATGAAGTCCGTTCAGCTGACAACAATCGTGCCTTTGGATTTGAATAATGGCACCACTTTCTGAGGCTATTGTAAAAAAAAAAAAAAAGTCACTTTTGTTTATTCATACTGACAGAAGACATTGAACTTTGTAATTACACAGATACAGGGGGGTATTACACCTCTATGGGATATTAATTAACATAACATCAGATATTTAGCCATGTTACCCTTTATTCTTTTGAAAATTGTATACTCGCAGAAAACAGTGCATTAAAATGTTTAATTAGCTCTCTGGACTAAGTTATTCCCCCTTCAGAGCACCATCACAACACAATCTGCGTCACATATTGAATCCTTTAATGATACAGTATCGATATCATGGGCTGTTGTATTTGTATTGATACATTTTGATATATCTTTTCTTATATATTTTACCAAATTATTCTGTCTGAGGAGTATTGTGTGGCTTGTTTACAGGAAAGAAACTTGTTAATGCAATAATTTTGACATTTGGTTCACTGTTTTGATTATTAAAATAGGTGTATTTCATATTAGCGTTGCACAGATAATGGTTTAACAAAAACTTTTAGTATCATAGTTGTGATTTAGTAGATATTTTGTGGTCCTTCAGAGCCAATAAACTGCACGTGTCCCTGTGTACGTGTAAATATGGAGCTCGTATAAGATGTGGACGAATAATATCGACCAACAAAACAGTTTGATGTGTTCCTCTAGTTAGTAAAATGCAGTAAACAAAATGCTCTTGGTTATGTTCAACTTCAGTAAACGGAGGATAAATGCTCTATTAATGTTTATTTTTTTGTGACAATAGGGTTGATCATTAAGGGTCATGAAAGCCTATATTTTTCACTGAATCGATTTGAAATATATCGTATCATATCGAATCAAAAAAAGGACTGTATCGAGGTATCTATCATATTGGCAAAATCTTAATGATACCCAGCCTTAATCTGCGTACGTTCTGCTAATGAAACTACTGCACATAGCATCAGATTTGTGACGTCATAGTGTATTGTTTCGTATCCTCTTTATGAAAAAAAAGTGATGTGTAGGAGTATGTTTGATGTAGGCTTACGGGCTGAATCTTGATGAGACAGAATCGCACTGCTAACCGTAAGGAGGGACGGAATAGTACCTGGGAGAGATCGCAAGATTACTCAAACTCTCCAGGCATGTTTTTGATGAGGGAATAACGTTATAACATGGAATTCTAACCTGCCCTCCAGCTCGGTGTTAAACTATAAGGAATCCAGAGCGTTGCGATGTCAAATGACCGCAACTTATTGGTTTTCAAAATAGCACTGGTCAAGTACAGCATGTGCACAAACCACTAAGTATGGAGCTTGTCACTGATGTGTAGTGCGAAAGGCAGGAGGCATGGCTAATTGTAACTTATGTGGCTGCTATTCTTATGGGCTGACCAGAGGATGACCCGGTGTCGTCATAACTCGGGAGTCTAAATATGGAAGAGTGCGATGTTTGGATTATGCATATTTGACTCAATGTAGCGTGTACTAGCATATATCAAACTGTGCATTTTTTAAGCAAAGCCATGACATCTCCATGGAGACGAGCATGTGACAGATCCTCCACGAAAGAAGTCAAGTAGCGCAGACAACACAATATAAGTATACAATGCTAATGAGACCTGCTTGAAAAAGAGTAAAAATGTCCATTATACAACAGTTTGTCAAAGCAGAAGTAAATATAAGTGAGATAAGGGTTAAAACGGTTCATAGATTTACGTGATGTACCTGAACGACTTGCTATATTTGGGGATAATGGATGTCTTAAAGGAACTATATGTAGCCTGCACTTTTACCGTGTTAACAAAGGTACTTCAATCACAACTGAACCCGTGTTGCCAGTGCCTAAATCTGCAGATAGACGATGCAGACCAGTTTTTCTCATTCTCAGTACATGGACAGGCCTCATGTGAAAGCTCAGAACCTCCAGAATTCACTCACTGAGCTGCAAAGGCTGCACTAGCACTGATTAATGATGAGCTGAAGGTGCTAGTTTTTAGGTAGTGACAATTCATATCAGAGAATAGGTTTAAAGCAACTGGATTTTAGCATTGAAACTGGCAACCCAAATGAGAGACGTTCTGCTTTCTGAGAATCGTGTCCAATGTTTTTGTAATTTAAAGAAAATCTGGATTCAAATTGTTATCAGTAAAAGCAATATTTGATTGGAACATGCTTACAACACAGGTCAAGTTTTTACATATTTTAAAATGTTTCATGCTGTTACTCTAAAATAATTGATCATGTTTAACAAATGTGGATTTTTCTTGTCATCCCCTGACCACAATTTAACATTATAAATCAATGCACGATGCAAACTTTACATTTTAAAGTACACAATGGACATGTTTTGACCTTAAGAGCTGCTTATACAAAAAATCTGTACTAGGGCAAGACACATTTAGCTCAAATTAGTGGTAGGTGAAGTACTCAGTTTTGTTACTTAAGTAAAAGTACAGATACGGAGAAAATGAAAAAGTGCAAATTTAAAAATGTACTTTAAGAGTAAAAAGTAAAAGTATTTCACTAAGTGTTCATTTGTAAAAGTGTTAAATGTACTGATATTGATTCAAAATGATACATATTTTAGTCGACAGCAACAATACAAATCAATTTCTTATTTTTTCTTATGAATTTTGTGTATTTATCTTTGTTTGCTCAAAGCCGAAGCTAGAACTCAAAAACTTCAGTCAGGATATTCCCACGAACATGGTCAAAATAACTCCTCAAATCATATGAAAAGTACTTTTTACTTTTCAGTTCAGTTAAAAAATGTAGTGGAGTAGAAAGTACAGATACCTGCTTTCAAATGTAGTGAAGTAAGAGTAAAAAGTATCCACTGCAAAATGTACTTAAGTAAAGAACACATACCTAAAAATTGTACAGTACAGTACTTTACTACTTGCACACTGTTATCGTCTACAACTGGCTCAAATACATGGACTAACGCTTTAATGATAGAACACTGTGTCATTAGATATAGCACATGTTCACTGATCCAATATGACACCGTACACTTAAAAATGGTCCAATCATTTGTAAAACTTATCATGTGACTTACATAATCCTCCCCGGCAGCTCAGCCCTGATAGAAAGATGCCGCTTATCTATGCCACGCAATATGAAAAATTAATACTTGTTTGGATGGGACATTGATGTTTATTTCCATGAATCATTAAGATGCAAATACTAAAAATAGATGTTCCTTCCGGAGACTGAGCGGTTCTTGGAAAGCCCTTTGGCACAAATTGGCGTCAATTTCTCAAAGGAGTGAGTCAATGAATCACGGTTAACTCCAAACATATTGCTCTTAATATCTCCACGTACAGGGCGACGGGTTCGCTCGGAGTCGTATTGCATCAGTGAACGTATGCTAAATCTAATAACAGAACGGTCTAGCATTGACACGTTATTATTTCCATGTATTTGAGCTAAATGTGTCTTGCTCTAGTACAGATATTAGTGTATGAGCAGCTTTTGAGGTCAAAACAAGTGTACCGACTGTAATTATAATGAGTTTTAATGTCCAGTAATCAGGAAATCTGTGGTTAGCATGCTAGTTGTCGTTGTCAGCAAAAACAAACTCGTGAAAAGTGCTCATAAGCTGAATAATTATAATTAGGGTGCTCGGATGCATAAGGTTAGGGCACTGCAAAATGTTTAAAATTACTTAATTTTGTTTTTCACGGTTTTAAGACGGTAAAAATCAGGTACAGCGCCTTTATCTTCAAGTACAATTCATATCTGAGAATCAAAGTAGGTTAATAGCCACTCGGTTCATTCACAAAAGCAGTCTGACTTTGAGTAAGTTCGAGCACATTACCTCCCACACGTGTGACTCAGCCCCTGCCTTATAATAACGTCCTATTCAAAGCGTCCTGATAGTACTTAATGAAGCTTTAATGAAGAATCGGACTCGCGTAGTATGAATGTAGCACGTGTTATTCACCCTTTGTGCTAGCTGACCAAGTTCACTCCTCTGTCCCAATCACCAGCACTGTTTCCCAACCAGTGGTACGAGGACCTCTAGTGGTACACAAGCAAATTGGAGTGCTTCTTATAATGGTTTCATAATCTATTTGAAAAGTTTGTAGTATGGCTTTAATGAATTCAGTTGTGGTTTTGTTAGGCTAGGTTAGGCTAGTGTTTTTCAAATCATGGTACGAGTAAGTGTGACCGCTGCAGTTTGCATATTTGTTTTATTTAGACACAAATCTATTCATGTGTGTGTCGTCTTATTTTTGAACTGCCTTATTCAAGGTTTCATTTCACTTTTGAAATAGTCCAAATTCAGCTCTGTTGGTGCTCAGGAAGCCTTAGGTCAGGGGTCTCAAACTCAAATTATCCGGGGGCTGCAGGAGGCAGAGTCTGGGTGAGGTTGGGCCGTATCAGGTATTCAAAAAAAAAAAAAAAAAAAAAGCTTTGTTAAAATTTTCTCAAACGTCATCGCTGTTTTCAACATACATGAGGAAATATGCCAATTCTTGTGGATTTTATGGATATACATCGTTATTTGTTGAATCTTTTGTGACGGGAGTACACAGCGCGAGTGACACGTGTTTGGGGTTTAACGATGTGCCGGAACCTTCTACGCACAAAACATGGTAATGCCACACTAACATTAAACTTTCATATTGTCCTGCGGGCCACAAAATATCGTTTTGTGGGCCGCAATTGGCACCTGGGCCGTGAGTTTGAACCTCCCGTCTTGGAACTTGGCATGAAAATAAAACATATAAATAAAACAGCAATTTCCAAAATGTGCATCTTTCTGTTTTTATTTATTTAATATTATTTAATTTATTTGTTTACCAATGTATTTATTTATGTATTTATGTATTTCCCACGTATTGGTGCAAAAATGAAACACTAAATTAACTTAAATTACAGAACATAAAAACTACAGATAACTACATTACCCATGATGCTTTGCTCCATGTAGTCGCTGAAAAAATATACTTATGTTCTATTGCTCTACGTTTCAACAAAATGTTCAAAATGTTTAGCCTCTTCAAAATACTGACGTCATAGTGTGGGAAAATCGTGTAATCGATCTTTTTAATAATTACGTTTCTATATTTCAAAGAAAATGAATTTAAAACACATTAAAAGTTGCACTAATAAACAAACTTGTCCCACATGTAACTAGTTTGAGGTTTGACAGCTGTGCGCACTCAATCCAAATGCCTGAGCTGGCAGTCAGGCACGCGGCCCACAGGAAGTGCACGGGCTGATCCATAGAGCGACACTGCCCCCTGCTGGAGGAGAGAGGAGACGCACCAACACAGTGGATGGATGAGCAGCTGAAGGCGAGGAGACAGATACATTTATTACAAGGATGCAGAAAGGTTAGGACAGTTTTATGGATGGTCACTTGGAGTCATGTTTCACTTGTAGAATCTGAACAGTCTTTGCCGGTCTTACTGCAGAGTTAATTGCAAAATGCGGAGTATTTTGAGAAAAAATACTCTTAATCTTAAATGATGCTTAGTGTTCCTCAAATATTTTGTTTAGGTTGAGAATGAATAATATATATGCAAACTTCAGCTTCTAATTTGAAACCTTACACTCTCTTTCACAACAGGTGGAATTTAAAACCCATCCCTGTACTCTCTATGAAAAAGTAGGTTGGCCTTTGAAAGAACAACACTATAAAATGTATTTATAAGGGACTGCTTGATAGACTCTCTGAATATCTCACTTGCTTGTTAAAAATATTGATATGGAAACATTTACTACAAGATCACATGACTGTATAAGCCCAAAGACTGGCCACACCAGAGCAGAGATGGAGAAAAGGGCTTTTGACTGTTTTGCCTTTTAAAAATGGAATATATTTCAAGCAAAACTGGATACTTAGGTGCTGCAAATGCAGTTTAATAATCTGGTGATAAACATTTAAACTCACACCTGCTCATGTTTTTAATGTTTTGTTTGTATTTTTCTATATTTGAACAAGGCGCCCATGAAAAGGAGAGTCTGAGTGCTGTCATCAGGCTCTCCTTGTATAAATACAGATGGGAAAACATGCTAGGGACCTTTTCCCATGGACCAGACTTGTTCCTTGAACGCTGAGTTTTTATACGGTCATTAAAAGGAATTAAACAAAATCTGAGCTGATTCGTGATATTCAATTCACACATTAAAGCTATCATGGGTACATTTATTTGATTTGTCAGCAACCGGTAGATGGCAGATGTGAAACCTGTTCCTCCTCCCCTCACTTGACCTTTGTTCAGGCTCATCAGTGCTCTGTGGTCTTCTTCTGTCAGACCAAAGCTGGCACACTATCAGCAGTAAGTGGATAGCATCTAGTGGTGTTATTTGAGCAGGGCTGGTCCAGCCTATAAGCAGACTAAGCAGGCGCTCCAAGGCCACCAGAGGGCCCCCAAGAGCCCATATATTTATATTGAAAATAATATAATATATCAAGTTTTATTGGGAAGAGGGATTGTGTGTTTACAGCTGCTTAAGTATCCCTCTACAACAATTGCATTTGTTTTATACCTATATAAAATTCTCCATCCATCCATTTTCTTCCGGCCGGGTCGCGGGGGCAGCAGTCTAAGCAAGGACTCCCAGACTTCCCTCACCCCAGACACGTCCTCCAGCTCCTCCGGTGGGACCCCAAGGCATTCCCAGGCCAGCCGAGAGACATAGTCCCTCCAGCGTGTCCTGGGTCTTCCCCGGGGCCTCCTCCCGGTGGGACATGCCCAGAACACCTCCCATTTGTGGACCTGGAGAAGGTATTCGACCGTGTCCCTCGTGATGTCCTTTGGGGGGTGCTCCGGGAGTATGGGGTCCGGGGCTCTTTGCTAAGGGCTGTCCGGTCCCCGTATGACCGGAGCAGGAGCTGTGTTCGCATTGCCGGCAGTAAGTCAGACCTGTTCCCGGTGCATGTTGGACTCTGCCAGGGCTGCCCTTTGTCACCGGTTCTGTTCATTATATTTATGGACAGAATTTCTAGGCGCAGCCAGAGGCCGGAGGGGGTCTGGTTTGGGAACCACAGGATTTCATCTCTGCTGTTTGCGGATGATGTGGTCCTGATGGCTTCTTCGAGCCAGGACCTGCAGCAGGCACTGGGGCGGTTTGCAGACGAGTGTGAAGTGGCTGGGATGAGAATCAGCTCCTCCAAATCCGAGGCCATGGTTCTCGACCGGAAAAAGGTGGTTTGCTCTCTCCGGGTGGGTGGTGAGTCTCTGCCCCAAGTGGAGGAGTTCAAGTATCTCGGGGTCTTGTTCACGAGTGAGGGAAGGATGGAGCGTGAGATTGACAGGCGGATCGGTGCAGCGTCTGCAGTGATGCGGTCGCTGTATCGGTCCGTTGTGGTGAAGAAGAAGCTGAGCCCAAAGGCAAAGCTCTCGATTTACCGGTCAATCTACGTTCCTACCCTCACCTATGGTCATGAGCTCTGGGTAATGACCGAAAGGACAAGATCGCGGATACAAGCGGCCGAAATTGGTTTTCTCCGCAGGGTGGCTGGGCGCACCCTTAGGGATAGGGTGAGGAGCTCAGTCACACGGGAGGAGCTCAGAGTAGAGCTGCTGCTCCTACACGTCGAGAGGAGCCAGCTGAGGTGGCTCGGGCATCTGCTCAGGATGCCTCCTGGATATAAAATTCTAAAATACCAAAATATCCACTACTGCTATATTTGTTTTTGAGCTGGGCATAGGTGAGGGCAACTATGTGTTTACACCGGTGCAAGGACCCTTTATAATGTAAATGTAAGGCCACTGCTGCCAACTGGAACACATTTAAAATCCACCAGAAATTAAGAAAAAAAATGTATAGAATTAAAAAAATCTTGACCCCCCTTATATGTTTGTCTGCTGTTCTTGTGGCTATGGTAGTTGTGACATTCTGGATGTTTTCAGTCTAATGTTGGTCATATAAATACAAAAACAATTGGTCAAGGTGATGGGAGCAGAGTCATAATGTCAAATGTGTGAATCACCAATAGCTGAGCCAGAAGGCATCCACTGCCGCGGGCCCCAGAGACAAATTCAGCTTAGGGCCCCCTGAAAGCTAGGGCCGGCCCTGTATGTGAGAATACAACAGGGCCAGGTTGGTCAAGCTAAAGCAACACCATGTAACTTTTGTTTCAGTATGTCGCCTGCATGACTCCATGAAAACAAGGAAGTTCAAACCACACTCTGGAACATGGAGATAGAGCTATGTGGTTACAATCCCTTAATGGCCTTAACGACAAGTAAGTAGAGTCAGGTTTGCGGAGATGCAACCCAGCTCACAGTTTTTCAGTTCAGTTTGCCAAGCGGGTGGTTTTAGTGCAATAAAAAAACATCCATAATGACAATATATGTTTTCATTTTGTCTTTAAATACAATATGTTTATCAAATTGCAATATAATTTTATGTCACTATGTTTAAGCGTGTATCCTAGTCCCTACTCTCAGCTCTAACCACCCACTGCTCCTTTTGACCCAAGAATCATTCCGAGCGTAACAGTGCCCCCTAGCTACTTCAAATAAAACTACTTCCTTTTCATTCCTTTTTTGTATACCTTTTTCCAGCAAATTCTAACTACCTGTACACCTCACCTCAGCCCCCTGTGCGTATATCTGTGAGGGGGTCCTGGAGGGTGACTTGGTTCTCAGTGATGCATTGTGGGTAATTTATGGGGTCAGGGGCCGCAGTAAAACTTGTGGGCCCCAAGACAGCATCTCGTCGGTCCTAGTACAACAAACAGTTCTGTCTATTTCTGTACAGGCTTCAATCATTCTGCACAGGGCCCTTCATGGACTGCTCCAGGTGAGTCAACACTTACCAGATAAATATAAAACGCATCACTCTTTACAGATCAGGTAAGTATGAATTCTGTAACTCTATACAAAATTGGCCCTGAACAACACATGAATTGGCCAGAACTCTATATAAGGAAAGTTGGCAGGTCAAGTTTGTGAGATACAGGACTGGATAAATAAGGCAGTGAATTGTAAACTTTTTGGCAGGCACAAAATACACCATAAAAATACAGAGATTTGGCAATGGTGGCTGATTAACTCCACAATGGCATAGTATTATTTCATGTCTGAGGAAGAGCTGATGCTTAAAATGTCATTGTGGCATACAAAAAACAAAAACAAAAAACAAAAAAAACAACGTGCGAGTTGTGCAGGAATTCTTAAACTATTGCCCCCAGCATTCATTTTCCTTTATTTATTTGAATGAAGTACTTTGTAAATATTCCAGATTACAGCAAAGGTGCTATTTCCAACACAGTAGACTTTTACAAGTCATAGAACAATAAATACCAAAGCTAAGAGTGGTCACATAATAGTCCCCGTGACGTTAGCTAGCTCATTGTGTCTCAAAGCTAACAGTTACTTTTATTGAAATTGGAAAAACAAAATAAACAACCTATTCATCCATTTTCTTCTGCTTATCCGTGGCCAGGTCAAGGGGACAGTAGTGTAAGCAGACTTCCCTCACCTCAGACATGTCCTCCAGGTCCTCCGGTGAGACATAGTCCCTCTAGTGTGTCCTGGGTCTTCCCCGATGGCCTCCTCCCGGTGGGACATGCCCGGAACACCTCCCTAGAAAGGCATCCAGTGGGCATCAAGCCGCCTCAGCTGGCTCCTCCTCTCGTCGTGGAGGAGCAGCGGCTCTACTTCAGGCTTTTCCAGTGTGGCTGAGCTCCTGACCCTATCACTAAGGTAGCGTCCCACCCTGCAGAGGAAACCCATTTCAGCCACTTCTATAAACATATTAAAATTCAAATTATGTAAAACAAAGACTATCCAGTTATTTTTATGTGCAGAATACTTCAGTTTGTGGTGCTGTTTTAATATTGATTATGTCTCAAAATTAGCATTAGCACTGAGACACAAACATCTCTCAAATACAAACATCAGAAGTATTCATTTTATTTGTGTAGTGTTTAACTACACAGTGACTTTCACCCACACCTCCCTGTCCACTGCCTGATCTTTAAACAGTTATTCATTTTAGCATGACTCTGTAAAAACCTCATAAAGATGCAATTGGACAGGAAGTTGTGATGCTAACAGTGAGGTTGCTAGGTGCTGATGTGCCCACAGTCAATTGGTTTTCCTTTATGTATACGATCCATGCAGTGTAAAGGTGCTTAGGACATTTTGTTAGACGAAGAACATTTAAACCAGCCACAAAAAGTTGTAATGTGGACCAATCCAAGAACTTACTTTTAATGTGTTTTTAATGATATTATTTTTAGTTTACTTTTTAGTTAGTTCATTTTAAGCTGGTTGCAGTGTTCCAAAGTTATTCCTCACTTCAATTTTGCATTCCGAGCATCCTAATTATTCACCACCATTGCTTGCACAATTCTTCTAACAACTTTCACAGTTTTGCCATGACGTTAAAGCTAACAACCAGAATGCTAACACTCACTCCTAATGAACTTCTAATGAAAAAAAACACAGCACAGTGCTTTTGACTTCCTTTTTTTTAGCAGTCCAACCTTATCCCTCACATTAACAGCATCCTAATATCACAACATCAGGAAACCACATTCTAAAAACCACTAGCATGCTAACAGCGCACCAGCCTTACTTCCTGGTTAATTAGATGCAGACAGTACACGACAGACTTATTTTGACCTCAAGAGCTGCTCATGCAAATACAAATTCATGGGGAAAAATTGGGTGCAGGACCTTTAAGGAATGAACACTGACGTCACTGTAAGTACATTGTATATGTTAGATGAAATTGCAATGTAAAAATTCCAGGTGCTGTTTTATTATTATGTTTTCAATAACTTAAAGCGTACTCCGGCCTGCTCCTCTGTGCTGGGCCTGGTCAGACTGGCTCCGGCTCCACTGGCTCTCTGGGGACCCTCTGATTCATGGGCTGCAGATTTATGACCCCTCTGCAGCTACTGGGGTTACTGCCTGTTTGTTTGTGTACCAGGGCCACTAATGTCTAAACATGCAGTTAAAAATAAAATATAGCGAAGTATTTACACAACAAGACCATGGGCGAAAAACGGTCATCCATCATCGGTTCATTAACGTGTCTCAAAGAAATGTGGGGATAAACTACAGTAGTATAACTTGTGTAAACTGTTGCGTAACTTATTGGGGTATTTCAGTTTTTAGCAATCAACTGTTGCTTTATAATAGGCTCTGTGCACAACAGCGCCTGGCAACCTCAGTGGTAGCGTCACTACTTCCTGTCCAGTTCTGACTGTGTCGTTTTTGTGGAGTCACGCTAAAATTAATCAATATTTAAAGGCCATATTTTACGCACAAAACTGACTCTTGTGAGCTTTTAGTCATGTTATAATGCTGTTACATCATCAAAAACATCCCTGGACTTGTGTTTTGTTTCATTCACACATGTTTGAGTAATCCTTTATTATAAGCCTGTCTACATCCCAAAGTTCAAAATGCTCTGTTCCACCTTGTGATGTCATGAAGGGGTAGATTTCAAGTTAACAGCTACGTTTTACCTTTTGTGGTGCGGAAATTTACATTTCCAGTGCTGAAATTAAATCCAAATGATTCTAGTGAAGGTGTATGGAGTTTAAAAAGACAGTGGGAAAAACTCCTAACACCTAAATCTTCAGGGTTTGTGTGTTAAACATGTGTAAATGAAACAAAACACAACTTCAGGTATGTTTATGATGAGGAAACAACATTATAAAAGAGCTAATTTGAAGCATTCTTTCATTTGTATTACATTTTTACCATTCATAAACCAAGAAGTAAAGCTGGTACGCTGTTAGCATGCTAGTTGTTGTTAGCATTACCGTGATGGCGAAACTCTGCTGTGATCTCCCAACGCTGTGAAAAGTGTTTATAAATGTATCGCGGTGAAATTAGGATGCTATTAATGCGTAAAAAAAGTGTCCGCTAAAAAAAGTTAGAAGGTCATTTTAAACAGTCTGTACTGGTCTGAAGTTATTGCTCACTTTCCTATCGCTTCCCTAGCATGTTAATTATTCACCGCGATGAGTTTATAAGCGCTTTTCACAAATTTCAGAGGCCAGAGTGAAGTTTTGCAGATGGTACACAGCGGTCTCATTTTGACCCCAAACCTGCATTTACAATACATCTGCTAGAGCAAGACAAATTTTACTCAGTCATAGAAAAACAATCTAGTACAGCCACTTTAACCAATTCTGTTTTTCACGTTTAAGCTAACACAGTTTTTGTATAGCTAAATAAAATGTCTTTAAAGCGGGCCTGTAGAGGGAGGTGGAGGTGGGGATGCGAAGTTGGAACTGCAAACTTGAATCCACACACATAAACACTCGAAGCCCCTGGAGAAATTCCGCAGATTTTTGCTGGGATTTCTGACAGTGATAACTACTACTAGAGAGCGCCCGAGCTGTGCGGTGTGCAAAAGAATTCTACAATTACAGCACCTGACAGCGGTGGCCAGACTTGTTTTGGTACGGCATAGTGGCTCATATAAAAGATACAATGAGACACAATGAGGTTTTAGAAGTTATAAAGAAGAGTGTTGGTTCATTGGTGTGTGAATGGTTGAGTGATTCCTTGATGTAAAGCACTTTGAGTGACTTGAAGATGAAAAAGTGGAAAAAAAAGTGACCAAAATTGCTTGTCACCTTTCGTACCTGTACCACATTTTTAGAAACACTGTTATAGGCTAGGCTGGAGAAGCTAAATTTACTCTAAACTCAAAACAAATCAAAACACAGCATATTTTTACCATGAAGATGATGGGGTGGTGTCTGCAATGGGATTCTCCATAGAGATGTCATTAAGTTCCACAGTATGTCATAAAACCTTTCTATCTTGCATTTATTCAAATATAGGTGCTCAAAAATACCTTAAATACCATAAAACTATGCATTCTTACAGTGCCTCTCCACAGATCTGACTTGTAAATGGCCTGGTGGTGTCACTTGTTTGTCTCCATGAAAATATACAAGTACATTCATTGAGTATTGCTTCTTAACTGGTAAAACTGAGGGTTACGTTAGACCCCAAAAAACTGAACGCAATCTTAAAAGCATAAAAAAAAGTAAATAAAAACATTTTATTTTGACAGTTTGTTAAAATGCACGAATAGACGTTACCACACTACATGATGGATTTTAAAACTATCAAAACTCCAAATAATCTTGCATGAAACTTAAAACTAGAAAATGTCCATGTTTAACTTGGCATTTTGCATCAGATGCCCTTCCTCGTTCGTCCCATGGGCTTTGGATGGTAACAAAAAGTGCACCAGTTTTGACTCAAACCATCCTGCAGTATCACCTTCCACCAGTAGAGGCCAGTCTTGTGACACTAAACACTTGTCCCTTCACATGGACCACAACCATCCACGTGACTGCGCCTGGCTTCACACACTGTACAATGCTTTTAAACTATTCCGGGCTATGTTTTCCCAATTCTAAGTTAGCTTTCCAGTACAAATCCACTTTACAAAAACACACATGATTTCTGCGATAACACTAAACCAAATATTCCCATTTCCTCTTCGTCGTGGAGTGTAAATACGCCATTTGAGTGACCTGGGGGATATTATGGAAAGGCAGGTCGGAGACAGGGCCCGTACCTAGCCTCATTGTTCCCTCTTCCAGGCAGACTTCAAAGCCGGGGAGTTGGACAGGAGATGTGTTTTGCTTCCTTGGCTGCAGTGCTATCATTTATGATCGATATCAAACAAGCCCAGAGCATAAATCAACCCGCGCGCAGGCCCCGGTCTCTTTCAAGTACCAACAATCTGAACCAAGGGAAAAACAATACACAAACTGTGGCTGGCTGTCTGTTTGCCAAGAGCCAGGAAGTCAGGGAGCGCTGGCCAAACATTCCCCGTCCCGTAAATAGATAGGGCTGTGCAGGAGACAGAACGCTAGCAGCTGCACACACATGCTAGCAGACGCAGACTAGTGCAGGAGGGAGGTGACTGGAGCTATAGCGGCTTGTGAGTAGGGTTCTTTCTGTTTAAGTACAGTAGGCTATGTGATTGTAAAGATGATGTGTTTAATGAGGTAATAGAAGGGTACGGTTGCAGATATACGGCTCATTTGGTGTCATTGTTCAAACTGTTGTAATGTATAACACAGGGGCAAAAATATGCCTATGTGGAGATCTTAGAATTGAGTAATACACAATGTAAGTTTATTGAGAGGCAGAAGTTTCACAGTTACAAACGCTCATATTTGCTAATAATACTTTTTTTTTTTTTTTTTTTTTTAAATAAAGAACTAAAAGAAATGACTTTGACCTTTTGTTGTTATGTATTGACATTAATTTACAGAAGTTCATTGTGCTGGTATTGTGATCAGTAAAGACGCATAAACTTAAACCAGTTTTGTTAATTCACTACAAAGGTTATGTAAGCAATAAACCTGATTTACTTTTTTGGCCATTTGCCAATATAATAGGCAGTGGTGGAATGTCACAAAGCACTTAAGTACAAATTTTAGGTATCTGTACTTTCTACTCCACTACATTTTTGAACAGCATGAAAAGTAAAAGTATTTTTGAATACTTTTTTGTATAGTTTGTAGTTTAAACAAACAAAAATATACAAATATATACAAATAAAACAGCTCAAAATCTGCATGAAACACTTTTACTTTTTCCTACTTAAGTACATTTTTAAATGAGTATGACTTAAGTAAAAGTATTAGCAATCTTTTCATGTGATACTTTCACTTTTAGGAATTCCTTAAGTAGTTCAGTTAGTTGCTGTTTTTGTTTTTGTTTGTTTTTTTGCCCTGGAATCTCCGCGATTAGTTAAGTAACAAAATCAAGTACTTCTTCCACCACTGATAAGTTACTATAGAAGTTTTATGAAAATATTGAGTAATTTAATATTGAATATTGTAGCAATATATTTATTGTATTTATTATTTATTTTATTTCTTTATTTTATTGTTTCTTTTTTCTTTTTTTTTTTTTTCTTTTTTTTTTGATGTAGAAAGCAAATATCACAGGCCTAAAAAACACTTCAGTTAATCACTTAACATTAGCAGTCACAACTGCTGCTCACTTTACTTTATGGGTGAATGACACCACAATATAGGGGGAAAAAATTTGATATTTTATTGAAAATGTCACTTCTAATGGAAAAGCCCTATTAACATTAAAGCCTAATTATAAAATAAAAGAGGGTTGTGAGTATTATAGTATGAATAGTGGAAGAGTAACTTTTTCTCTCTTTTTTTGTAACATGTCAAATGCAATGTTTTAATTTAAGGCACAAACACTATTTAACACCAGACAAAGCATTTCCCACACACTCCCTCTGGTGGCATCTGTCCTAAACTACAACCTGGAGAGTGAATAAACAGTGCGGCCGGGCTCAGGTTTCACTATTCATCAGTCTAACATAACAAATCGCATGAAGCCACTTTTCCTGTAGGTCTGTGTGTTATCATCATGTGGACACAGGGTCAAGTATTTTAAGTAGAGCTGTTTGCGGAGTGAATGTCTTATGGCCTGTTCCCATAGAGTTGAGAAAGAAACAATATTTAAAAAAAAAGATGCACTCTGAAAAAAACGGTAACTTAAATGTTTATCTATTTGTAAGAAAACAGTAACAAGAGTGCACTTCTGATGTCATGCTATTTTAGCCTTGTGCTGAAGTGAATTTGCAAGTGTGGAGATTAGTGATACTTGAGGAAGGTTGTATTACATAAAAGTATACAAAATTATAGGAGTAAACCATTTAAAATTCCATTACAATGCCAAGAAAAAGTATTAAGTAAGTAATGTGTTCAAAAAGTATTTCAAACATATTTAAAAGGTGATATCAGGTTGAGAGTTGGCCACCCGCTTTTCTTCATAAAGATGTAATTGATTTGTTCCACAGTATGACATTAACCATATTTATCACCATGGAAACAAGCTTGGAACGCCAGCAAGTAAAGTTATCGATCAGATCTGTGGAGAGGCAAGCCCACTCACAGAATACAGGTTTATTACGGTATTCTTAAGCAATAAACATACATCCTTAAATGAACAAATGCCACAAAATACAATACTTTACATACAAAGCAATGAAATCTCCGTGGAGATAAGCGAGTGGCAGACCCCCTCCAACCAGAAAAGTGACATAGCGCAACTTTAAATCAATTACATATGTTGAATTACAAACATTTCTCAGATAATTTTGCTGATCAGACCAACAGAAGACACTGAATACTACTGGTGTTTTTGTTTGCATACTCCTTTTTATTAATAGCCAACTCAAAACAAAGCTCCATCATGTGCCATCTTCCTCTTGGAATTTCCCCGTCGCACCATTCCCAGGTTGTTCCCAGAGAACGACGGAAGTGGTTTTTCCTCAGGACATCTCCGGCGATGCTTTCAAGGACGTGCCCCTGGATCCGATTGTTGACTGAGCACTTGTGTTGTGTTTATGTCCCCTGCTTCCTGGCACTGTTTAAGACCCGCAGCCGCCTCCGTCCCCCGGCGCGCCTTTTATTTGTTTTCTAGAGCGATATCTTTTGTTAGCGACGGATTTTGTTTTTAGAAGGGAAATTTGTTCAGTTTGTATCTACAGGAGAGGGTTGGGAGAGCGGGCCCCTTATCTGCGGTTTTCCTTGGGGCAGGAAGTGGCTGGCTGGGAGGGGGGAGAAGCAGCTATAATGTAATCTAATAGAAATCTAAAAAAATAAAACAGCCTTACATTCTCCAGGAGCGTGCAGGTCTTGATGAACTGCAGACGGTAAACTGGATGCGGGCCAGAATGCGCTTATGGTCGTCTGACAGAGAAATGGTTTCATCCTGTTTATATTTCATTTAGGGGAATCTCAAAACACTGTGTTGATGTACACACAAGCTGACATGTTAATCCAGCGTGTATTGTCAAAGATTAGCTGCTAGCTTGATAGTGCTAAAAAGAAGCGTACTATGCAAAACGTATTCTTTGTTAAAAAACCTACCAGAACGTTTTAAATTAGCTAAGAGCAAACTTGAGCAAATGATTTATGCTTTTTGGAAGTTCTCCAAGTGCTACTGTTGTGTTTTTGCCAAGATGTAGATAGGTCTATTACTTTTAAAATTGTGTTTTAAAGGTGAACTATGTACTTTTCTGTTAGAGTGGATAATCTGCTCATCATCTGCTCGTCTCCATGGACTTCTTATTACTTTTCCTGGGACGTTCCACAGTGCGGCATTACATTTATCTTGGATTTCATTAATTACAGGTGTTTTTATTGCTAAAAAAATATACCTTGACAAACATGCATTCTCACTGTGAGCACGATTCTCCACAGATCTGACTTTTAACTTGCTCTGGAGGTATCACCTTCTTGTTTCCCTGGAAATATGTGTCCTAGTTTGTGAAGTTAGTGACACTGACAATGCCAAAAAATGCATAAACCTTATTCTGATTAATGCTATACTGTGTAACTTTTTCGGCAAAGCAATGATGTATCCATGGAGACAAGCAGATGGCTAACCCTCCACTAGAAAAGTTATACTGTGCACTTTTCAGCTAGGGTTTTTGGTGGTCGGACTCTTCTGTCTACAGCTACCTTTATGTATTTACATTTGTGTTATTCATTGTAGCTTGAAACGTGATATCAAAATGTTTAATTCCAACTTTACCATCTCTGCAAAAGAATCCATACTATCGCTAGCTGCCTCGGTGTAAAAGCATGTCGTCTGAGTCTGAACAGCTAGCACATTTACCTGAAAAAGCTGCCTTCTGCCGCGCGGTGATTGATAGTGACAGTTTTAATCCAGTGTGGATCCCTCGCAGACTAGCGCTAACCCCACATTTAGCCGCGCGCCAAGCTAACCACCACCTGTATCCGGCTCTGCTCCTGCCCGTGACTCCTACTCTCTCCATCACTGTCACTCCTCCCTCAAACACTGCTTTCATTCCTATATCCACAGCTCAAAACATCCTTGACATTATTAGCATGTGTACATACTTGTATTCAGGAAACAGCCCATATCGCTAACAGGAGGTCTTGCGAATACACGCTACCGTATTCGTACCAAGCGTTTAGCAGCGCTTACATGAATAATAAAAACATGAAAGCTTGACTGAATAGTTGTCATAGGACGGTATAGTCAAGACTTGGCCTACAACCAAGAAATGTTAAGTTATAATTCCAAATAATTTTAAACATGATTTAGGCCTATTTAAAGTTAGCATTACGTGCTATGATAAGCTGCTAACTTGCTTGTAAGCCTATGTATTACCATTGCATAGCCTCTTCATATACGCTTCATATACAGGGGTGATAGTAGCTCAGTTTGTAGTGTCTTTGTCAACTGATCCGAAGGTTGCCGGTTCAAATCCCAATCTCAACGTAAACATCATTGGTAGAGCGGTCAGTGGATCTGGTTGGCGGTCCGATCCCAGCTGCCAATGATGAATGCCGTGTCCTTGGGCATTTACCATTATTGACAAACCCCACTGTTCAAAACTACTGCTTAATGAAAAACACGCACGTAATTTGAGATGTTACAGTGTGGCTTTAAATGAGTATATGATTAATGGATGTAATTACGATGGGTTACAATCAGAGCTGGGAAGAGTAGCCAAAGATTATAGCCCATCACTAATAGAGCTAAAAAAATATATGTGATTTTTAAGCTAATTACTCAAATTGTGACATTTCCAAATGTTAGGTCCAAATGCTATTACAACAGACATGTAGCTAGCTAAACGGAGGGCATTACTTGCTTGTACATGTCACAGGATCCGCTCCAACAGTTCAGCAGTCAATACTTGGAGAACACTTGACTTAAAGCTAGCTGATTTCTCACATCAGAACAAATGACGGCGGAGAGGATGTTTATTTAAAAAGAAATCGGCACGGCAGCGGCAGAATGAAAATAGAAAAGCTAACCACACGTTGTATTTAGCCACAATAGCAATTAGGCCAATTTGTTCTTGGGAGCAGATACAGCGGCACAGGGGATTTCCGACAGCACGGCTCACAAGCGATTACAACATGAATCACTCACTCAAGAGTCGCTCCGCACAAAAGCAGGTAAAGCTCCAGAACGTGCGTGCGCAGTGGTATTGTAAAACTAATTCCTTCTTTTCGTGATGATTTGAAAAGTGTTTTGGTTGCCTGATGGTAATGGCTTTTACTGTCAATTTGAATTATACAGTAGGTACAAGATGACATTTGATAGGAATGTAGGGATACAAACTAAGCGTTCAACATATGTTTTTAGAAAGCACACGTTTGGATGAATGAGCCAAACAAAACACAATTACAATACATGCAGATTATAATACACATGGACACTGACTAATGCCTAAAGCAGATGGGTTGGATTGCATCTCCTGTAATTTATAGCAGGGACTCTGTGGTGGTAAACTGCTTGTGCCCTGTGGCAAATTGGCAGAGAAATGGCATGCTGTATTAACAATGGGGCAGTGGTGGAGGAAGTACTCAATTTTGTTAGTTAAGTAAAAGTACAAATAACCAAAAAAAAAAAAAAAAAAAAACAAAACTCAAGGAAAAGTATTATATGAAAAAAAAAAAAATCAAGTATTCATGTACCTGTTGAATTAAAAATGTATTTAAAGTGAGTTCTTATAAGGCTTTAAATGTAGTGATTTTGATACAGATTTGTGCTGTATTTTGAAAACAATTGAATCCATAATTTATTCTGTTTTTTGTTATATATTTTTTTTGTTTACTTCAATTATGAAGTTGATAAAAATAAACCATCAGCTTTTTCAGCAGGTCATAAGTAATAAAAAATACTTATCCAGTTAAATGTAGTGGAGTAGAAAGTACAGATACCTAAAATTTGTACTTCAGTATAGTACTTTACTACTGCAATGGGGTGTTTTGTGTCTTCCACCACTGGGTATATTGGAAAAGCATTGTGAGATTGGTGCGCTGTTTGTAGCTAACAACAAGTATTTATATTTCTCGTCAACCCGGAAGTAAACACCAAAAGCAGCGCTCTGATTGGCTACGCTTGGGCTGTCCACCCCAGCTTTACATCGTCATCTGAAAAAAGATATTCTAAAGCCATGTATGTGCCCAAAAATGTATGCATTTGAATTGCAACGATGTGCCAAAGGGTTTGTGAGAGATACGGACGAGTAAGACAGATTTAAACACCTCCTTACGCTGTGTGAAAATCAGATACAACAGCTTTAATACACATAGGCCACGTGGGGGAAGTATCAAAGTACCAAAAACACAAAAATAACATGCAGCAACGTAGCGGTTGTCAAACTGCAAACCTAAAAACTACAAAGTTAATTGCATCGACCCAACTTAGCAAAGTACATTCACACAGTTTATATTGTATGAGAATTCCAGCAAAGTAATTCCAACGTTTTGTAGATCTTCCGGTTGCATGGAATTGACTTTAGCCATGGTTCTTGTCTGTACAACATCAACACAGGAAAGAGTGCTTCAGGAAATTTTCAAAATCTGTTTTGGCATCAAATAGAAGCAGCTGGCTGAGTTGACTGGAGGTGTGCGGCTCCTGTGTGCATGTTTAAAGGTATCGGATGGCTAATCAAGTAGAGAGGGAATGATCTTTATTGTGAAGAAGACTTTGAAGCTACCGAAGCCCGTTGGCCTCACAGATCCTCAACATAAAGAAATAATGGCGGGGATTCAGATGCTGTCAGAGGTAGTCAAAATAACATTAAATATATAAACACAGTCATCAAAATATGCTCAAAAAATACTTATGAGTAACTATTTGGATAAAGGCTCTACTTTATGTGTTAGTTTTGATGAGCACCAAAATCATGACAATTTTGGTAAAAGTGCATGGACTTAAAAAACAAACAAAAAAACACTTCCTGTATGACATCAAAAAAAAAATGGAGCCAGGAATTTTGAGCTCTGGAGGGGAATTACCTAAACAAGCAGAATAACTCACGCATGCAAGAATGAACAAAACACAAACCAGGTATTTTAATGAGGAAAGCGGCTGTAGACGATTTCTTTCATATAAACTAAAATTTGTTCTGCTCCAGTAAATTGGTCCCTTGCGATATCGTGGTTCACCTTTCGCGGTCTTGCTGTTTTGTGGATTTTTTTAGTGCAGTTTTACATGTTTTTTTTAACAGTGTATGAACGTGCATCGTGTTCTGCATCCTGATTGGCTAAGGGACTGTAGAGTGTGAAATACACGTGAGTCACTATTAATTAATTAAACAAGAGAGAAATGTGAGAAAATGTTCATTCCTGTCTGACAAACGTGTATAAAGTGTGTGTTGAGGGGTTTCACAGCCTTAAAACATATAGAATTGTAAAAAATAAAGCTGACTACTTCGCAGATTTCGCTTATTGCGCGTTATTTTTAGAACGTAACCCCCGCGATAAACGATGAACCACCGTACAGATATATTGTATAAGAAGCTCTTATGGTGAAAATAAGACTGACGTGCCCTGTCTGCATCTAATAATAGAATGTTTTCTTATGTGCAAACCAGGAAATGCGCTGTTAGCATACTAGTTGTCGTTAGCATGGCCCTGACGGCAAAGCTCTGAATATTGTCAACTCATTGCGGTGAATATCTACAGGACGGAAAGTGTTAAGAAAGTGGGACATTTAAATTATCTTATTGTCAACTAACTAAAACCGCTAATCACAGACTTACTCAAATTTGAATTAAAAGAGTATTGGTATTTTTATTAAACTCACAATGGCTTCATACAATATGCGGAAGTAACCAATGTAATGTAACTCCTGTGATCACTGCGGCGCATCAAAGTGTGTACCGAAGCCAAACCTTAAACAAGGACTTAAAAGCAGCACAGCGGGGGACCGGGGTGTCATGGTCATTATCCCGGTCGCTCTACACACACACACACAACACACACAACACCATGCACATCTGCAGCCAGCCAACCCACCAGCCCACCCAGTCCTCCCCATGAAGGCCGTGTCCGTTTGATGTCAGATTTGGAAAGGGGTTTCTCAATGTGGCACGCTGCAAAAGTGAAAGTGTGGGGGATTTAAAGGTGACGGAGAAAGAGGAGCACGGAGCGTCTTTAATTCTTAAATCCTTCATCCTTTTCGGGGACTGATACTTGATGAAATGCACGGACAATGGCGCAGTGGAAGAAGTCACCCATAATTCCTCTTTTGATCAGCTAGCAAGCTTTTGTGCCCCGCGGCTCTTTACACATTCTTGGCCTTTTTAGTGCCGATGCCGCGGGTTGGGGAATGATTAGTGTCCCTGGGCAAATCTGCTTATTTCGTCCCGCTCCTTGGGGATGCAGCCGTCGGACAGCTTATGGTAAAGCCAGGCCTCATCGCAAAGTCCACCGCACAGCAAGGGAGGGGACATGGTCAACACGGTTCTTATTAATGAATAGGGCTTATATTCTTTTACAAGTAATGAGGGGAGTGAAACAACTTTGAAGATACAGAAAAATAATCTAATTTTAATCTATGATCTTTAGTTTTTATTTATTAATATAAGCAATAACTGTCAACTGATTTTTGGCACATTTTCTCCCACATTTTATAAATTGAGGACTATTATAAGACACCTTATTGTCTCGATATGGAAATTTGTCCTCTGCGTTTGACCCATAGACTGTATAAAGAAGTGGACTAAGAAAATGTAATGTCACACATGAACCTAATCGAGGCTAGCAGCTATAGAAGCCAATTTGGAGGCAAGTCCTAATTTTTTTTGCCACAAGTATCATAGCAACCAAAGAGCCAATCCAGGCCTCTTGAAGGCCTCTTCCCACCGGCACTGCTGGTTTAGTGGGGAGAAGGTGCTTAGCAATGCTGTCAATCAAACCTGTTGCTCGCACTAGCTGGAGTAACCTCAGGGGAAAGAAAGCGCCTGATTTGTCTATTATTAATGTTCATATATTGAAATACGGACACAATAGCGAAATAAAAACACCAGGATCATGCTGAGCAGGTTAATATATACTTTTTAAGACCAAAATGACGAGCCTGAGCAGCAGTTATGGAGCAACGGGGGCCACAATGCAGTGTCTGGGGACTCATCTCCAGATCTTCAGCTAGGCTTGGTCAGGACTACCTTAGCTGGAGCATTTTACCTATTGTGTATGTTTTAGGTTGATGGGGGAAAGCACCATGACCAGAAGAGGAAACCCAGCCAGACATGCAAAACTCCACACAGAACCCAGAATTTCCTTGGTGTGAAACCGCCATTATATTTATATCTAAATATATTTATGGATGTCAATAGGTGTGGAAAAATACCAATTAAACTGTGTGTGAATATGCTAAGTATGTCTCAGGCACAGTGCCCTCTTATTGTAGCTCAATAGACCTAGCTTACATACAGAAACTGTAAACAAAAGCTTACAGTTTCAGGATAGTTGGCGCCTGCCTTCAGATAGATATAAGGCAGTGTCCAACAGCAATTTGACCAGAACTGACACAGTGGCTTGGATGAGCAGCGAAACATCTTCTCTCCTACAACTTTTTGGCCAGTTGACAGATTTTACTTTTGGTTTGTATATTTATGTACTACGCCACAGTTGCCATTAGGGTACAAGGACCTGCCCTTTTGCTGGTGCTCTGAGGAGTGAACCAAACAAGGCTAATCACTATAGCGTTTTTTTGGGAACTGTTGCAACAAGCTGCGACTGAAGTGGACAATGTAGGTTAAATATGAAATTGTCCTGCTATTGGAATTATTATTAGTTGCATTGAGTGATTGAAGTGTGTGTTTGTGCGTGCGCATGAGTGGTTGGTGATGGGCAAGGGATAATACACAATAGAACTTCACGGGATTTGACTCTCAGGTTGGAGGATGAGTGCCGTAACCACTAAGCCACTGCGCCCCGATATATTTGATCGAACACTTAGGAAATACATTGCAGTTGATCCTCAGTCATTTAGCCTCTACTGTTATCTGCTAAAAATGTACACAAGAAAAAGTATCGTGTTACTATCTAGTCCCAACCGTCATATCAGCTCAACTACAAAATTAAATCACCAGACCTTTCATTATGAGATCCAAGCGCTAAATATGTACATTGTTCACTTATCACTTACGTCAAAACACAACCTTATTATGGCCTATCCATGGGCACAGAGAGATTGGATAGCGCACGTTTCATGAGCGGCTCCCTCTGTGTGTGGCGCATTCACTGTTCTCCAACCACTTCCTCTGTATCTGCCCCGGCCCAGAGGCAGATAACAGCCTTTTTGATATACCCCTCCTCCTCCAGCCGTACCTCCATGACACAGACACACATGCTCACCCCTCCCGTGTGCACCGAACCAGGGGAAAACCCGCATGTAGTGCCCTGGGGCCTTCCGTCGTGGGACTTATCTCCACCTGTGTGATGTGGGACCATCTCGGAGATCAAATCATTAATTAAGCTGCTTTTGTTCACCGGAGAATTTACACGCAGACAGAGACGGTGCAGCGCTGAGGAGAACGTAGCAATTAGACTACAAGCGAGGGGAAAAACGTAGTCACAATACCAGCTGTGTGTACTGTTACTGAAAATAGTAATTCGTGTGCATTTTTGGGGCATTTTATACAAAGTTTTACATCATAGCATTGATATTTCCTTGAGCAAGAATTTAATTTGCATGCAGAGAAACACTTGCATATGAATGATTAAGCTACACATAAAAAGCATCAGTTGGTGCTAGGCCTGATTCTGCTCTTTTCCATCAAAGAGCAAATTGGTATGGGCTAAAGGTTTTTCCACTGTCCAATGTCACCCATACCGGATCATTTGAGGGATTTGAAACGGCTAGCTAGAGGGTCTAGAACCCTCTAGATGGGGGGAGAAAAAGAAAGAAAATAATAAACTCACCAAATGCCGACTTGATCTTGTGATAAACCACTGTATTTTCAGAGACTGCAACTTATCCTGAGCCGACACGCTTAGCAAAACAAAGCTAGCACATGTTAGCTACAGCTGTTTCCTGTTTATCCATGCAGGGCACTTACATCAAGATCAAGATCAAGGTGTAGCCACATCTCGCAGCTCTACAAAATTTAGCAAATGTCTAAACTCTGCCTTATGATTAAAAACTATCATTCAGATTTATCTATTAAGAAAGCATTTAAGTTTGGGTGACACCAGTGCTTCTTTGCTTGATGATCAATGTTTCACATGTGTTATTGAAAAAAACAAATGTGATTTCACAGTCACATTTCGTCGGACTTGAGGCTCGCCGAGGGCATGTGGACCAGACTGATAACAATCTGTATAAAACAAAATACAGATATATCATTCTGGATTTGCCAGGTAAAATGTTTCTCAGTCCTGTGTTAATTTCCTTCCATCTTTTTACTTAGGAAGTGTTTGTTTTGTTGAGGATACGTTTCTCTGACTGGCAACTCCATCTTTTAATCAGCTCGTCTAAACTCTGGGCGATATGACCACGGCCCAGTCCACAGGTTTTTGTACAATACAGAAAAAAAACATGTTTTGGCTGGCCAGACTCTTTCACCTTCTTGAGAGCTCAACTATATAAATAAATCACAAAAAATGAAAAATGTCTGATAAGACAATTAACAAAGATTTCATCAACTAAAATAATGGATAATATTAAAGCGGGGATAGGCCTACACCTCTGTGGGGGAGTGTAATTGCTTACACATTACTTTGTTAGGTCACCATGTTATGTTATTGTTTTGAAAATGCTATATTTGCCAAAAACACCACATTATCATGTTTAATAAGCTGAAGTTTCATTTGACTGAGCATCCCCTCCTTTTGCTCCCGAGGCTAAGTCACTCCTTCTTCAGAGCGCTGTCACAACACAATCAGTGTGCATTTCGCTAATAAAAGTACATTGCATCAGGTTTGTGGAGTTGTAGTGTATTTGTATTTGTAAGCTTTGTATCATGCTTTTGTATATTTATGGAAAGTTGTCTTGTGGGAGCATGGGTTTATGCTCTCGGACAGAATTGTACTGCCAACTGTAAGGAGGGTTCAAATAGAGCCCAGGAGACTTTGCAAGATTACTGAAACATGCATAGATGACACAGAAGACCTCTCCAGGCATGTTTTTAATGAGGGAACAGCATTATAACATGATAAAAAGCTCCAACAAGTTGATTTTGCATAATACCCGGTCTTTAAGGACAGAAATCCATTAAATAAACAATCACTTAAGCTGTTCTAATGTATGTAGGATATCCAGGGTGCTCTTGCATAATGCACAGAGAAAGTTCATGGGACAGGTACGTGCCAGAGCCTGCCCGGGCCTGCACAAATCCTCCCCCGTCTCCTCCAGTTCAGGTCCAAAATGGCACCTGGAGGAAAAGCGCAACCCCTTTGCTCCAAGCCGGGTTGGAAATAATCCCTTTCTTTAATTAAAGGATGAACAACATCAAAGCAGAGGTGTCGCAGTCAAAACGCATATCCAGGAAATGTCACCCTTGATTCTGTGTGGAGTGGAGGAGTTAAAGATAATATTGCAATGCTAATCTGGCTGTCAGACGCATCATATCGAATGACACAAATGATTAAGAGTGTGGCTGGGTAGAGCTGTCCAGGATGTGCTGTAGAAACAGGCTGTTGCACAATGTCAGCCCTGGAGAAGGCTGTCGGGCTGATTCCATATCATGCAGCTTTGCTCCGCTGCGCCACTCAATCGTCTCCGACTGAGGGCACAGACCTTCACTCACGTTTCACCTCTTCACAGCTGTGCCTTGCAGGGCTGCGAGCCCCGAGGAGCTCAGGTAGAGTGCGCAGAGACCTCGAGTTTTTGAAATTAAAGATCAAAATAACTATTCATTGTATATAGTTTTAAATGACATCACTCCTGTCACATCAGTTTACATGGGTTTTTTCACCACCACAAAAGTAATTAGGCATTAAACTGTGAATGAGTCCAATAAAGGTTTCACATCACTGTTTCAGTGAAATAAAGTGGAAGTTAACAGTCTACTGAACCCGGCTATCAAAGCAACAACAGTAAAAACATCTTTTAGAAGTAATCTGATGAAAATAAAGTTTGTGCGAAGTGTATTTACCTTGTAAATCTGGATGTAGTTCACGTTGTCCTTCCTGTTTGTAGTGTTATGAACTGTGGAGATTGATCTGGCTGAACACCGGCAGAGAAGAAAATAGAGTTGGACTGTAATTTTGATGGCAGAGTGGCAGAGCACCGGCGCAGATGTGGAACGGCTCTCTTTCACTACAACAGGCGGACACTACGCAGTCCATGGTGCAGCACAGTGGCACGGATTTGCATGAAGTGAAATCAGTGAGCTGGCAGCCTCTCCAGGTGAGTGTTAGTAAACAAAGAGTTCCTCCTCACTGCTAACATGTATAGAGAAAGAAACAGCGTGGGGAAAGAAACAGCATGGGGTGATGTTTATAGTTTCTAAGCACTTTTCACAGTTTTCAGAGGCCAGAGCTGAGTTCACCGCCATGGTAATGCTAACAACAACTAGCATGCTAAGTGTGCTCTTCCTGATTCTCTGACAATGACCTCATTATAATTAGATGCAGAAAGCGGATTTGTTGGGACCTCAAGAGCTGCATATACAATATATCTGTTCTGGGACAACACAAATTTTGCTCAAATACAGGCTTTTTAGTCTATCAAACTTCCTCAAAAGTGTTAAAAAGCCATACTTCACCCTAACAAACTGTGAGTGTACCCTGTTATTACATAATTAAAGCTCCTATTGGAACATAAACATTGAGTCCACAGAGAGAGAGAGAGAGATCCAGGCTGAGCAGAGCAGCTGGGAGGCTGGGTGGGACATGCTCTTCCGGAATGTTGTATTATTTCCAGATCAGAAGTTTTCTTTTGACCCAAACCAAACTGCGCTTTCATGAAGAGCTGCCTGCAGGCTCTCCTACCTCCACAGCGGGTCCTTTTTGCACCCGCTGTCCCCTGACCCCTTTATAGTCTCGCAATATTGGTTTAGGAACAAAAGCAACTGGTTAATTCAATAGAGCACCTTTCCCAATAAAGCGTCCGCATGCAGGGGTGCTCTTGCTGTGTGTGGCAGGCCGCGCCGCATGGACCTGTTTTCATTGTGTCAGAGGAGCAGAGGATGAATGAGCAGCACGAGGAGAGAGAGATGGGTAGAGAGAGAGGTAATCCACTGTGGTTAAACGTGTATTCGCAGATATATACATTTTTACAACTACGATCATTGGCCCACATCAGCCTGGCCTGAAATTCATAATAGTTTTCTTGATTTTTAATGTTTTAAAAGATATGATACTAAGGGTGCGTTCACATCTGTCCTTGTTGGGTCCTGGTTTCAGCCCAGTTTTGTCCTGACAGTAGAATCGAATTGGTCACGTTCTAGTTCCAGTTTAATCCAGGTTTAGTCTGGGTTTAGTTCTGAATTTTGTCCGTTTTCAGTCCAAATTTTGATGATGAAGTAAGCGTGAACACTCCCTTAAACTACTATAATCTATCAATTTAATTTGCACCCCACACTTAATGGTGTGGCCACAGCTGTCCTGAGGCTGACAATCCGGCCATCACGCACACTCCGCATTCATGTGAAGGAAACGTGTCTTGCCCAAGAGCACAACGACAGAATGCACTCGTTGAAGCTTGAACTGAACTGCCAACCTTCATTATAGAACAACTACTCCCGCACTTCTATTCATGTTGGCACTTCTGGTTCAACATTAATTCATTAATTTCAATGAAGAGCTAGATAAAAGTCCAACAGCTAAAATGATATAATGATATAAAGTAAAATGTCTAATGTTCATGTGCTCCATCAAGCCAACAACGCACACTTTCTGAGTCGCTTGCCCTATGCAAAAAACATACAATCGGAAGACAGGTTTCAAGTAAAGGGCCCGTATTACACTATTTCCTGATCTATGTAATGTTTCCTCATCACAAACATACCTAGAGTTGTGTTTTGTTTCATTCACACATGTTTAACACACAATCCCTGCATATTTTGTTCTTCTCTCAAACAGAAAACACTCTGTTCCACCTTGTGATGTCATGTCGTAATACAGGAAGTTCTCCATACACTTTCACTAGAGTCATTTGGATCATTTCAGCGCCGTAATCTCTACTGGACTTGAAAACTACCACTTCATGACATCACAAGGTGGAACAGAACATTTTGAGCTTTGGAAATGTAGAGAGACTGATAATAAAACAAAACACAGGTCTGTTTTTGATGAGGCAACAACATTATAACAAGCTCACAATAAGCACTTTTGCATAATATAGGACCTTTAACGACTGTGCTGATTGCAGCTTCCTGAATGAGGCGGCCAGTGTTTCCATAACAGCCTGGTGTGATGGTTGTCTTTCTAGTGAGTGTGAGGTCATCCACAGTGCATTGTCCCAGTACATGGACAGCGCCTCTATAGCCCTGCCTGTCTGTTTGACTTAACTGTCAACAGCAGTTAGTTAGCTCAGTGTTGACCTGTTCTTTTCACTCATCCTCATCAGCCTCATACTTCGCTGCTGTACTGTCATAAACCTGTTGGCTCTTGATAACTTATTTGTAACAGAATTGGGTCAGGATTAGGGCTGAGTGATATGGCGATAAAAATCAAATTGTGATCCCATCCCTACAGCTTTATGGTCAAAAACAGGCACTTAGAGCTTTAGTTATTTCTAAAACCTGTATAAAAGATAGAAGAAATCATGAATATTGATAAAAAATAAAATCGTGATCTGTCTCTAAAAACTAATAGGTGTGGATACAGAAATTCAGATCAATATATAGTCTAGCCAGTGCATATTGTCACATTATTGGTCTGCTAGAGACTTGTGACTGCGATCGTGAGTGTGGATTGGCCGGCTTAGTCAGCCCCAGGGCAACTGTGACAAGTGATTGAGAACAGATAGTTACTACTACTGTTAGACTCCTGACACTGATATGCAGATGTAGTTGAAGTCATATGTGCAATAATGTGTAATAATTTACAGTTTTCCCATGAGTGAGAGCCTAGACCCAAAGCAGAGAATTGAAAGTACCCAAGTATAATAAAATGCAGATTTATACAGTATGTTGCCAGTAAGTTGAAGACTTGGGCTAAGAATAATAAAAACAGATTGGCCATGCTTTTCATCTGTACTTGAATTAGGACTGTTCATGAGATGTGTCCCAGTAGTACTGTGGACAAAGGCCATCCTTCTGGTGTAAAAGTGTGTGACCTCCTCTCACTTCCACAGATCTCTTCAGAGGAACCAGTGAGATGGGCCCTGACACTAGAGCACTCTGAGATGACAGTTCCCAATGAGAGTTCTTTACTGGCATGGGGAACAAAAACACCAAACAGAAAAACTGCTCCCGGCTGTCAGAAGCAGTAAATGTTGATTTTATTTGACTTCCCCTCGATACAAAGCCTCTTGAACGGTGTCCAACAGGAGCATGTTTAGCCCTGCCATCATGTGTGTGTTGTGTATAAGAGCTGGAGATAGCTGCAGAGGCTGCTCTGCTCCTCTGTGCTCTACACTGCTCCACACGGAGCAGTAGCACAGTCCTGGTTGGGGCTGAGGTTAATGAATACAGCTGGAATGTTACTAGTGTTGCTTGTCAGCCAAGAGCATGCCCGCTGGCATTGTATCAGCCTGTCACATCAATGAAATACGGTGCATGTTGAGATTGCTCAATTTCCATTTCAACTTTTAAACTTTGTCTGGCTCCAGCTAATGATGTAAGAGTTAAATTGAGCATTCGAGTCACCAAGAGGCTGCTACGAAAAATCACAACCTGCTCACTTTCTGCAGGTTCCTTGAATGCACATATAAGGCCAACAAGTGAGTCTACTCACAAGCCAGGGCCTAGCATTACATTTGTCATGTAAAACCTACCACCATTTTGTCATGGAGCACTAGAGCCTGATAATCTTTAGATGAAGTCATACTTCAAAAGTAAATACATATCAGCCTCATAAATCTAGCTACTTTTAAGAACAAAATGTCCAGGATCTGTGCCTGATAGCAAAGTCTAAACACACTGGTTATGGTTTAATGCACTGCAATATATTACAGACATATGGAGTATTATAATCGTTTACATAACAGAGCTTCATACAGAACAAGAAAAGCCATGTTTATGGTAAAAACAAAATACTTTGGTGGTAGGAGGATTGATTCTTTCATGAAGCCAGGATTGTTCTCAACTCAAACTCCATTGTTCAAATTTTTTAATGTAGTAAACAACATTCATCAATAGACACACCCACAAGTGTAAGAGTAAATAAAACTGAGAGCACTCAACAAAAACATTATACATACTCAAGTAGATGTTTGGTGCAATAAACCTAGTAAATATAATTACTACTCACATCTTGCAATTTCTACAGTGGCACAAATTCCATAATGATTAAAAGAAACAAACTACAACCATTTGCAGTGTGCGATGAAGCGCCCAAACAACAAGATATACTCCACACTACAGAACCTTCAGGAAAACTATGTGGAATGATGATGACAATTCCCCCCTTCCCCTTCGTGCCATGTTTGATCCGACCTAAAGCCTGTATTTACGCAGCCGCCTGCTCTCTCAGCTCTGAACATTTTACAAGTTGCATCATGCCACGCTCCCATTATTACCTCGAAATAAACCAGCACATCGCAGGATCGTGCCGAGTGCCATAGTCTTAGGTTACTCCCTCCAGGCTCCCCATTTGTCAAAGGCATTTCCTACTGAGCAACATTGCTTTTTTCTGGAATAGGATATAGGCTAATCTTTCTCTGCTTCCCATGACAACACAAACAAAATGTACACAAAACATGTTCCGTCTAGGTTTCTGGTTTGTTTTGATGTTCTTGGTGGCGTTTTTTTCTTAAGCTCACAAGCGGGATTGTGAAGAATGCCACAAGCAAGACGCTGAACTTTGTCGCCATAGTAACGCAGACGTACTTGAGCATAATTGCGATTGTCAGTTTATCGTGAGACGGTAGCAGTACGCTCACATGTATTTAGCTCGCCGTGACACTAAACCAAGAACCAAAACAACCAAGCAATGAGAGGCTGGCTTACTGTTACAGCTGCTGCTTTGTCTGGGAGCTGCTAAATAGTGCTTTACTCACACAGTTGTGGTCTTTCTCATACTGGCCTCCGGGGATCAGAAGTCAGTTTTAGTCTGTGCCAGCACCAAGCCAAAACAGAATAGATAACAGTTTGCAAGGTCAATTCAGACTTGACTACGAAAATGTTTGGATTCTCATTTCAAACACTTCCAATGAGCATGACAGATGGACCAACATGGTAACTGGAAAAGTACGAAACAGGACTAAGAAAACACACAAAGGACTTAAACCTTCTATTAAACCAACAGGCAAAAAACTAAACGTTGCTAATCAGAGGTGAGAGAAGACAAAGTTAGCTCTGATCGAGTCAAGGATATTGGAGAGTAAGTATCTTCCCCGCTCAAGTTGCACATTACAGATAAACAGAGGTAATTAGTCGGCGCTCAACGTAATGTCAGTTTTTGCGCATACTCCAGTCACAAAATATATTAGCTGTTGCAACCTCAAACCAAAAGAGCGAAAATTATGTGGCTCTGCTTCATCTTATTAGAAGTTGTGTTGTACCTGGTGCCTAAGGTCATGCAGCCCAACTATTTAAGAATCTTATGAGCCAATAGAATTCAACAAATCACCAAATTACACATAATATTATATGTATAACTATGGCTCCGGGTCCAAATGTGGCCCTTATACCAAATGTTTGTTGGCTCCCTGATGAACTGGCCTTACAGTCAGGTTTGAAGCATGAATAAAGGTGCAGCGGCTCAGTCAAGCCCCTGCTAACTGCACACAATTGAATGATTCACTGTATTGAACAACAGTTTGAGTCCCTTGATGATACAAGTTTGGATGCCATGTTTTTGAAAATACAAATCCAATCTCTTCAAATTTGACTTGGAAGACACCATGTACTTTTTCCTTCTCTTTTCTTTCTCCAGAGTTTTCTCAATCACAAACAGTGGCACATTTGGACCCCAGCTCCCATGGTCCCTCTGCCTCCCCTGGCTGGCCTCCCTCCACGTCTTTCCTGGGAGTCAATGGCTGAGTGAAGGCGGGGGGGTCCGGAGCCACCGCACAATGGAGCTCTGACAGGCTGCCTTTCTGATGGCCTCATGTGCCTTGTCGTTTACCATAAGTCGCCTCAATACGGACAAACAGAGCCACAGCCGAGCATGCTAATAGAGGAATTGTGCTAGGTTTTCCAGAAGGAGGCCGGAAGTATGCCAGCTCAAGTCTAACCATGTTTAACTGCTCCGACCACCAACACCTGCCCCTCCGCCAGCGGAAGGATAAATATTTTAGTTAGAGTTTTTCAAATAACAAGCTGTCTCAGGCCATTTTCTTTACCGTTGAGTGTGGGGGATTAGTTTGACAAATCGTTGCTAATTTATTTCAATGCTCGTGTAATGTGTTGAATAGGTCATAAATACTTTCATTTAACAGGTCTCAAAATAATGAAAAACTTGCTGAAAGATAATTATGGTGGATGTGTAGGTAGGGGTACACGGTATGTTAGGTTTTTAGAATTTCTGTGGTTGTGATATCACTGACTGTTTTACTTTTCAAAGTGAAGATTTCATCCAGCCACAGCTTCCAGTTTGTTTAATATTTAAACTGTTAGAGTTATGTGATTGGTAGTCACTTGCTGGTGTTTTTGTTTCCTCTCCCATGTACCCCCTGCTGTATGTTGTGGTCATAAAAAATTTGAAACATTTGAACATACAGCTTAAATAGTATTTTTTGTGGTGAGCATTAGTATGTTCTTACAGAAGTTTAATTCTGGAGATGTTCTGGGCATCATGTCACCATGGTGCACATACATTTAGTAACTCAATCAAATGGCTGTTGGTTTTGATAGCGTAATCTGGTCAGCACAGCTCTGGCTCTGCAGTACAAACATATGTGGTCTTGAACCCTGTGGCCTCTGTTTTTTCAGCCTCTGATTCCCAGCAGAGCAGCAGCTTCCTCCGGCCAAACGGCCCACGCCATCACGAGGAGAAAGAGTGCAGACAAAACACGTCTGTGAACACAGCACAGCTTTCACACATTAAGAAATCTGTCCTCGGCACACAGGCATTTGATAGTTTCATTTCGGAGTGGCTCCCACAGGGGCCCGAGCAGCTGCTCCCATTCTGTGCATCTATTTTGGAGAGAGAAAGGCAGGCAGGCCTGTCACGCATCCATATGAAGCCTGCTTCTCCAAAACAAGCAGGGTCTCAGGGTTACGTCTCTGCTACAATGACCATGACCACTCTGTGCTGACCTCCTCCTCTCACCCCGAACCCAACATGGACAGCAGCAGTTCAATCCCACACTTACACCATGTGTCCAATCACCACAATAGACTCTCCAAAATGGATTTCCTCACCATTTCGTACAGTGGTTCAATGCTCTTAAAGGATGCTGTTACAATGCAACACAGAAGTTTACAAATAGATACATTCATTTTTTAACTTGGGACTGAATTTCTAGGAAGTTACACATTTGACAATGTAATCACTCATTCCAGGAATAGTGCATGGTACATTTTCTACCAAGCACTGTTTTTTTTGTTCCTTCTCTGACAGGGTACTAACATCCAGACATCAATTTTTAGCATAGTATCTGTTACCAATTGAATGCTGACCGATGAGAAGCATTTTCTTGCAAACTCCCCCTGTATCAGGAATAGTTGACATAAAGCATATTTTCCACTGTTTGGAACTCTGCACAACATCAGTCCTGTTAAGACACTACCTCCCATGGAAGTTGGCTTCACTTACAAACTTGCATCCAGTAAACTGATCCCAACATTTCTTTCCATGAACAAACAAACATCTCACAAAACGCAAAACGGCAGAGGAGGAGCGGGAACCCATGTGCACTCCATTCTCCTCCAAAACTGTTGACACAATCCTCTCTCTGTGCCACCTAAATCCCGGATGCCGGATGATCCTGTCCTCCAAATCTCCCCAAATCCCACGGACAGTGGTCCCTGAGAGGCCCAGTTTACCCTGAGCCCGAGGGCCACAGCAGCGGCACCCCCACCCATGGGACCCCCACCCGCTGCTCACCACACAGTCACGCACTCATCAGTTAATGCTCAACATCTGGAGGAATTAGCCATGTCAGGCCAATCAGAGCCGAGCTGACAGATCCCAGAGAAACGGCAAAGTGCAGCTGCGCTCGGCATTCATGTGTTTTTGGATTCTCATTTCCCTTCTGACTCCTTCCACATATTTTGTCTATCCCTTTTTTCTCCATTGTTTTATTTCTTTGACTCTAGTATAACATGCTCAGAATAAGCTAAAACGGCAGATCATACCTTGCAATCAAAATTCCAAATGGAAAAACAGGCAGGAGAGGAAGTAGAGTGGGGTCAAAGCACCACCTGCTCCAAATGTTTGCAACTGTAAATCTTCTCCGCTCTAGTTGCATCCTGTCTGCTGCTACAAGGAAGTATAAACACTAGCCAAAACCTGCAAACTAACTTAACCTAGCAGACTTCAAGACCCACCAGTAGCTAATGTGAAGTATTAGCAGCCGACAGAAGAGCTGCATGTCTGGTGCATAATTCAAACTAAACTCTGTATTTTAAAGGGCCTTACGCTATTTTCTGATCTATGTTATGTCACTTCCTCATCAAAAACATCTGGAGTTGTGTTTTGTTTCATTCACACATGTTTAACACACAAACCCTGTATATTTAGACTGAGTTTTTTTCTCAGACTGAAAACACTCTGTTCCACCTGGTGATGTCATGTGGTAATACAGGAAGTACCCCACTATGTTTTTAAGCTTTTAAAGTATACATCATCAATAGAATCATTTGGATAATTACAGTCCTGGAATTGAATCTCTACTGAACAAAAGGTAAAAGGGAGCTGTTAACTTGAAAATGACCGCTTCATGACATCACAAGGTAGAATAGAGAATTTTGAGCTTTGGAAATGTAGACAGACTAATAATAAAGTGTTAAACATATGTGAATGAAACGAAACACAAATCTGGATATGTTTTGGTGAGGTAACAACATTCTAACATATTTAAAAGCTCAAATGAGTCAATTGTAAGTAATATAGGACCTTTAATACATATTTTGGTTAACTGTAAAATATTTGACATATTCTGGAAACTCTCCGCTGAGACATAAGACTAAACTAGCTGGTCCTTGTCACACAAATGCCTCATCAATAAAAGAGACAATGTGTAAGGTTGGATAAGTAGTTTAAGTTAATGAAGTTTGGTGCTTAGAGCCTTGAAAACCCTGGAGACCGATGTTTGTGCTGCAGCGGGGCACTGAAACATTAACTCCTCCCAAAAAGTAATTTATTTGGAAAGGTAAACCCAGTTCTTTTCTTCTCACTCATTATACCATTCTTAGAGCCAGATCAGAACCGAACGACCCATAGATGGGATAGAGTGCTGAATGACTCAACAGAGACAAAGATAGCCAGCTGTGATTGGCAGTGAATGTTAGCTTACTGAATATGCGTAGCTATGATTATACTTATAAAAGTCCCTCTAATAAGGCATTTAACCTCCTGGGACCCGGACTCTTGCATGGCATGCTTTATTCATTTCTCTTTGTTGTTTGGGCTGATTGGGCCTGATGAGTGTAAGAATAAAGAATGATTTTTTTTTACATTATGAAAAAAATGATGTTCACATATGAGGATCATTTTGACAGAACGCAGTAAAGTCACATTTGAATACTGATTTGCAAAAACTATTAAGCGCCTGAACACAAACATTTAGAAACAGCTATTGTGCCTCTTGGGACAATGTGGCTCATTTGAAGTGCTGCTAACAGGTGCAGGAAGACATACGGCTTTAACGAAACCCATCTTGAATCTAAATCATGTGTTATACTCTTCCGTCACCTCTAAGTGGCAGTATAATGACCTCATATGTGGACTCCAGGACCTTGTAGAAAGAAAAAAAAAATATATATATAAATATATAGTGGTCTAGACAACCCAAAATATGTCCTGGTAGGTTCTGGGAGGCTACAAAGCTGCACTATTCCAAAATTTGAATAAAATGATATATATATATATATATATATATATATATATCTTAATAGAGACAAACTGGTGATGCTGACAACTTACGGGTCACATCTGTGGAGAGGTGGCCCCCTTCAACTGTAAGGAAACAAAAAATAACACTAATTGAAGAAATCACACCAATCACACCATAGATGGAACATTTCAGGCAAAGCAATAACATCTCCAAGCCGGAAGCGTACCAACCCACAGAAAAGCTACCCAGTGCACCACTAATTTCAACGAACGCAAAAATAAATCCACTTCTAATAACACATTATACAAGACCAAACATGAGCTAATGCTGCGGGTGGATATAAACAGTGATATTTTTCCCTTCGACGTGCACGTAGTATCCCCGTCGGTGATGAAATGGCCTGGGATCGAGTTGCTGGAATGCGCCCTCGGTCTCGCTTCTACTGGGACTAATCGCTGGGGTTTGCCGAGGCCGGACTTGGACACATCTGATCCCAAACAGCTGCTCCACAGACCAGGCCCGCCCCGGAGAATGCCCACAGTGTATGGACCGTCGCGCTCCAGCAGCACTGACCCCCAGGAGATCCTGACCCCCACACTCATGTATTAGTCTGTAGCAGGAGGGAGCGCACCTGTCTCTGGGACCGGGGGACTGGGATGTGTTTTTGACGAATATGGAGTTCCCCAAATCTAAGGCAAAACAAGTGGTGTAATTTGTTTTCAGTTTGGTAGCTTCCAAAAAGAACCGACCGATTTTTTCCCATGTAAGCTGTTTGTGCTAGATTTCATTCTCCAGTACAGATATCGTATAAGCGGCTCTTGAAGTACAAATGCGTCAGCTGCATGCATAGAAAAAGGTAAGTGAGGAATAACTTTGGACCTCTGCAAACCACTCAAAATGGATAAGTTCTACATTAGTGACAAGTAAAAATCAGATCCTTTAACAGCGTAATGACGTATTTTGGAGTTTTTGTTTTATTCACAATTTCATTAATCCTGTTTACGAGGTCTTGGTCTGAACCCCAGAAATCTCCGAGTTTGATTTTTCCCCGGATTGTGACGTCAGAGGTAGAAATCCTGCAGTTTTTAAGTCGATAAAGCATTGCCAAACTCGTTCTGAGCATTTCTACCCTCATCAGAGGTTCACATTCTAATCAGGTACTTGGCAGCTGTGAGGGAGACTGGCAGAGAAGAATAGGGTAGACCGACCCAAAACGAGGCTAGCATGAGGTCATAACTCCTCTCTTAGAACATATGTTATCTAGCTCAAGGAAGTATCAAGTCTTACTCCTCAAACGTGTACCTTTAGATTGAAAATAACTTGTGGATGGCAGTTGAAACATGTCAGTGGTCCAGGGGGTTAATTTATAAAACTTTACATAGACTTCATACTAAAAGTGTATGTACAGACAAAACAAACTTCCACAAACTTCCATTAAACTTGCTCAAAGGTTCAGAATTTTTGGACCAGAACTCATTATCAGGTTATCTTTAGATGTCTTTAGATTAACTTATGTTGAAAGTAAAGAAGGAAACATTTTTGTATGGATTTATAAATGAGATCCCAGATAACTACTTTGGAAACTACTTTGAAAACCCTACCATCAGAGATTATAATACTCCCTACAATTGAAGCATGGAAAGACTAGTGCGTTGAGAGTTCATGTATCTGGGTCCTGTACTGATGAAAAATAAACAAATTCTGCGTTAGACATCCAGAGTCTGCCTTTCTTCTTTTCAACTCCGGGCCTCCTTGAATTATTTCTACAATAGTCCAATGTTGCAATTGCTATTCAAACCAGAACCCTCAATCCCATGGATTTTTTTAATAGGCCTATCTACAGTAGAGATGGGACAATAAACAGTATTGTTTGTCATGGTAAAAAGAGTACACAACAATCTTTTGTGGGACATTTTAAATAATCGTGATAATCGCCAACAAAGGTCATCGTCGTTATATCACCAGAATGTGAAAAAAAATACTTCTCCCTTATGATTTCTTCTGGTCGTTTTCACTTATAACAAAGTACAATTCTATAACATAATATGGAACTTATTCATAAAGTAAACCCACATCAATTTGATTTAATTTCACATATTTGCTCATTTCATTTCCTGTAGTTTTTCAATAACCAACTAAACTGCTGGATACAACCATCCCGGTTTGTTTTGTTTAGTCTTTGTTTAGTTATAGTCCACCATTCAGTTAAACACCCCACATGCACTAATTACTTTGAAGATATTTAATTTGGTTAAACTTATTCATTTCAGTTATATAATTCTGTTAAACACACATCCATTCACTCTTACCTGAGTCTCCACATGGTCCAGACAAAGAGGGGGCGTGCCCATTGTCGGCCATTTTTAAAGGCTTGGGTGAGGTCATGGGCCGGACCATGTGGAGGGGAGGACTGGTTTAAGTTCTTTTTTTTTTGTTTCAATGTCTTTGTGTATTTTGGTTTCAATATTTCAGTGTTTATAGTTTTATTTTAAACACTTTTGCTTAAAATAACTTAGACCCTCATAATTCAGCAGTTAGATTGGAATAATGCTAAATTTAAGAGCTAACGGCCCCTGTGGAATCAGTAGTACTAACCTGGGGGAGGTCCGTCCTGCTGGGGGTGTATAAAAGCAGTTAGATTTAGCCCATCTGGGGATTTCAGTGTAATTGTGTGCATGTGTAATTGTGTTGCTTATTTTCTGTTTAGTTGTATGAACAGTTTATATTGTTTTCTTGAGTTATTTTGCGTTCATGTGGGATCGTCTTTTAAACAAATTCCGTCTGGTAAAGGACACTTTTTATCTGAGCCTGTTCCCTGTTTCAAACCACATCGGATCAGCTTCCTCACACATATCCATACAATTTTTCAGCAAATTATCATATTATCATTAATCGCATCTATTTTGGCCATAATATTCGTGATGCCAAATTTCAATATCGCCTCATGCCTATTCTACAGCACCTGCGATAATTTCCAGGAACAGGAAAAGTACTGAGCTGACCCTAAACCCAGAATCACTGGATAACCCACAGATCCGCAGTGGAATCCCTAAAATACAGACATCCATAACACAGCTATCATTAGATGTACTCTCCCAGGGATACCACTTAGCCCACGAAACCGTATACATCCAAGTGATAATACCGGCGCTGGAGTGTTGATTTCCTGTTGTTGTCATCTGGCAGCCATTTCACATGCACATAATTGGAGAAATTAGGAGGCATGTGGAATGTTTTCGATTTGACAAAGTGAGAGGAAGTATGCACAAGTTTGTACTACATAGCTCTGGAATAGGTCTAGTTGACAGATTAGAATTTTTCTTTTACTACTGTTACTTAAATATTACTCAAGTAGAAGTAAAAAGTAGTGGTCTAAAAAGTATTTGGAGAAGCTCCTACACAGGTCAACGTAACTGTCTGGCCGTAACATCTGATTTATAATTTTAAGTTTAGGTAATTACAGGGGCGGTGCCAGCATGGGGGCTTGAGGGGGCACTAGCCTCCTTTAGAAGGTTAGCTTACAAACTAATTGCGATGAATAATTAGGATGTTCGGAATGCAAGAAGGTAAGTGAGGAATAACATTTCTTTCGTCAATCTTGTTTATGAGGTCTTGGTTTAAGCCACAGAAATCGATGAGTTTGATTTTTTTCCTAGATTGTGACGTCAAAGGTAGAAGTTTTTCAGTCGATAAGTCATTGCTACACTCAATTTCATAGCACAGTTGACTAAAAATGTGCAAATGGCAACTACAGAGTCTTAAAAATGAAACTACAATAACAAAAATAATTCCATATTAGGTTTTATAAGTCATTACAGGAACTAACTACATTTAAACTTGTTTAAAATGGCGACTCAAACATGGTAGAGGGTGGGGGATGTGGTTACATTCATAAAAGGCTCTAAATTAACATGTTATTCATTCAAGAACTTAGCACCCCAAATAGCTCCTCTAACCTAAAATATCTGGCGCCGCCCTTGGGTAATTGGAGGGACAAACTTTATATTTTAATGGATTGAAAAACAAAATGAGAGAAACTAAATCATATCTGAACAATCGATGCACACAAATATTCAAATGATTGCATACTGTCAACATAAAGCTTTTGCCATTTGCGGACTTACAGTGGGATTTGTAACCTCGCTTTTACTCAAGGAAGAAAACTACTCCGAAAAGTACTACAAACCTCTGTCCCTGAGTTTTACTACCACTATCTTTCCACATTTTCTTGCAAATCGCACACCAAACGTGCACGTGCACACACACACACACACACACACACACACACACTAAAAGGCGTATCGAAGCCAGTTCTGAACCGAGCCAGATGGTTTACATTAAAAAGCAGCTAGTCGCTCTTTTGAAAGCTCCAGTGAAAACTACAGGCAGCCGTCCTCTCATTACTCTTCTACATTTTCCTCTATCTATCCTTGTGTTTAGATTACATCTGCTTTGGGCGGTAAATTCACTCGCTGGTATTTTTTAATGCTATATACTATGTTCAACAAAACTGCATTTGAATTTTGTTTATTGCAACGAAACCACTAAATTGGCTTGTTGCTGTGTCGTATGTACAGTATGGGATGTTTACTGGTCTGTTGCCAAGTAATAACTATAAAAATTTTGTTGGTTTCTTGTTGCTTGTGTACATTTGGTCTGGGATTGGTAGCCAGAACTGTCTAAGTAAGGGTTCCAGATACAGTTTGGTGTCACTAAAGGTGGAGAGTGAAGTAATAAGACCTTATGATTTTGATCAGTTTGGCTTTTTTTTATAGAAACTGGATAAAGTTGGACACGCCTTGCAAAACAGATTTGCGCAAAAGGCACCACAATGGTATATAGAGAATCAACGATAACAATAAAGATCATACAAACATTACTTTAAACGCAAACTATGTACATTTTCAGGTGAAGATGCTGATACTTTGCCTGCTATGCCCCACAGCATGGCATTAAACCTATTCATCGTCCATCTATTCAATGCCTCTTTCGGCGAGCTGCCATTCCTTTCCACAGATCTGACTTGTAACTTGGCCTGGTGGTGTCTCCTACTTGTTTCCATCAAGTTTAATGCCATACTGTAAAACACTCAATGGAAAGCAATAACTTTTTCATTAAGACAAATAGGTGTCAAACCATTAACCAGAAAAGTTCCACAGTGCAATTTTAAATCAACCCATGATCCAATCATCTCCTGTCTGAGCAATAGAACCCAAACCACTCTACAATCACTCTTTTTTTATGACAATATGAAAAATCAGTTTTATTTTTAGCTAACAGTTGCTAAGTTCCTAGACTATAACAAAACAATGATGGTACTTCTATGTGGCAAAGTCATTTTTAAGACTGGGGACGTGGTTAGAACAAAAAGATTGGATCTTTATGAGAGTTTGAGCTTATGATTGTTACAACAGTGTCACTTTTGTGTTTAAGACAAATTACACAGAGAATATATAGACCGCGAAGACTGTAAAAACTCACAGTGGGTGGCATGGCATGAGACATTCTGTAAAAAAAAAAAAGTTTTAAAAAGTGACGGTTTGTTTTATGTCTGTTGCGTGCGCGGTGTTCCGTAACAAATGTGACAAAGGTGTTAATAGAATTTCAATATTTGTCCATTTTAAACTAAGGAAATTTCCGATTTTACAATTCCATGTCTTTTATTAGCCCCTACTTCATCTTTTTGTGAAGTTTTATAACCCACGGCTCATTAAAAGTCCTAACCAAGCTCCTTCAAGCATACGCCACCCGCTACTGAGAGAAGAAGGCATCCTGTCTGCCTGTGATTAAAAAGTCATTTTGTGGATGCACTTGGTAACGGAGACATGCACTGTAGCTCTTTTAATATCGCTGGTACCACGACTACGGAAGGTGGTTCCCATGCAATATCCCAGGTGTTCACATACCCAAGTCTCAAGGCGGTGGAGAGGTGTAGTCAAGTGTGAGCAGTGTCCAGTGACCTCTCTGACATCCCATTGAGAAATTGAGCATGGCTTTATATCAGGTAAACATCGAGTTGAACAACAAGGTTCAAACGGAGTTCAGGACTGGGGGTCTTTCAGAGGTGATTTCAACTCAGAAACTATATCAGGCATAATGCATTATTCTGTTATATTTGTCAAATTGCCAACAATCTCGTACTTGTCCTCATCTCTGTTTCACACAAAAGGAAAGTAGAAGGCTGGGTGGCATGTGAGGGATAGAGTGGCTAGAAATGGTTATGTAATGTATCAAGTGAAGATTGTTGGTGAACTGTTGCCTGGGATCCAGAATACACACTTCATCAATATTTTAAGAAGATTTGAGTCTGGTCATCAGTGAATCTCCCTGTGTTCAGATGACCAATCAGGGACACACATGGTCAAAAACAAATATGGCTGCTTATGAGGAAAAAAAAGGAAAAAATTATCAAGGGGCCTGAAAAACATCACAGATTTCTGTAGAATCACTGAGCGTGAAGCACTAAACTGTTAATCTGAGGGGAGGGGAAATGTCATTTTATTCAAAATTATGGGAAACCAATGAGCTCCTTTGTTTCACATGTGTCATATAAATACTTATTTTATTTATTTATTTGATATTTTACCAGGTCAGTTGAGAACCCCTTTTCATTTGCAATGACAACCTGGCCAACAAATTTGATTGCGCCGCCATGTTTGGTTCTGGTCGAGATGTGAAGGACCAGTGCTGTGACCAGACTGATCCCTATAAAACTACAGAAAACAGAATAGGTGTTTGCTAATCAAATAAGTATTCTTTTTTCCCTGTCTCTCTTTTCCCCTTTCCTTTTTTCCTTCAATGGAATAGAAAGCATAAACAAAGCATTTGAATTGTGTCCTGATGGAAGATACGGGTGGGACAAGTTTTCTTCTTCCCACTCCTTTTTGAGTTTGTATATGAACAGTTTGTGAGATGTGCTTTAGGTGTACCTGTGCTCAAAATAAATAAATAAATAAATGAAATGAAAGATCAATATTAACTTAAATTTACATAGGAACCAAGCCAACTTTTATTTGAACAAGTCCCTATGTGATTCACAGGCTTCTTTTTCAAATCAGTCATCATGTCCATGAGGCAATCAGCAGCACCACACATTTTGTACAAAATAAAACTAAAATAGACCTTATAAAAACTGAGATTAGGAAACAGTGACATGTCAGTGATTGCATTTCCAAGCCTTTCAGAATGATGTACCATGAGTCATGAGGGCCTCATGAAAAGGAGAAAGTGCTCTCATTGGGCTGTCCCTGTATAAATAAAGATTAATAAATAAATGAAATATGAAGTTTACAGAGTTCCAATCTGTAGGAACACTGCACTGAAACAACATTTCATCAGAGCGCAAAAGATGCGCAGTCTAGTATGGAGGGAGAAGACCAAAAAGTCCCTTATATTATAATAATAATAGATCAGTATTTTTACAATGCTCTGGCCGCTCAACACTGGCCACAAGTGTCTTACGTTTTCTTTCAAAAAGTGAACACAGTTGAGTGATTTGAAAGAACATTATGATCTTGTGTTGCAATGTAGCTTTGTGATGACAGTACTATTGACTAACTTTAATTTGGCACATTTTCTCAAGTATTAAAACAATATTTTGTAACTGAAACACCACCACACATAGCTGGTTATATAGTATACTATTTGAAACCAATAGATGGTTGAAAAAATGAAAGCAAACTTGTAAAAGAGGGTCTCAGACACCCGGAATCATAAATGTGCCCAAAGAAGTGAAGGTCATATAACTCAGCAGTGCACATGGGGCTGGTGTACGGGACTGCTACAGACAGAATAACATAGCTTACTTTATGCATGAAATAACATGATGCCCAGTTTGGGTGTTTCAAGCCATTTCAGCGTCAGGATTTTCGGGTCCTTTTAGCCTGTTAGCGATAGTTAGCATTCTTGTCAACGGGCAAATATTTGTTCACAGAGACATACTTGACATTGTATTGGCCTTACTTTCTCTTTGTTTATGTAGGTTCTTAAGGAACTGACCTGGAACAAGAGGATTAGATCAGACCAGACTTAACAGAGATATTTGAAAGTGTTTTGTAAAGACGCCCGGAGAGAAAGTGCTTCAGGGAACTGTTTTGACACTTAAATTGCCACGTGCCCGGGACTCTGGATATTGTATCCACCAAGGGAGTTTTGCCAGTGTTGTTTTGTTTGTATTACTCAAAATAAATGTATGTTTGTATTTGTTTAAGCTGTTATAATTATTTTTGCATTCTCATTTACCCACTCGAAGTTGTATTTAGAGTGATTCATACATGTTTGACTAATCTTTTCCCACAATTAAGGCAATATTGCTCTGAAAATTTCCATTTTCCCCTAGCCCCCATACACACCCACCGCTTTGTATATACTTTGTTGTTAGTTTTGTTCTTTCTTTTTGGTGATACACATAAGATTTGCTAGTGTCATTTTGGCTCGTATAAAAAACAAAAAAAAGTTAGCTACCGGTCAACTGCATCAATCCATAGTCCAACAGTGCTGCACTTTGTTGTGATTTGGCGATGATGCATATCGTAAAGACACTAAATCTGCTACTGCACTTAATTGTAGTTTTTTTTCCATTTTGTATACTGGGCAAATCTTTATTTGCCATTGTAATATAGGGCCAATCTCTAACAGGCATCTGAAACTATAGTTGAAATCAGGGCAGAGTAGCACACATGATAGCAGTGAATGAAATGTTAATGTTATGAACCTATTTTAGCTCATTTAAAATGTTCTAAAAGCTTCCTATGGACAGATAATGAAAATTAGCTTTTTTGCCATGGTAAATGCAAACGCTCACATTTCTATATAGCGCTTTTCCACCTTCAAGTCTCTCAAAGTGCTTTACATCAAGGAACCATTCACCCACACATTCATACAGCAGTGTACGCAGACACTGAGGACAAAGTGGGTTTAGTTTCTTGCTCAAGGACAGAGGGCAGGAATCAAGCCGCTAACCCTCAGATTGGTGGACAAACACTACCAATTGAGCTTTAACACTTAAAACAGTCCATCGGGTTCATCCAATGCAGTTGCTATGTCCATTTCAAATACACAAATCATAATTTTACATAATTATCTATAGTGGTGGATGCTGCACAAACGTCCAACTCAAATCGCTGTGGAGATGTTTTGGAATGTTCATTTTGTTTTGCACTTAGCTTATTACCAGTGATCTTCGATATCAGAATCTGGCTTGAGTTCCCCTGACCCCTGTGTGACTCGGAGTTGAACAACACTTTATTGAGTTAGTGAATTAGTGCGGGCAGTGGAGGGTGAGGGTCAGGGAGGGGATGCGAATGTGAAGTTTGAATATTGTATCGAGGAGCGTGCCAGTGTTGGGTTTCCTGGGTCGTGCTAGCTAGCGTAAGCCTCTCATTTTCCAGGGCAAGATCAGAGTTCAGACAACAGGCCCGGGGTCCAATCGGCACGGCTGCACAAAAGGTGAGGGGGCGGGGTCAGGAGAAAGTGCACCCGAAGGTCACGGAGGAAGTGCGTTGTCGTAACTTATCAGAATATGACTCGTTTATGGAGTGAAATTTGTTGCTGTCGGCTAATACACAGTAGTTCATTCAGACTTAAAATGCTGTGTTGCTTTTTATAGAAAATATGTGACTCTCAAGTTCACATTTATAGACCAACTTAATAATGATAATTAAGTACATGCTATACTTTTTTTTTTGGTTTGGTTTGTTTTTTCTTTAATTCATAGATCTCCTTTCTTACACTTTTATACAATCTCACAGTTTAATATGTATGTAATCAGTTCACATTTATAGACCAGTGTAATAATATTAAGTAGATGCTACACATACAGTACGGCTGGTAAAATTTTAAGATGTGTCTCGGAGTTATTTGTAGAATTTATATGTAGTTATTTCAAATTCTTACAACTCCTTTCATACAGTTTAATATGTTCTATGATAAATGGTCACATGTTTATATAGCGCTTTTCCACCTGCAAGGAAGCCAAAGTGCTTTACATCAAGGAACCACTCATCCATTCATACATTAGTGTACGCAGACACTAGGGCGAGGCGGGTTAAGTGTCTTGCCCAAGGACACAAAAACAGTATTCATCTGTGGGAGCTGGACGACCTGTCTACCAACTGAGCTACAGTCGGCCCGTTAGTACGTATAGTTCAGGATGTATGTAATAAGTTCGCAACTATACACCAACTTAATAATACTAATTAAATGGATGGCGACACATACGTTTGGTTTTTTTTGTTTTGTTTTTTTCAATAGTGCCGTTAGTTACATTTTTGCATCAGTTAGTTAAAAGTTTAAAAGTGTTTGGGATTTGTTTCTAGAATGTATATACTGTATTGTATTTGAGTTATTTCAAATTGTGTATGCCTCTTTCTTACAGTTTAATATGTACGGAAGCCTTGAAGGGACTGTTTTTTTTACAAAATTCCACGATTGTTAAAAAAAACACTGAAAAAAGCAAAAATAACAAAATTCATCTGTGAAAAAATGACATAAAATACTGTATTTTCTTTTCTACATATTCCAATATCTTACTCTAAAGCCGAGCCATTCAGTAGGAAAGAAAACACAGACTAGTCATGCTTAAAAAAAAAAAAAATCCAAGTGTCCTCAACCACTGGGATGACTTAAAGCCAACGTCATTGGGGTATGTAACCTCTGGAGAAAGGGTTAACAAGGCATTATGGTCTTTGCCGGTAGACAGGGAGCAGCAGCAGCCCCCCTCCTCCAAAACTACCTTTAAATTATGGAGCCAATGCATATCCTTTTTCAGAGCCCCGCTAAGTAGCACCTCCAGGCAGGCTCATGTTTGGCGGTGACAGCCTGAACATGGGCTCCGGTGCTGGGCGTGTTCCCTCCGAGATAAGGGAAGGCAATGTGCGCGATCATGTGACAAACGAGGGTCAAAACTTTCCACTACGCACAATGGTAGCGACTGAAAGTGGATCTTCACAAGTTGTGTTCCACGGGACAGCGCTTAGATATGGTTACAAATTGTGCACTAAAGAGGCCTGTTGTGTAAAGTTGTGTTAAATGATCAGACAAGGGATATTTAGGTTACAGTAATCAACAAGTAATCCCAGAGTTAAAAGTGGAGCAGAAGTGAAGTAGATTTTTGTGTGCTGATGAGTAGAGTACGGCAAGACACAAGACTGGAGAAGTGAAGGTTTAGACATTTACAATAAAGGAATGGTTGCCGGGCAAATGCAGAACGTTACCGCTCTATTTTTTTTAATACAAATAGATATCAGTCCCAGCGTCCTCCGTCGCGTCTTGAGTTTGACCAAATGTGAATGTCCAATCAAATTTGTTTTTTACGGTGACCCATGTGAAACAAAGGAGCTCATTGGTCACCTATGATTTACAAACAAGATCAACTTTCTTTCTCATTGGCTTCTCGGTCCTTAGTGAGATTTTTTTCCAATCTATTATTTGTCTTTGTAAGCAGCCATATTTGTTTTTTATACGAACAGACCATTCTCCACAGCATTTTAAATTAACTGAACTGCACGCTTCAAAAACTCTTATAACAAGCACTTTGTCTGACGCTGTGGTATTTACATGTCGTATCTTTGTACATTGATGTTATAGTGGGTCTTGAGCAGAGTTCATTATGTTTTGTCTAGTGTCTGTTTCTGTCTGTTTTGTGTGTGTACATGTAGTCTAAATGTGTGTATATCTATCGTAGTATCCATGTATCCATCTATCTATCATGGATCATTGACACTTTAGAATGTCTGCACTAAACTGGACACTTTATAATATCAGTCACCTTAATAAGTCAAGTTTGCAATGTTGTTCTGATGTTGTTGTTTTATATATCTACCTCGAAGTACTTTTTTAACTTTATGCATGCCCTTATTTGTACTTATTCAGTGTTTTTATGTTGCACTTTATCACCAAAGAAAGTGATCAGTGATTCTCATGTGTCTCATCTCTGATTGGCCAATCCACCTGTCAATCACAGCCATCGGAAAATGGGTAGATGTGACCACACTCGCATCTACGTAAAGTATTCAAGTGTGTATTCTGGATCCCAGGCAAAGTTAGCTCACAATTTCGACATCATAGTTTCAAAATGCCTTCTCTGTCATAGTTGCACTGCATTTTGGAAGTACAGTTTCTCATAGAGGCGAAACTCTCCAGCACTTAACCCTTTCTGGATCCAAACCAAATGTAAACGCACCTTCCATGCTGACTGACACATCTAAAATCTTGTGGCACTTTGATTTCGCGAGAACTGGTACAAGATCTTCTCTAGGCTTCCATCCCTAGTGTTGCCCAAAGACACAACACAACAGTATGCATGGGTTAAAACTACATCTAACTGCCTTCAAAATACAACCAGCTCCAGCAATAGACACATTTTTGCCTTACAGATTGTCAGTATGTTTCTATTCTTTCTATTATGTGGTGCAGAAACCTTCTCACAGGGTCTTTGAAACCAACTACTTGGTGTTTTACATATCGATGCCCTTCCTTACACATACCCATTTGTATTTATTCATGCCAGCTTCAGAAACCAAGTAGACATTTCAAACAAGCGTAACAATTTGTAGACTGAATAAACGATACAACCATGTTTCCGAGATGCCAAAATTTGCTTCTCTTGTTCAAATCATATATAAAAAAACCTCGTAATGTTGGCCCATATAAGATATACAAGAACTACTTGATTGTCAAAACATAATCCTACTAACTTAAAATGTGTGTTTGGCAATAAGTACTTTCCTGACTGTCATACACTGGCACGTCCCAGGGTACATAAAAGCCCTTGCTACTTCAGTTTATTATACAAAATTTAGCATCTTTACAAGCACTTTGATCTTTTATTCACTCTTAAAACCTTTATTAAAACACATCTTACAAAATCTGCATATGGCTCCAGTTACATGAATTTGTTTGAAATAACGTCAAATGGCCGCAGTTCCCTGGAGTTCTGCGTCCCGGGACAAACTACTTCCTGCTGCGGTGTGGTTTGCTGGGAATGCTGGGTAAATCTTAAAGTGAAAATGACAGGTTTGGCTACTACTAATTTAATCAAAATGTAGTTATCTATATATTTACAATTTTACAAAAAATCTAGACAGTTTTTTCAATTGTTTTCTGTTTTTCTGTTTTTGGTGTTTATAATTTTGCTTCCTGGTTGGGATGACATATGTAGAGGTAATTCCGTAACCTAGCAACCGTAATGTTGCGATAACAAGGGCCAAAATGCATCAAAATTGCACTATATTCATGAGTTTCAGCTTCCTGTTATTTGCAACATGCTGAGAACATTTTCCCATCTAGAAGATAAAATTTTTGTATTAAATTGTTCATCGTTATGGCAACGGTCTTCATTTTTCATCATTCTGAAACACATGGATAGTTACACCTTTTATTTTTGTTAAATTCATGTTTGAACTGCGAGAAAAATGCCTTCTTTGTCTATAAAAAGTCCCTGGATTTTGGATGGAATTTTCTGTGACACAGGTAGAGTTATTCTGTTTTAGGACTCCCCGCTACTTCCTGTATTTTCTCCAGAAACTGCCACTTAACTGATGTACAACTATGATAAATATTCACCACAGAAAGTAATAATTAGAAACATGAAAACAAGCCATTCACTCTTCATTCACTTACTTTTTCCATCATCATGTTTTGGTCCCTTTCACAAGCCCCTGTCCCCTCTGTCCACACACAGCACCCCAGGGTCCCGTCTAGGGTCCCCCCGAGATGTGGGGAGCGACTCGTATAAAGGCGCGCGGGACTCTTTTATATGGGTTTACTGTTAGTGTTAGCAGGCCTTTATAGCTCCTCTGGCTCCAGTGACGTGGGATGCGGGGGCCAGGGGAGAGTAGCATGTCTCCTCCGAAGTGCCTGTGCGAGTGGGATTCCGGGTTTACGGCCGTTAAAGTGCGTCTGGGAGCGAACCCCGTGTGGGCCTCGACTAATGAGACTCGGCGCGACTTCAAATGGAACGCTGTCACATGGAACCGGGGAATACTGCGCTTCCTGCCGGCTTCAGTAAGCTCACATGGATGCTGCTAATTCATATAAAAAGCTGGGTAAAAGTTACATATGCAATTGTTCAATCTGTTCATTGACAATGGCCATTAAATTCATTCTGATCTGACTCGCAAAGCAGAGGTAGGTTTGTTCATTTTTGACAGATAGGGTCAACTGTTCTCTCTGTTCTTATTCCCACAGAGAAGCCAACGTACTTTTTGCTTCTGGTTTGCTCTGTGCATTTAAAGCTGAAGTACCAATTTTCAAACTGTGAAAGGAGGAAGTTAACCGCTATCATTCACATGCATACTTTTTTAGCCTTGTACATATTTTTAGAACAGCAGTGCATCAGGCTTTTTTTAATCTGGGTTTCAATATGTTTTACAATGAGATTCAGACATGGAATATAATCTAATGATATCACAAGATGGAACCAAACTTTTTGAGGTCAGGGAAACTTGGACCAAGTTCTATCGTTGTGTCCTTTGGCAAGACACTCTACCCACCTTGCTTAGTATGAAAGTCGTGTGTGTGCATGTGTGTGAGTAAATGGTGGTGGTCAAAGGGGCCGATGGCGCTGATTGGCTGCCTCATTTCCATCAATCTACCCCAAGGCAGCTATGGCTAAAGTTGTAATTTACCACCACTGAGTATGGAGTGAATTAATAACATATTGTAAAGCACTTTTTGTGTCTTGAAAGGTGCTATGTAAATATCTTAAATTTGTGAATGATACAAAACACAACAGATATAATTATTTTAGGTCATAATAAAACTGCACGCAAAAAAAAAAGTAGTCAGTTTTGCAACATGGGACCTGTTCAAATCCACATCCATCCTCCATCTTCAATGCTGCCATTCAGACATAAACCCCAGTTGCTCCCTGGCCCCGTATGTTCTTGTAAGTCTAGTACAAGTCCAGTGGCAGGTCAGACGGTGGTGATAAAGCAGTCAACCGTGGCGTGCTGTACCTCTCTCGCTTTCTCTCCCCCCCCTCTCTCTCTCTCTTCTTCTCTCTCTGTACGTGGATTTATAGCTCCGTGCACATTCCAGGATGCAGCGCCGTAACTCACTTTTTTCCAGTGTCAACCCTTCTGTTTGCGGCCACACCTACTTCAGCATCAATCACCCAGGGCCCGGAGTGCTTTAAACCGCATCCAGATTCAGTATCTCAGTCCTCAGGCATGTAGCTTTGGAGAAGTTCACACTGTGTTATAATAGTGTAATGAAGCAAATTAAGTCTTGAAGAGATTGACGAGTTTCCGGAATTGTTGTCAAATCGGTGCTATTTCTGCAACATCTCACCAGTGTTGTCGCCTCTCGGACTGCTCACAAGGGATTTTTGGCAGTCTTGGGTTTGTTTGGCTGTTTAATTTAGGATGTGTTGAAGGTGGCTCAGTGGTTAGAGCTGTTGCACATATGCATAGCCAATTCTCTGCTCAAAGCGTTATTCAAATCTCTTCCATACAAATCTAATTCCTGTCTAACATGATCTTAAAGGAAACAAAATTGCTATTACAGACTGCCAGGGGTGCTCTTATCATTTTAATTGAACTTGGGTTACCAGCGTCTGAACCTGCATATGTAAAACTAATATAAAACTAAAATAATCGCCATCGCCTGCAGCCAATTGTTAAGGTAGTAAGGAATCGGATCAGAGAGAGTAATTTTAGGTTTAAACTGACTGGATTTCAGCATGGAAACTGGCAACCCAAGGTGGGAACCTGTGGAATAGTCTCCCAGAAACCCTGAAAAAATTTTCCTACGTACAGTTCCTTAAAAGCTCAAATGAAAAACTAGTTATGGTCAAACCAAACATGCACACATTTCTAGTGACAATGTGATTTTAACTTTTCTATAGAGATATATTTTTGCGTGGAGGGGCAAAATATGGAGGGGGTGAGTATAAAATGTAAATAATGCGATCTGTGCAATGAGTGTAATGTGCAATATGTGTAATGTGCAATGAGTGGAATGTGCAACTGTGGGTGTTGTGCACTTTTTATTTTGATCCCTCTGTGACCCCAGCCCTTGGGACAACAGATGGAAATTAGCCTTTGTTTACATTCATGTCTGTCTTGTGCCTGTTCATTAACATGCTTTGCCCAAATAAATAAATTAAATTAAATTAAATGGCACCGAACCTAACCCTAACCCTAAGGAGCCCCTGTACCATTTCCACAGTTTGAGAACTAAAGAAATAACAAGAGTAGAAGCTATATTTCATTTGCACATTGGTTTGGGTCTGAGGAACACAGATTGGTCAAGTTTATGAAATTTAAAATCTTACATACAGTTCATTTAACATGATATTTTAGATTAAGATACACATTTGACAGAGTATCAATATTAATAATCTTAGTAAATTGCTCAGTCCAGTGTTTATAATAATTCTATTTGTGTAAAGGCAAAGCAGGTCATCCACTGAAGAGACTGTCTGGCTCATTTGTCCAGTCTATCTCAAAACAGGAAGCACCAGAGGACATAGTGTCATTCCACTGTGTACTCTCCATATATACATGTCAAAAATTTGCATTAAATCAAAGAACTGGACGGCTTAAGTGCACTTTGAATGGTTAAGCTAGCATTAAAGTAAATGATCCAGTGGCATTTTTGTTGGACTGTGGCGCTGTCCTGCCCAAATTTTCCATCATGTATCTTCCTAATGCGGGCTAATCGGGTTATTGTGGACATGCGTGTTTGCTGTGAGGCTCTCATCACAGACTAAGTGTGTCTGTTATGCAAACACATCACATTATATTTGAAAACTCAATGTTAAGCTCCCAGTTCCGGATTACTTATGTATTACGGGGGTTTTGTAAAGCCTGTTCAAAAGTTCACAGCAAAGGAACACCCATAAAGAACTTGGTTGGCGCATACAGTCAGCATTGCTAAAATTTGATGGCAAATATTGGAGTGGATTTTATATTTGAATTTACTTAATAGCAGTGGATTTTGAAAAGTGAAAATGCTTCTGGACAGGATGAATGACTCAGTCCGGTTCAAAATTGGCTACACTAAGATGCGTATCATCTTTAAACTTGGCAGGTATAGTCTTTAGGCTTATTTCAATTGCTTTTTTCCATTTAATACACATTTTTTTAGCAAAATATATCTTGCCCCAGTACATATATATATAGTATTAGCAGCTCTTGTCTGCTACGTGCTGTCTGCATTTAATTATAAAGCATTTTCTTGTCCAATATTCAGGAAGTGCCCGTTAGCAGGCTAGTTGTTAGCTTTACCGTCGTGGCAAAACTCTAAACTGGTCTCTGAAAGTTGTGAAAAGTACTTATAAACTCATGATGAATAATTAGGGTGCCCAGAATGCATTAGTGAGGAATAACTTTGGACCACTGCAAACCATTTAAAATGAAGACAGTAAAAATCAGGTACAGTAATGGCTCAGTTATTGCTAAAAACTGTTAAAATTTCCATGATAAATCTGTTTACGTCTCACATAATAGAATCCTTTGGAAAAATATCCTATTCCAAATTGCTTCAATCTGTTTACACTATTCATCTGATAAGTCCAAATCAGTTCAGATCTGGTCTACTTTGGGGCTGGTGTAAGCGTAGCCTCAGTCGCTCCCTCACCAGGTCAGGTGAGCTGCTACTCTGTCCCTGTCTTTAGCTTGCAGTTCACAGCACACAACCGCAGAGACGCCCATATTAGGTTGCCAGGTGCTGAGTCTCTAAACCAGGCTATTACTCCACTAATGTTTAACCAGCGTGTGGCAATTTGCTCAGACAAAGAGGCCAGATAGGGAGTTGTTCATTAAAAGCCCCAAATTGATTATTTCCTTCCTGTTGTTTGCTTGTCATACAGGCTTTTCGGGTTTACTTCCGAACCTGAGCCAAGTCAACACAATGATCTTATCTCGAGGAGCAGATTGTGTAACGTGTTGCCCTGCAGTTATTGCTGTACTGTGGCCAAAGTTAAGAGCGGCGTGTCCCATTTTTCTCGTCTTTTTCTCAAATTCACAGCTAGCCCTGCAGCAAATGTACACACTGAACTGGCGGTATGTTTTTGAGAAATTTCAGTTGTATACCTTTGAGAGAACAATTTCGAGAAAAATTTCAAAATTTCGGACACTGTGATACTTTTCAGATATATGAAAAAGAAACAGCATACTATTGTAAAAATGTTTGTCTGTAGGTTATGTGTTTTTATTGTTGGAAAATGGTTAGGTTACATGTTTTGACCCTACATGTATGACCTGAACTATGAACTGAAGTAAGTATGTAAAAGTGGGTGGAGATAGGGGATAAGTGAAAAGAGGATTTTTCTGAGCACTCAAACCTCAAATGCAAGACAAAACAGGATTACTCATACACACATGCATCAATCGAAATCTGACTTTGAGTAAGATAATGATGAGGGAGTAATGCATCTAAAACATAGTTAACATCATGAGATTTAAGATTTAAAAAAAAAAAAAAAAAAAAAAAAAAAGTATATTTTTTTCTAGTTGTAGTTGTAATTTTGGTGAAGGTTACAATCTTACTTCCTGGTTAGATGCGGGCAACAGATATGACATAGATGGATGTATGAGCAACAATAATGTTAACAAGGTCCACAACTTGTCTAAATTACACAATAAATACTATTAGACTAATACAAATCAAAGACAACCCTTTTTTTTTTTTGTTAAGTCAATGTTTAAACTGTCAGAAAAATGACTTCCTTGTGCATAAATTGTCTCTGCATTTTGAATAGAATTGAATTTATTTTCTACTTTTCTTCACAATCATATTTAATCATAAATAACTCAGTACCTGAATGAAATATGATGCATATTTCACTCAGGTACTATCCCACTAACACCAAAATAATCAGAAAAAATATATTTATCTGTCAAATGCACTTTAAAAGCTCAAAAATGCTGAGTAAAGTAAATGCAATTTATGGGGACACCAGACTAAAAACCCATCACTTCTCCCTGGCATTTAATACTAGCCAGACAGGATATCTTGGTGTTTTATTGTTTTACTGTTGTCTACCAATGTGCTGTATTTTAAGTATATCTGTTTTATTTGTGGGAAGCACTCTGGGCAGCTTAAGTTATATTTTAAATGTGCTATATAAATAAAGTTGTATTGAATGAATTGAAGAAAATATCAAGAAAACATATGTGGCCATAATCCAAGGTATTACATAAAGTAAAAAATGTCTACACAACTTTCAACTTGAACAATCAAACATACTATTTATCTTGCCTCTTATATAGGTGGCAGTGCAGGCCAGGGAATTGTATCGCGGTGCCAAAGTATCAAAGCAAACAACCACACCTTTGTGCAGGTCGCTGGGCTGTGTTAATCATACACAGACTTACACAGTCCTGGAGCAGTGTTCACCTGCCCCTGTACTCACTGTCAGGCTGCTTATACAGTAGATTAGGGGCTATTGTGTCATGTTTCTACAGCGGGCAGGCTAAAGTAGTCGTCCATTGTAGGTAGAGCGGTGAGTAGTGAGTGTTGTAAAGGTGAATGTGTGAAAGAATGATTCATGTGTCTCCATATTGAGCTGTGGTGGTAGCTGACAAAACTGTGTGCACAAAATGTAATGGTAAAGGTGGATGTGTGACCTTTTTGTACCAGTTTTTCCCATGTGTTTGAGCAAAACTTGTCTTGGCCCAGTTCATGTACAGTATTGTATAAGAAGCCCGAGGTCAAAATAAGTCTGCTGTGTGCTGTCTGCATCTTATTAGAAAGACTTTTATTGTCCGATAATCAGCATGCTAGTTGTTGGTCACGGCAAAACTCTGCTCTGGTCTTTGAGAAATGTGAAAAGTGCTTATAAACTCATTGCAGTGAGTAATTTGGATGTTCAGAATGCATAAGGTAAGTGAGGAATAACTTTGGACCATTGCAAAAATGTTTAAAATGAACTAGTTCCATTTTTTATGTTTTTTGTTTTGTTTTTTTCCAGTTAAAGCCTTTAAACCAATTTTGACTCACATTAGAAGTAAAATAGACTTAAATCCAAGACTTAAAACCAAGTCTTGGATTGATTTATAGTGATCTTACCTCCCATACTTCATTGTAAATTTTATTGAAATAGCAAATTGTCTACAAACTTCATCAACTTTACACGGTGGTATAAAATCATAAAGTACAGTACTTGTACACTACAGTATTTCAAAGTACTAGGAATAAAATTGTGTTGAAACAAAGTGTTGTTCATTGCAGGCTACAAAAGTAAATAATGGTGCACTATGTAACTTTTTCTGGAGGACGGTATGCCACCATTATGTTTCCATGGAGATGATATTTCTTTGCCTGGAATGTCCCACAGTATGACATTAAACTAACGTATCTTGCTTTTTAAATCACATTGGTTTCTATTGCTCAAAATTGTGTCATCTATTCATTTCCATGGAGATGAGTTTAATGCCATACTATGGAAAATGTAAGGCGAAGCAATAACATCACCACAGCTGGCGTGTTCTCCTCCAAAAAGGTTATAGTGTGAGGATTTTTTTTCTTTTCCAATACACTCCCTTTTGTGGCGGGCTTCAGTACTCCTCCAAATGTATTTTTCCACCTGCAGCCACAAATCTTAACAAGAGGAAGTCCAATGTCAGCCTTATCTCAAAATAAATTGGCCAATGGAGCGATAGCTTAGGCAACTGCTAACCCTGGGTTATTTAAGGCAATGTAGATCATGGCTCATTCAAAAGCTGTCCATTGGCGAAAAACTCAGAGGTTGATCAAACACAAACAAAGTGATGTGATTCAGTGGTTTACAGGAGTAGTGGTGAGTAACGCTGGTGCTGAGTCAACTTCCCCTACGGCCCGTTTACATGACAGCACAGTTTTACTCATGAGAAAATGTCACCTCAAGTTATGTTTTGCTGCTAATGTTTTGAATATGACTAATAGCGGGAAGTATGCCGCGTTGTTCCCATCCAAAGGCACGCTGTTATGCACGTCAGGGTTATACCAGATTGTATTGGTTTAGCAGACATGCTTTGACTGAGACCTCAGGAAGTAGTGTTATCTCTTTGTACATTTTTGCTGAGTTACTCCTGATAAGAAACTTCTAACAGGCTGTGATGTAAACATGTGTGGTGAAACTATGAATGGACACCATGTGCAACAGCAGAGTTTAGACCGCCGGAATGATGACTAATTGTGAACAAATTTTAAGGGAGTGAAAAGTATCATTTCAAATAAACTGTGCTACTTAATATGGTGAGTCCCGTTGTCCTGCATTTGCTCACACAAACGCGCTTTTGTTCATGTACCAGCATACATATAGCAACATGGGAGGCAAGGTGGGTCAAGTGTTTTGCCAATAGACACAATGGAACTGGTCTGAGTAGGGTTTGAACCACTAACTTTTGGGTTAATGTACAAGAACTCTCTGACCGATGTGCCTCTCCTGCCCCACAAGATCTTCTAGTACTTACGCGGCGACAGTAGCTCAGTTGATAGTGTTTGTCTACGGATTCGAAGGTTGCCGGTTGAAATCCTCCTCTTGACCTAAACGTCACTGGTTGAGCGGTCTGATAAACTAATCCAAACGTTGACAGTGTGTTTCCAGTTCCCACAGATGAATGTTGTCGTTGTGTCTTTGGGCAATACACCTAACCGACCTCACCCCCAGTGTCTGTGTATACTGATGTGTGAATGGGTGAGTGGTTCCTTGACGTAAAGCATTTTGAGTGCCTTGAAGGTGGAAAAGCGCTATATAAGAAAATGTGATCGTTGAACATGTGACCGTAATCAGGCCCAACCCTGTTTTGGTCTGAGCTTACAGAAGAATGGGCGTACTCAAGGTGCTACTGCTGTTTTTGTGGCGGCGCTGCAGTTTTGTCGCTTATTTCTTTGGTAATTCGCAGTTGAAGAAGGCTATTTACTGTTTTAATCTGCATAGACGTCTATTTTATGAACAGCCTGTTGTGCCATACATTGTTTATCATATTGCAAGGGATCTCCAGCCCAAAGACTAATTGCTAACTCATTAATATTAGCGGCATCTGTCGTATCACGCCATATCAGCACATCTTGACAGCAAATGTGCTTGTAAATCTATTGCCTTTAAACACTAATAATAACAAATGTATCTGTGGTGTTTGCGCCGTATGGTACTGTGTGATGTGAACCACACCAAAAGCGTCATTAATGGCACTTTTTTTTTACGCCAGGCAGATACAAAGTGGGGGACTTGAAAGCACCTCATTATTCAATATTTACACATGCCGCTTTGTAGTGCACGCCAGAAGCTTTCCATTTAAACTTGAAAATCATCACAAAGTTTCCCTACGCCTTCATCTTTTGGGAACCGGTGTTATATGGAATGTAGCACCACTCAAATGTATAAAATAAAAAGGCAAGTCCTTTTGAAACAGCGGAAATTGATACACCATTAGCCGTTTAGCACGCTATGAGTGGCAATGCTAATCTATGAACATGTTTCCACTCAGGTTATGTTTTGATGTTTGTATATGGGTTTATTTTTGCCATATCCTTCATATTAGGACAAGCTGGTTCGTATATTTTCACTTCTGCCCACACTCAGTTGGGTTGTTTTAGCAATTAGCATTTCCTTCAGAAGGTTAGGCTAATTGCACGAGCTTTTGTTCTGCACTGCTCAGAAACTTTCCATTTAGACTAGAAATTCTTTGCAAATTTTCAACACACTTTGATCATGTTTTAATAATACGTCAAGCACCAGCTACACCACGCTTCAGGAAATAGCTTATAGGGCAAAGTTAGCGTGCTAAGGCTTTCTAAGCCAATTGACAAAGTTGTTTACACCTATTTCACTTTTTGACATTTAAAATGAAGCTTACAGTTTTCTGGAAGATCTTTACTATATATTCTCTTTGAAATCTTGGCGGAGTTTCATAATTAGCATTTCCTTAGCGTAGCATGTGGTTCTGCTGTTGCCAATTCATCATACTTTTACTTCTGGACACTCAGTAGTTTAGCATAAAAATTAAAACATCTTCTGTCAATTTACCCTGACAACGGAAACAAAATGTGTCTATATCAATTTTTTTTTTTTTTTTTTCGACAACACATTTTCCAACTAAAATTTTGACACTTTAACCACTATTCTCTAGTTTGCACACCACGTTTTTACTGGTGTTACGTTTGAGAAATGTGAGTATAACGTATACATTTAAACCTTCATATAGCCTTGGGTTGTTGTTAGCATTTCTTTAACAGTCAGCATTTCAAAAGGCCAAGCCACTATATAACACAATTATCCACCACATACACACCAGAACCCCATTTGTGACATTTGGGGGATTTTGTAAGCAATTACTAGCTCACTTTTTCAGCGCAATTAGTAGAGAAAAGTCAAAGGCCATGACCAGGCTACATGCTGGTTCCTACAGTGCTCACATGCTACATAGTTAGCCTTACACTAATTCTACAAACACCCCAACACTGACAACACCTAATGGCTGTTTTCCTGTCCATAAAACCGTTCTTCAGACAAGTCTGTCGCGAACGTTAAAAATAATGAGCTCTTTCAATCCTATAAATGCACTGGAGATATTCGACATGCTGAGTGCACATCCTGTGAAAACGAATATTACGTCTGGTGCTAAATTTTCACTAGCACAATGGTAACTGGCAGCACAGCACCAATATAATAACACAGTAAGGGGGCGACGTAAACCTGTCACAGCGGCTCAAATGGATGGGCCGTGGCCGGAGGGGGCTGACCGGGACCTAAATCAGTGGAGGAGGCGGAGGGGAGGCGGAGCTGGGTGGACCACGGTAACAGGGGGAGTGTTTGTGTGTGCGTCTGTCTGTTGCAGTTCCTCTCGCGGGGTGTGAGTGAAGGCCCAGACTCTGCCCCCTCCTCGGTGGATCCTCTCCTGGCTCCAGTCAGGCTCTGGCTCTGATTAATAGCCACTGGAGGTGTCCGACGATGGCTGATAAGGGACCGGCACCCCCCTTGGCCCCGGTACCCCCTTCCCTTCTGCGCTCGTAACAAGCTAGCCCCTCTCTGTCTTCCCCTCCCCGGGCACTCAAGCCAATTAAGCACGTCTTAAAACTGGAGAGCGGTGACAACTGGTCTGGGCTCTGACTGCAGTGTGCCGGGACAGTGTAGTTCATTAAATGCAACAACAGTAGGTCTAACCCTTACGTTTTCGGGCTGATGGGAGGTCAACACAAGTCTTTCTGGTATCATTCATAATCGTAAGTGCAACATGTAACTGTTTTGGGATACTCTTGTCTTTTGAATGGAAAATCGAACATTCTTACCTTAGTAGAAAATAGCAAAAACATCCCTTTTGTCAATCTACGAATCTTTGGCGTATCAAAGATTGGCGGTATAGTAAATATAAACTAAAACTGAACATAATTTCAGTTGTCTTAAACTGTGTGTCATGCTAACTGTAACAAGAGAGATTCTGTGGAAGAAGCCAGCGCGTCTTTCAATTCTGAATAAAATTTATACAGGCATATTGAAAGCATCTAGTTATAATTATTCACTAAACAAAGACAAGAGAATGGCAACCCATGTATGATTTTAATTTCAAATGGAAAACATGTTGCGGGCAGACAAGCCAAAAGACAAACCTTATGTAAACACAACCCAACTGTGCCCCGGGTCAAAGGCTACTACTACTTTCGTGGTTCGCATTTCTTCGCTAATTACTTCATCAATTTGTTTACTGCAAGAACTCTCCGCCAATGTATCCAAATCAGTTCCAATTCATCAACATCTGCACCCTCCCTTCAATCTCGCTTGGTTCCCAGGCTCATCTTGAAAGGAAGGGGAAAAACAAGAACCAAAGTGGGGGGTTCCTGTGTTCCCGACGAGAACACTGAGCTTATCCCAGCAGCCGTTCCTCCATTTTTTAACTTGATGGTCAACATTACAGGTGATCAAAGCGCCGGACCCTAGGAAGGAGCTTAGGGCACAGCGGTTCGGCCAAAGGGATTGCTTCCTGGCGATTTGTAAGCAGGAAAAGACTTTGACATGAAAGACAGCTTAAACAGCAGCGGAATAACAATATAGCCGCTGTAAAAAAGAATGATTCGTGTTGCAGTTGAATTGATGCAAAGGGTGGCTCCCACAACTATTTTTCTCCGCGTTTTTTGTGGCCGTCTGGCATTTCCTACTGGGCCATTTCTCCCGTCACATGCACACAACAAAAGCCTACATCTGAGGGGGTGGGGTGCCCCGGGTCTTAGGGCTAAAGGGATGCTTTGTCCCACCGATATTGTGAAATCGGACGACTCCCATTTCCATTCACCCAAGCTATGTTCGAAATTTGGTGGTATTCTTCCCGGTGACAAAAGTGCTCCTTTCTCTCCATAGAAGGATTAGCCCTGAAATGCCGTTTTAATGGATCGGGCTTGATTAAAAGGTGGAAAAAATATGCGTTTAATGTAACAGATGTTGCCCATGTGGCGCAGTTTTTTTTTTTTCTTTTTTCACACGCCTGGAAGTATCAAAGACAAGGGTTCCATTAAGATCGCATCACATTAAAGGCGCGCCAGTCAAAGAGAAACAGTTGGGAACGCTCCAGAGACATTCCTTAAAGATTAGCATATGCGGGACACGCTTCTATTCTTAAAGTATGTCAGGTTTATTTATGCTCGCGCCCTACAACGGAGTACTGGGGATCCAACAGGTGCCATACATGTGCATTATCGGCTCTCCCTTGAGTGGCTCGGTTTAAAATGGCGGAGGGATCTGACACTAATAGATTTACATTACGGATTATACATGCTCGAACCTGTTAAGTTTATAGACAGATGTAATTAGTAGACATAGTAAAGGTGTAAAAAGTCAGTGATGCTTGCATGGGGCCTGGGTTGCATTAACACCTCCAAAACACCCATGCACTATAAGCTAGCGGTGCATTTTAGGTTGTACATTTTGCATTAGCTACAAATACAACACCTTCTTGGTTTTTAGCTTAGTTAATAGCCATGATGCTAATCTCACAATGTAATATAATTGGTAACTCAATGCTAAATATTAAAACATATAAACAGGTGGTATTATCATTGCTAAAGGAGGAAGATTTTTCAATAAGTGAATATCGCAGTGTTATTTTTGAGAAATTTGAGGTCATTTCAGTGTCTATAATAATAAATCTATAATCTATTAAAAAAATAATAATTAATTAATAAAAAAAAAAAGGACGCTTTAAAAGGATACTTGTAATATTATCTTTCTCAGATGTGTATCCCGTGGTAACTCTGCACTTTTGTTGTCAGTTCTACAGTCCATTGACTTGCATGCACAGTGTTTGGAATTCTGATGGACTGCCATTATATCGACTTATTTTAATTGGATTAATGTAAAAAATACATAAATATTCATGTTTGTCAAGATCAGTCATCACTTTAAAAGCCATAAAATTAAAAAAATGCATGGATTCTAAGCCAGTGACTGCTTCGATGGAATTTGGTCAAACTATTTTTGAAGCACGATATATTGCTAGAGAGGAATATAACAATAAACGATAATATTAAAAGACAGGCCTAGTTAAAACACCAATGCCAAACCATTGTGCTAAAAATGCCTTGCAAGTTAAACAGCAGTAAAGATCGCTGAGTGAAGGAGTGGACTGATTATGAGGAAACACATTCTAAACGCCAAAATAACCAAGACCTCATGTGACACCTCATGAACCAGAGACCCTCGGACGTGGAAAAGCCAGGCACGGAAAATATTTGTGTATACTGAGTAAATACAGACAGGAGATGAGAGTGATATGTGGAACGGAGCGGAGAAGATTCCACCTGCTGTACAAGAGCTTTTCAAAATATCCTGTACCTCCTGGAAGCTATCAGCCCTTACCACCACCACCTTCATGACATGTTGGTTGTGACAAAGACTTAAAAGGCCTGTACGTGATTTTTTCTATGTATTTGAGCAAAATTTGTCTGCCCCAGTATAGATGTGTTGCACGAGCTAGTGTCGATACAAAAATACATACATTTCAAGCATGATTTTGATACTAAGGAATAGCCTCTTTACTCAGCACTGATTCTGATACCACAATGATAATTAAAACGCTCTTTCTTTATACAATAGAATGTGATTTGTAACCTTAAACTATAGTACTTTCTGTTATATTGCTGTGTGGTCTTATATCTGTGAAAAACCTCAGTCTTCCAGGTAGCTTTTCACAACTCTAGTATGAACAGGTGAAGGTAAAAATAAGTCTGCTGTTTACTATCTGCATCTTAAAATAAAGCATGTAATTGTCTGATAATCAGAAAGTGCACAGTTAGCATGATAGTTGTTGGCATTAGGAAAAAGGTAAAATGCTGTGGACCGCTGCAACTTGTTTATAATGAACCATTTTTCACATTTTTTAAGACAGTAAAAATCATGTACATCATTTTTAAGCTGACGCCACTGGTTCTGCTCAACAGCCCCGTTAGGACATCAGGTCGGGGCAGGAAAAAAGAGAAGAAGCAAGAATAAACTTCCTGTAGGAGGAATGCGACTGCTACCCATCACAGCGGGAATCTGCAGGGTCACATACCAGGGGAATGGTAAATATTTAACATTTCATTTCCTTGCTGTAAGCCAGACCGGACACAGAGCACAGCCAGCCACTGGGTACAGGAGGGACTGCTGGGGGAAAGAGGTATAAATTGAAGAGAGGTTGTTAAAATATTTAGGCAAAATTCCCAGTCGCTCCAGACTATAGGCCGACAATGTCAATATTGATGGTATTTTTAATAATGTTGAGTGGGAGAAGGATCGCAGTTATGGGGTGTTTTTCTGTGTATCCATGTGTTAACACACTGAAACAAGGTCATTTTTAAGCCTTCTGAGCCATTTTCAGAAACCGATCATTGCAAAAGAAACAGTCAGAATTCCTTTTGGGGCTCTTACATCAATGAAATGTGTTTGGAAAAGCATGCAGTAATTAACATTTGTACGAGATGTGTTATATTTTGATTGATTCATGCTTGTTTGAGTAATTCTGGATTATTCTACATTTTGGACTTACACATCTCTGCCCACAGCTCTGGACTTACCTGGAATTCTTTGACAAATTTATACATACATACATACATACATACATACATACATACATATTCAAGATATATGGTACAAAAAGGCTGCATAGCAATTTTTCAAAATTGATAAGAGCCTAAAAAAGATCTGCTGTAGCCGAGAACAGGGGTGGCGCCAGGAGGGGGCCTTGAGGGGGCACTAGCCTCTCCACAATGGCCAATGCTCCCCCATACCTGTTCCAAAGATTTTTTCCCCACTTTCATTGCACATCCAATCTCAACAAAAAAAGGTTGAAATGGCAACCACAGAGTCTTCAAAAGAGACTACAATAACAACTACATTTACTACAGCAAAAGATGAAATCTGCCAACTGGACAGTTCGTAGTAGGTGTGAATCTGTCAACTGGACAACAAATTGTCCAGCTGACAGATTTAATTCTGTCTTTTGCTATGGATGAGATCTGAACGACTGAGGGATTACACAGATACATTTACTACAGTTAAACTTGTTTAAAACAGTGAAACACACATGGTAGATGGAAGCGGTGTGCTCAGATCTGTATAACACTCTAAATTAACATTGAAGAACTTAGCACCCCCCATAACTCGTTCAACCAAAGATGTCTGGTGCCGCTGCTGGCCGAGAATCAGTTTTGCATTTTAAAGCAGAACTAAGCAACTTTCAGCAATAGAGCTCCCCCTACAGCTCCCTTATGAGAATACACTGTCAAGGAAAAGACTCAAAAGCTGTTTTTAAACTCTCTTTGTTCACACTGGGGCATCAGGGGCATCGAGTTTACATGCAAAGTTTATGGTGGACGTGCATCTTGACTGTCCTGCTTTTTTGCGGCGCGTTTTCAAGCATCATAGGGTGCGAATCTAGTGTTGAGCGTCCAGGCATTGGACACTTTGTTTGCGCATCCAAAAGTTGAAAAAGCAGCTTTTTGGCGTTTGACGTACAGCGTCAACCAATCAGAGACTACGCTCCAGTAACAAAGCAATGTCATTATCCGGAACAAGTAGAAAGACATCAGCCACAAAATAGCAGCAACATAATTATGCCGGGTGCACCAACTATCTTAAAGGCTAGTCACAGACCCAGACACTCTGCCGCAGAACTGATCACCTCCGTTGATGGGTTTTTATGAGGTGTCTGCCCTCAAATACAAAGACATCCAACTAGAGGTGTCCAGCGCATTCTTGCTCCCCAGTGTGAATGCACCATTAGTCTCCCTCTTTATTGAAATAAGGCACTGTAATCACATGAAAATAAATAACGTTGCCAAATATTAATAATGTGCCAGGTTTTCCCAGGAGACCTCGCTTTGGATGTCGCTGACCATATTGCAGGGCTATAGACAGCATGCGAAGGCAACAGGCACTTCAAACACCTCAAAAATACATATTTAACTTACAATGACATTTAATGAGGTAAAAATGTTACTTGGTTCTGTTTTAACAGCAGGTCACTGGAGCAGTTTTTGTATCAGACCAATATTGTGGTTTTCTTAAAAAAATGGTTTAGTTTCACTTGTACATGTAAGTTATGATGCACGTCAGCAGAATACAGGGGACCTTAGAAGACACAGAGAACATTCAAACAAACGTCCATCTTGCAACACTAAACACTTCATATTGACCTCGGAGACATTCTTCAACTGTCAGGTAAAGCTAGTGACAGAGGTTGAGGTTGCACTGTTTCATGTACAAACAAGCTATAGACAGATTTCTGCTTCACCGCTGACAGCTCTGGTCTTACAGCATGTCATGATTCTTTATGTTGGAGGTTAAATTGGGCCATCAATAGCTTAGCCTTAGGGTGAGGTGCCGTCGCTGTTGAGGTCACTTGGCTGCTGTATAATGTACCACTACGGCAACTACATTGGACTTAAAACTTCAGCTGCTTTAAGTCATTTACATAAAAAATTAACAAAAAACAACTATACAAATACAATACATAGGAAAAGAACAATAAAACACTAAGATCTCCTGTCTAGTTAGTATTAAATGCCAGGGAGAGGTGGGTTTTCAGCCCAGTCTTAAAATGCAGTGAATATTATGAGGATCTGACAGGCAAAGGGCGCTGTTCCATAGTCTGGGCACTGCCACAGAAAAGGCTCTCTCACCTCTGGTCTTGAGCCTGACTTTGGGAACAGCCAACAGACCTCTGGGCCGAGTACAGGGCTGCAGTACCTCCTTCAAATAAAGAGAACCCATAGAGTGCAGACATTTAAACACAATTAATAGCATTTTGATCGATAACTTGCCTGTAGTCCTGTAACGGAAACTTATCGACTTATTGTTCAATTATTAGGAAGAATATGTTCTGTCTGTCTCTATCTGATCAAGGTGTTACACTTTAGAGGTATTGTGTTTCAGTAAATATGTCATTTTCTGTGTATTTCTCTTCAAAATTGATTATCATGATTAACCAACTCGCCTACAGCTATCATTTGAATGCCTGTTGACAGAAAATTGAAACATACCAATACATTGTTACATCACTTTGCAAAGCTTAATGGGATACCCCCTAAGACAACGCTAAAGCAAGCCGGTATGTCCTTCACCATAGCCTCTTTATTTCCAGTTATGCATGTATCAGAAGATTACAGGAGACATCTAGATGCTATATTGATATGATGCTTTAGTTTGATGTTAAGTCATTTTAAAGAGGGGATATTATTAGACTTCTATGGGGTATTAATTGCTTACACATAACGTATTTAGACCGTTAGAATCATTGCTATAATCACCAAAACAACATATTAACATGATGTCATAATAATAAGTCACTCCCCTTCAGAAGTCACATCACATTACAATCGGTGTGCATTTCGCTAATGAAACTACTGCACAGCGCATCAGGTTTGTGAAGTTGTAGTGTATCGTTTTATATCGTGTTTGTGTATGAATGCGCGAGCATGAGTGATGTAGGCCTGTGGGCTGAGCTGTGGATGTAACTGTACTGTTAACTGTGAGGAGGATTTAAATAGGGCCCAGGAGAAAATATTCAAACACGCATGGATGGCATATAAAAACTCTTCAGGCATGTTTTTGATGAGGGAAAAACATTATAACATGACGGAAAGCTCCAAAAAGTCCCTGTCTTGTTTTTTCATACACAATTTCTGGTGTTTAAATGTTAAATTTGTGCCATGTGCCGGTTTGTTTGTCTAAAGTTGTGACATCAATTGTAAAGTGGGCTATTGAGGTTGCAAAAAATTTTGAAACTCCAAGATGGCCCCCGCGCATATGTTCTGTGCTGCTTTACTAGCTAGCCTGGCTTCACTTTCTGAAGAGCCTATTGTCTTCTAACCTAGTTTCCAAACAGATGAATCACTGACTGTCAGAGGCACATCTGATGTGTACACAGCGCTCAGAGACGGTCGAATGACGGTTCAAATCCTGGTTCATACAAAGGGAAAGCCAAGAAGCCAGGCCTGCAGGCACCACAGTGACACGGTGACATGGCAGTTTGTTTTTGCATAGACATTTGGCGGATGTTATTTTAATAACAGGTGCTGCACTGATCAGGTATCAATATTGGCAAATTCATGCTTCAACGATATAATCTGGCCCTACTCAGACAGCCGACAAATGAAAGAACAAGTCAAATCAAGAATGTATAAATAGTGACTCCAGATGATTCTAGTGATGATGTGTATGAAACAAGTGATGAGAAGACTGCGCACGTGTTGTTGGTCATAAAGTATTAAAAGGCGCTGTACCTGATTATTACCATTTTTAAATGTGGAAAACAGAACTAGTTCATTTTTAAACTGTTTGTTGTGGACCAAACCATTCTAATTATACATCATGATGAGTTTATAATATAATTATAATAATTCCCAATTGGACAATAAAATGTCCAATCATTATAATGAGATGCAGACTTACTCAGCTGACTTATTTTGGGTTCAAGAGTTGCTTATACAAAAAAAAAATCGCTACAGGGCCTTTAAAGCAACAGCTCATAACCTTTTGATAGCGGCTTATCACAGACCTGACTGCACAAAAAAACAAAGTTCAAACCATTCTTCGGAACATTCTCCACAGAGTTAAATATTGCCGGCCTCATAGCAAATGCCAAGTAATTTTTAACTCACCAAAAAACATTGTTGTGTTCTGGTGTAAGGAACTTCTTCTGGTTGTTTATTTTCTAAAGACGAGGGCTACTGTAGACCCTAACCCACGCCAAAACAACAGCAGCCTGAACTCACTGGAGCCAGTTTCCAAAACAGACCAGTAACTGACAAATAGAACCTTCACATCAACTTGTCGGCCATTTTATGTTTTTTCAAAACAATAAAATTACCATGGTGAGAAACAAGTAGAGGCTCTCCTCCAGGCCATATTTGAGGCAGGTTTGAGGAGATGCATCCCATCTCACATCAAGGTTGGGATGCATGAAGTTTTATTTGTGCAACAAAAACATAATTAAAATATGCTTTTAATTTAAACTATATGTGGCGGGGCTTTAAATAAGTCATAGAGATTTGGTGATTTAATAGCACATTGTGTAACATTCCATGTAAAGCAATAACTCCATGAAGACAAGCAGGTAGCAAGCCCCCACCAGAGACGTTATACGGTGCACCCTTAAATATTGTATTGCTAACCTTCTCAATAACAATCTATTGTCAATATCTTAGCACAAAAATCCAGAACTCTGTTTCTTTCACCAATTAAATCCTGAAATAAAACTACTGGAAACTGTTTGACAAGATCGATAACAGGAGGATGTTCAGTTCACATGACAAATCCGGTAAGTGCTGACAAAAACCATAAACTTGTGCAAATGCTGCTGGAGAGGAGACTGGTGGGTGAGTGGAGTGAGAGGAAGGGGGCTTGGGTATGTACTCCGGCTCTGCTCTCCGTCACAGATACAAACTCGGGCTGTTTTTGGTGACTCACGATATGACGCAGGCTCCAGCATACCTCCACTTACTTCCTGGAAGCTAAGGGCGCAGGGGTTGCCTTGAATTTACCAAAGTGGTCCTCCTAGTCATGGAAAAGTTGAAAAACACTCACCAATCTCCCTAGAGACCTCTACGTATCGCTCACTAAAAAGCATCTGGGTTGGATTTTCAAAGAGGTCTGATTTAGCAAATGTGGTGAGTTACTTTGGCGTACTTGGGATTTATAAATATTTAGCCGTTATGGGCCTGTAAAAGAGACATTTTAGGAGGAAAGGGTGTCTGAACGTGCCAAGGTTGCAGGTGCGTTGGAACCACTTAAAACTCACCATGTGGGATCCCCAAACTTAGCTGCAAGTGTTGAGCCAGTGCAGAGTCTTAGAAGAACGTACTGCCCAAATCATTTCAACATGGATACCACAGTGATTGTTTGTGTACATTATTATTAGGACATGATGTAAACTTACAATTTACATCAGATTTCTATATCCAAATCTCACTGTACATACACTACCAGTCAAAACTTTGGACACACTTTCATTTTTGTTTTGTTTTTCTTTATTTTCATGACTGTTTACATTGTAGATTTGCACTGAAGGCATCAAAACTATGGATGAACACACATGGAATGTAGTCAATTTAAGATTTTTTTTTCCTTTGATCACTGCTTTGTACTCTTAGCATTTCTTGACCTTTGACTCTGTGAAGTGAAAACTATTTCAGGAGGGAACTTCATCATGAAACTCATTGAGAGAAGGTTAACTGTTTGAAGCGATGTCAACAAAGCGAAGGGTGGCTACTTTGAGGAATTTAAAACATTTATTTAAAATATGAAAAAAACAAGTCTTTTGTATTTATCTAAAATTAAGAAAGTAGTAAACATAGAAAAAAAAAACTTTTGCCTGATAGTGTAATTAAAATACAATTTCATATGTTTATGTTTAAATGGCTAATTGTGATATTGTGACAGAGCTAGTGTTGTACCAAATCGTACCTGAAATCTCATATTTTGTGCATTTATTTGTCCATATATTTATCTCTCTACGCCTTGGCACCACACTTGAACGTCTCTTTATGTAATATACAGAGACTGGCTGATGTTAGATCTGTCCTACACTGGAAATATAATGTTGTTAATCTTGAAGCGAGTGTTGTACACTGGCAAACAGGAAACAGCTGTTGCTTGCGTGCACTACTATTGCCAACTATGTCGGCTCAACATTTAAGTTACCTTCTCTGGAAATGCGGCTGTTTATCACAAGATCAAGTATGCGTTTGGTGATCCGCTTTGGGAGGAAGTACATTGCGTGGGCAGCTCCAGACTCCTCGAAGCACAAGGAAGGAATAGACTTGAAACTCAATACAGATTCCGATAGCACAATAATAATAAAAAACACTTCAATCTTATACTGCTCTTATATCTGTGTAACCCCTCAGTCGTCCAGGTATATTTGGTCTTATACTAGTTCTGGTACAGTTCAAGATCATACTAAAGCTATTGTAAACCTGTTGAAGTTTGTTTTTTTTAGTACTGATACTTGTTCAAATGACTATCTAGCTTCAGTACTAGATTTAGTATCGATTAGTATCTGTTTTTGATACTTTTGACACTTTCAGACTGTGATCGCCGCACTTTTCTCATGGAACAACAACAAGTGATATCTTTGTGTTCGAAGTTTGTTTTTTTTGTGATTAATCAGAATTTCTTGATTTTGACTGAGGTAAAAATTATATATTTTTTTCATACATCCACTAATTTGTATAACCTTTCACTCTTGTAGGGATTTTGTTGCCACATCTGCCAGTTTGCCCTAGTGCAGCATTAGCACCATGTGAAACTAAGTCACCCATATTTTGTAGTTTTAGGGAACAAGCCCATGGAATGAATGAGCCTAAGTGAGCATATCAAAGTGCAATAAGATCCTTTCCTCTGGACAGCAGAGCCATCTGTCCTTTAAAAAGAGCTGAGCAGCTTGTTGTTGAGCTGTGCTGGGGTCTGTCTCCCACACTTGTGCTCGTACACATGCGAGGCATCCTGTTTATGTGGCCACGGCTGCTCCGGGACAGGAGGGGGGTGGGGGGGTGCACCGGTCCACCACCCCACACGGCCATACTGCCCCAACAGCTGGGAATGGCCTCTCAGTCCATCCGACGAGACATGCCGTTCCTCTGACAAACAGCCATAGAGCAACAGTAACATGTGTCTCCCGCCCCCTGCACAAAGCTGCACAGTGTACTTAATGAATAGCACACTAGGGGACTCCAGCTTTTTGCCGGAACAGTCCAGGGGAAAATACTGGCCCTCGCTGACCTCTGAGGGCCATCTGAGATAATAAATCCATGACCCGGAGTTCCGGAGTGCTTTGGGCAAGGTCGGGGTGGCAAATTTCCCACTTCCACAATATCAGATGTTAACGGTAATTCCTTTTAGCCGATGTGTAATGGCACAGGAATGTCTTCTCCCCAGTCTCATCTAGGGCTGCTGGAATCTGTTGAAAATGTGTGACAGCTGTGAAAGTTGGCCAGCCGCGGCCTGAGTGTTTCAGAGCTGCAGTCCGGGCCGAGGGGAGAGGGAGAGAGAGGGGAGCAGGGTTAGCGGGACACGTATCAGGGGTGTTATTATGCTGAGGTTACAACTGACCAACTGTTGTCTGATTAGGCCATGTTTTTGGATTATATTTTTGCCAGACATTATACTACAGAAAAGTACTCGTAAACTGTGCAACTGATCAATCAGAGAGTGAACCACTTGCATGATGGGCAACCCTTTGGCTCTGCATGTGCACAACAGCGACGTCTAGTTCTGGTGTCATCAACCACACTTTTGGCCTGATTATATATGAGGAATTAAAATATTCAAAAAGTAACACTGTGTAGTTAATGACTTCAGTGACGTGTCTTGCTCAAGGGTACAAAAATAATGTTTGCATAGGCAAGTTTCATCTGGCGAGATATATATATATATATATATATATATATATATATATATATATATATATATATATATATATATATATATATATATATATATATATATATATACACACACACACACATTGCTGTTATCAAAGTTAGCAGATAGACACCTTTTTTGTGCACCTGTGCACCTCTGAAAACATGATCACCTCACAAAACTGAATTGCTTTCCCAGTGGGTGTGCTTCCTCACACCTGTGTGTGTGTCTGTGTATGTGCATGTGTGCGTGCACGTGTGTGTATGCGTGTGTGGAGGAAAATGGGAAGGGAGGAGATATTGAGTGAATCTTGGAGGATTCCACGGTGATTAGTGGCACCTCCTCTGCGCTTCTCTTAATGCCTTGAAAGTGAAGTTGGGGATTACTAATTGGATTAAATGGAGCCAGTGACATATATTGCACTTTTCACTGGTGCAGAGCATGTAATCTGGCTATTTTTGTAAGTACTAGAAGCACCTTCACTGAGGAATCCCAGATTTTCAATAAGGATAGAACTGAAACATCCTACGGAACTACCTAGTTATTTATTTATTTTATTATATTTTTTATTTATTTATTTTTTATTTATTTATTTTTTATCTGTTATTTATTTATTATTGAAACAGTCTTATATGCTATAGGGTTTGCTAAAAGGCTTTCACATTTCTGTTTAATTTGCTGTCACCAGGTCTGGAGAAGAATTCAAGTTACTACACTATCCACAGTGTCTTGTCTAAACACCTGTAGTTTGACAAGTTTATTTCCTCCTCTTGTAAATGAAACACAGCAGGCACCACTTGCGTAACTGATTGGCCGTTGTGGTACCCTGCATGGTAGTCTGAGTGGTACCCTGAGTGGTACCCTGGCCGAGTGGTAATGGGGCCGGAGGTAGGACAGGAGCACTGGAGCAGATAGTGTTTCTGCCGGGCCAAAAGGCGCTACCCACACAGAGGCCTCTTTGTTGCCCCCTCTAAGAAAGGCTTTCACTTCACCATTGGGGAGGTAATTCCAGAGCAGCACCCCTCCAGTTCTCCCTCTACCCCCCCGGTCCAAATCGTGACCCGCAATCGGAAAGAGCTTTCAGCCATGCTCCCCTGCCCGCAGCCTCCCAGCAGCCAGTGCATAGACCAGTGATAGCATTACAGAGGGACACAAAGACTCTGATATTTGAATGCAGGACGAGGTGAAAGAACCTGTTAAAAGCAGGTAATGTTGTCAGATGAAACAGCTGACACCTCTTTGAATGAGTGAAGGGGAGATATACTGGCTTACAAAATATATACAGTCTGGGCCATTCATCAACATGTTCAGGCTTTGCATTAGCAGATGTGATCTATAAGTCTGTTACTTTTCCTGTGAGATATCAACCATAAGGATCATCATAAAAACAGAAGGTTGGGGTTTAAATCCAGTTTTCACCTACGTATACTGTTGTGTCCTTTATCCATATTCCCTAAATACATTCCAAGCACGACTGCAATAGGACAAAAAGGCTCCACAGCACAGTGAGAGACTGAAAATTAAGTTATCAATTTACATTTAAAGATTACAGAGAAGGGCTTTGTGGATTTATGCTGCAACGAAAAAGATACATTTCCATACACAATTAACCAAGGCACTGATGCAAGGCAATATATTCCAGAGATACACCAATAAAAATGTTTACAGTTATGAAAGTATCTGCCAAAACCATAAAACTGATCCAAATGTGTTATGTATCTGTTATTTATAGTTCAAGCTACAGTACAGCTTTTGTATAAATAAAATCTTGCATCAAGTCTGTATAAGTAAAACATTATGAGATGTTTTGGGCCTCAATTTACAGGCCAAAGAATCTTAACCAACATCCTGGAACCAATACCCAAACAAGTTTTTTTTTTTTTTTTTCCTGGCTCAAAGTTCAAAACCAGTGCATCTCTGTTTCTAAAGTGATAAGGCTTATTTATTTATGTATTTTTGTATTTATTTATTTGATAGTTGCAGGGCATACTAATGAACATCTATATTTGCAGTGTGGTACAAAGTGGCGCATCTTCAGATGAAACGTAAGTCCGCTGTGTAGTGTCTGTATCTAATTAGACAACGTTTTGCTGTCAGAGAATCAGGAAGTCTGTGGTTAGCATTACTGTGACAAGAGCTGTGAAAAGTGCTTATAAACTCATTGCGGTGAATACCTCGGATGTTCAGAATGCTTAAGGTTAGTGAGGAATAACTTGGGACCGCTGCAAACTGAAATGAACAAGTTCTGTTTTTCAAGCTTTCAAAAATCAGGTACAGCCCATTGAAGCTTCATGAAAAAAAAAGTGATTTGTCAAATGAAATAGACTAAAGAACTAACTTGCACGCCCCCTGTTGACACCCTAACTCGCGTACATCCTATAGGTTCTGCTGCTCCCGTTCCTATTGAGGATGCATTCCTGGAGCACCACACCCAAGATCATTGTAATGAAAATTCCTGCGTGTTGGCCAGGAGTATCCCGTTGCTGCTAATCCTTTTGCAGAGCATCACCTGATCCCCAGGCCCAGCGGAGTGGAGCTTACGGGCCTCTGCGGTGGACACTGCTCCGAACATGACAGCGGTGTGAACGTGGGGCGGGGGGGATAGCTAACAGTAGCGAAAAACGTACTAGTCTTGACAAATATTTAGCGAAAGCCTAGCCTTATCTCCTTGGAATCGCATCCGCAAATTCGACCTCCATTGTTGCTTTATTATTGGATCTCTTTTTACCGTGTAGGGATTTCAGTCAAATGTGATCATTGCCCCATCACAGGAATATTTAGTTACTGTTGCAAGGTGTGGTGAGGCCTACTATTGGACACCAGATTAGAAAGTAATAGTAATTCTGACCTAGATTGTGAATGAAAACAAACTTGGGCCATGTAATACACACTTCCCACTTCCTCCAATACTTTATAAAGATGCGAGTCAGGTCAGCGCTGAATCTCCCTCAGTTCAGATGGACGTGATTGACAGGTGGATTAGCCAATCAGTGACATGCACGGTCCATCCATATTAAAACAAATATGGCTGCATGTGAGGAAAAAACAAAGGAAAGAACATCAAAAAGGACTGAAAAACATTGTGGATTTTTGCAGATTCAACAATGAGCGAATCACTAATCTGTTCATCTGAGAGAAATGTTATTTTATTCGTAAATAATGTGTGACCAATGAGAGCCTTTGTTTCATGTGTGTCACTGAAAGAAACTAAAATCTCATTGCAAGATCACGTTTGGTTCTGTCTTTAGACGTGACAGACAGAGGGCCGGGGACCAGACTGATATCCATCTCTCCTTTTAGAGATGAACTGTCTCCTTAGAGAATGTTCCAAAGTATTGTTTTAACTTTGTATTTTCACGGAAACATACAGTTGACTTTATTACACGTTATCGCTTTAACTTGAGCAGAAATCTGACCTGGTGTAGGCTGATACAGGGATCAGGGAAGGATTTTCTAAAGAGGAAGTGCCTAGATGACACTGTGCCTTTCTGCTATTATGTATCTCTGCTTCACCTGATTACTGCAAGAGTCTTCCCCCGGGGCTGCAGAAATAGTACATGAAGTCGCTTACTCTGACTCTTAACGTGGTTTCGTGTGCACAAGGGAGTCTGGATCCTAACCTGTTTTTAAGTATAATGTGCCTTAATCAGATTGAGCACAGTTACAGTTAATGCAAAAAATTATAGCCAGTTTGAATCAGTGTCAAATATGGTGTAAAACTGTATCCATGTGTGAGATAGTAGTTAGTTTTGAATACACTAAAATAATAATAATTTTTTTTTAAAGTATTGTTAATTGTCATTTTCTTTGTGATCAGGGATGCTTCTAGCTTTGTAGGGACCCAGTACAAAATGTGGTTTGGGGGCCCTTTCAAAGTAAAATGAAGTTTGAGTCAAGAGTCAGTCAAATGGAAAAAGGGTTGTAAGGAGAAAAAATATATTTGAAATGTTGTTAAAAAGTAAACATTATGACACTGTTACAAACACTGATTTAAAATTTTTCTTACAGGGTGTGTACCTGATTTTTTGCCATGTATTTGAGCAAACTTTGTCTTGCCCCAGTACAAATGTGTAAGGAGCTCTTGAGGTCAAAGTATGTCCACGGCATGCTGTAATAATCAGGAAGTGTGTGTATGCATGCTACTTTTTGTTAGTTTCACTGTTACAGCAAAACTCCGCTCTGACCTCAGAGACTTGTGAAAATCTTTTATAAACTCATTGTGGTGAATAATTGGGACATATAAGGTAAGTGAGGAATAACTTTGGACTTTAGTTTTAGCTTTTCATGTTTTTAAGACGGTAAAATCTTCTACTTTTTAATCTTTAATTTTGGATCAATTATATGAAAATGTAGATACCAAGGCAGCAGGTGTTGAATTTTTGAAGAGCACTCCAGCAAATGTAAAATGAAAAAATGTTTAAAGGGGATATGCCAATATTACTGGTCCTCAAACATAGCTTTAAATTTTGATAATTTTGAAACAGCTGACGTGATTGTTTTGATGCAGAGATCAACATTCTTAACAGTTTATGTACCCACAGTAGCTTTGAAAGAATACAATTTACCCACAATACAAGCTGTGGCTACGGTGAGTAATACATGAAAGCCACAACTACAACAAGTCCTGGCCTGAACAAAACATTTTCAGAGTACTGTGTCGAACGTGTATCTTAAAAAATATTATGGTTGGGCAGAAAAGTCGAACATATGAACTTGGATCCCATGATATCTTTCTAGAGTCTTTGAGCACATATTTTTCTCATCACGTTGATTCAGAGAGTTCACGTACCCCATTATCAGATGCCAGTGAGCAGACTTGCTTGGAAACACAGCATATCTGATTACTGCTTACAGATGCTGATGAGCCATGATGTACAATCTTGATTTGAAACAAGCACAAGGCTAAAAGCACGGCGGAAATTGCTAATGAAATCTTGGCAGTGGAGGGTTCCTACAGCATGTCTCATTAGCCTTCACTTTATAGCTCTATATACTTGTGTGCAGCTATGGGTCATATTTAGGCCTAGTTTATTCAGCAGATGGGACATATCTCCTGTGCATTTGACCCATCCTATAAGCAGCCATATTTGTTTTGATACCGCAAACCATGCATGTCCCTGATTGGCTAATCCACCTGTCCAGCCCATGTGAACTCAGAGGATTTTCTGGTGACTAGACTCACATCTTCATAAAGTATTGAAGAAGTGTGTATTCGGGATCCCAGGCAAGGCCACAAGTACTCAGCTAGTATTGAGTATTGTGCTGATGAGTGAAAGTGGAGTAACCCATGGAATCCAAATTCCAAAAATGTTTAAAAGTGGAAACCATCTCTACTTGCTTTGGGCCAAGAGTATCCAACGTTGGAGACAAGGCAGGTTTTAACCATCCACATGTACTCTATACACTCTTTTTGCCAACTATTTTTCACCTATCAACCCAATCATTGTCATTTCAATCCCAGGTCTAACCAGTTAACTGCCATTGGGTCTTTGGACACATCACCCACCAGTGATTGGAGGCGATCCATATTGGAATTTATGTTTTGGTCTACTCAAGGGCAGCTGTGCCAGTGAATACATAATGATTCAGATTATAAAGCAACTTTGCATGTCTCCAAAATCTTTCTTCATCAAATCAATCATTTTTCACAGATAATTCACTTTAGAGTAGGGAAAATTAAAGCATTAAGTTCGATAACAATTCAATTTACTATCTAACTCTGTTCCAACATTTTGATTTGAAACAGCCTGGTTAAAAGCTTTCTTCAAATGGTTAATGAAAACTTGGCAGAATCAGGCACTTTACATGTATCTCACTCTTTTATGAACGCTACACAGCCTTTTAATTTACAGTGCTAAAACATGCTGCGACGGCATCACTATTTACCTTTCCATATCCCATAGCCCCGGCCGGTTGCCATGGGCGCTCAGTCATATTGAACCCCAGCCTCTTTGGCACACACTGTTATCTGTTTAAATATCCGGTTACGTCCCCTCCAGTCCAGGCACACACAGACATGTCATTAAGAGCACAATCTCTCCCCAGCGCGGGCTTCCTTCCTGAGCCAGTGGTGACGGATTGATTTTCTCTACTGAAGGCAAAAAATATTCAGCTAATCAGGCTATTTATATTACAAAAAACTGATTTTAATGAGCTTTAAGCCATGTTATAATGTTGTTACCACATCAAAAACACACCCGGAGTTGCGTTTTGTTTCATTCACACACGTTTCAGTAATCTTAAAGGTTTGTCTCTAAAGCTCAAAATGCTCTGTTCCACCTTGTGATGTCATGTAGTGGTAGTTTTCAAGCTAAAAGCTACCGTTTAACTTTAATTTAGAAGAGATTGGCAAGTAATAATAATAATGCATTTTATTTATAAGCGCCTTTCAAAACTCCCAAGGACACTGAACAAGATAAAAAATTAGATTAAAACATACAAATACAATAAAACATGACAAAAAACTGATTGAGAAAAGATGTGTGATTGGTTACAAGAGGTAGGACAGTCTGAACAGGTGAGTTTTGAGTCTGGATTTGAAGAGTGGAAGAGAGTCTAAGGTGTGGAGACCAGGAGGGAGAGAGTTCCAGAGCTGGGTGAAGAGCGGCTGAAAGCCCTGTTCCCCATGGTCACAAGTCAGGCAGAGGGTACAGTGAGCTGGAGAGAGGAGGAGGAGCGGAGAGTGCGGGCAGGAGCAGCAATGTGGAGGAGGTCAGATATGTATGAAGGGGCTAGATTGTGTATTGCTTTATTGCAAGTGAAGGTGTATGGAGCTTAAAAACACAGTGGAGCACTTCCTTTATTGCCACATGACATCACAAGGTGGAACGGAGTGTTTTCTGCTTGAGAGAAGAACTTAGACCAAATATGCAGAATTTGTCAGTTAAACATGTGCGAACAAAACAAAACTCCAGGTATGTTTCGATGAGAAAACATTATAACATCGATCGGAAAATGGCGTAATATAGGCCGTGTTGTGTTTTAGGGGGTTACATCGATAGAACAAAAACAACCAGAGGAGGGAAATAATAGATGATTTCACATTTGTGCTTTTGCAGTGTTTTGGTCCAACTGACATCACTTTGGTATCAGCACAGAGGAGCGCTGTGTTTACTTCCTCCACTACCTAGCAACTTTATTAAATCACTTGTACGTTCTGATATGAGAAGTAGTGGTGGAAAGTGCTGATAGAGAGTCAGTATTACTCATAACAGAAGTTTGTCCAAAAGTAGTAATGTGGCAATGTCATAACACAGAGCTCTGCCAAAGAGAGACAGTGCGCAAATACACACTACCAAAAGTGGAATGTTGTTTCGTTACATCTGGCTATAATTTGTTTTGTTGGGCGACCTGAGGATTCTATTAGCTGTCATCTGCAGCAATATGTCATAGTAGCACTCAGGTCTAGAAGGTTCAGTTCCAACGCAAACTGTGGGTCCCGGGGAGTGTGTTGGTTCTGCTTGTGTTATCATCGGTTTCATTCATTCATCATTCAATCCATCTTAAAGAAAAACAACGTATTAATATATAAGTTTTCTTTCATTTTTGATGTCTCCCTTCCTTTTGCTCTCTGTGCTAAATCACTCCCCCTTCAGAGCGCTATTGCAACACAATCAGGATGCATCCCCCTAAAGCAACTACTGCACATCACATCAGATTGGTCAAGTTGCTGTGTACAGTTTTGTATCATGTTTCTTTGTATGTTATCGGAGAATTGTCGTATGAAAGCATGGATGACGTAGATTTGTGGGTGTTTGTGAAGGGGGAAGTGACTTAGCAATAAAAGGTAACATGGTGATCTAAATATGTGTTAGGAATTAATACACCATAGAATTACATTATCTTCTTTAAAAAAATTGCTACAACTTCAGCTAGCTACTCCTGACTTGCTAGCTCAAGATGGGGAGAGAAGTCTGTCCACAGCCCTTGGAAGATGTAAACCAAAGAGAATGGTCTGCATTGAAAGTCTATATGTAATCACTTTAAGTCACTTTAAAAACGTATTACTTATGTAACCATACTTTGGCACGCTGAAGTAGCTGTTTTCTACAGTGACGTTTCGCTGTGGCTTGGCTTTAGCACTCCAGAGGAGCCCTTGGTGCCCACAAGGGTCAGATGTATTCCCGTTTCTGGGCTGCTTGTAAATAATGGACGTCATGACTACTGAAAATTACTAAGTACACCAACCACCAGCCATTCTGTGTGGGGTTTGCGTGTTCCACTCATATCTGTAGATTACCTCCGGGGGTTCCGGTTTCCTTCACCACTAAAACAAGCATATCTGGTTGTCCCATAGTGGTGGTGACCTAAACAATGAGTTGCCTTACAGTAGCCTTCTCATGCTTTTGTAACCTAAACACAGTACAAATGTATTATCGAGCATAATTAAAAGCGCAGCACTTTTGACCGTTTGGCTTCTTACCCCATCCTCTCCAGCTGTGCAACATGACTACAACAATAGGATGAGTTTAGAACGATGTATAACGTTTTCTTTCCTCGCCTCAGCTCTCCCACAAGTTTCACCGTGATCATGTTACGCGTCTCGGCCGTACAGAGAGGGGAGGGGTGGCTCTTGCATGTCTTTATCATAAAAATGTTTGTCCATTGTACAGTTGCCCCAGCGCTGAACTCTGGGGGAGAGTAAACAGACGGGGGGCTGGCTCCGCAGGCCTGTCCTTCTCTTTCAGCCAGACTAATGATGTTGTGCGGGCCCACAGCTGTTCCTGGTGGCAGGTGTGTGTGAGAGGGAGCCACAACACACTGTACTGGGGCCCAGCGCGTCCCAGGAATGCCGAAAACAAGACGGAAGACTGGAAGACATAGCAAAGGGCAGGACGGGGGGTTGGGGGGGGGGGGGGGGAGTAATCCTATGGTTACAATGTATAGCCTGAGTGAAAACCTGCTCAAGTTTAGGCCATCAAAGACCACCAACGGTAGATCAGTCACTGAGAGACCACTTCAGGCCTTGTTGGAATTGGGGTGCTTATCATTGCTTACATTGAATTCATGTCTGCGGAAGAGGTATATTTTGATGATCATCAGCAAAATAAGACAGTGAAGTAGAGGTAGAGGCTTGCACCCAAAAGGCTGCAGTTAGAGCCATTAATTTTTTTCCATGTATTTTTTCTTCAGCAGCTTGAGGTCAAAATATGTCATTGCATCTTTTCTGCATTTTATTATATAATAAGCATTTTCTTGTCTGATAATCATGAAGTATGCATTAGTATGCTTATTTTTGTTAAAATTATTGTGACAGCAAAACTCTTGGTTGTAAAAAGTGCTGCAAATGGTTGAATTCGTTGTTGGTTTTTTTCACATTTTTAAGACAGGTGTCTGTGTAATCCCTCAGTCGTCCAGATTTGATCCGTAGTAAAAGCCAAAAGTAGAATCTGTCAACTGTGACAAGTGAAGATATTTTGCTGCTCATCCAGAAAAATATCCTTTTTTTTAGTTTACAGATTTTACTTTTGGCTTTTCCTTTTATAACAGGTACATTTTAAAGATAGATACATTTTTAAGGATCAGGGACAGCACTTTAATTCAAAACCTGGACGGTTAGAATTGAGATATTTGCCTCCTTTCCAGTACTCATACATGTGCATGTGGTACCTTGACAACATGGACCATGCAGAGCGACATTGTCTGTAGTTGTTGGATCTGTGCTCTGCTGCTGGTTGAAGCTGTATGGATACAAATGGTTCCCAGATCATTTCCTGTTTGGAACTCCAGTGGATTAGCGCTGAAGAGGGAGCATAAACTACACACAGAATATTTACTGTGACCAATTGAGGGCCTTGCTGTTTGCCAGCACTGCAGGCAGTTGTAAGGTACAGGAAGTCAAAATATGCTACTCATAATATGATGTGGAAACTGATGCAAAACATATCATTTTAAGCAAATCATGTTCACATGGACATTTATAAAAAGCTATTAGGCATCATGTGCTATTTGTTGCCTATTTTTGTTGTGTTTAAGCATTAGCTAGTGTTAGCAAAAGTGATCCAGCTGTTTGGATTTTGAATCCATTGTGCCAGGACTGAACTCAAGATAGAAAACATTAAGAGGTGCATCCAGTAGATCAGCAAGTCCATGTGCGCTGGTCTGAATGAGAGTGTGTCAGTGACAGTGAATGCGGGACAACAGTTGGAAATAATTAATGGCTACAATCTGGAGTGTTTACAGCATGTACACTCACCTAAAGGATTAATAGGAACACCGTTCAATTTCTCCTTAATGCAATTATCTAATCAACCAATCACATGGCAGTTGCTTCAATGCATTTAGGGGTGTGGTCCTGGTCAAGACAATCTCCTGAACTCCAAACTGAATGTCAGAATGGGAAAGAAAGGTGATTTAAGCAATTTTGAGCGTGGCATGTTTGTTGGTGCCAGACGGGCCGGTCTGAGTATTTCACAATCTGCTCAGTTACTGGGATTTTCACGCACAACCATTTCTAGGGTTTACAAAGAATGGTGTGAAAAGGGAAAAACATCCAGTATGCAGCAGTCCTGTGGGCGAAAATGCCTTGTTGATGCTAGAGGTCAGAGGAGAATGGGCCGAGTGATTCAAGCTGATAGAAGAGCAACGTTGACTGAAATAATGTTACAACCGAGGAATGCAGCAAAGCATTTGTGAAGCCACAACACGCACAACCTTGAGGTGGATGGGCTACAACAGCAGAAGACCCCACCGGGTACCACTCATCTCCACTACAAATAGGAAAAAGAGGCTACAATTTGCACAAGCTCACCAAAATTGGACAGTTGAAGACTGGTAAAATGTTGCCTGGTCTGATGAGTCTCGATTTCTGTTGAGACATTCAAATGGTAGAGTCAGAATTTGGCGTAAACAGAATGAGAACATGGATCCATCATGCCTTGTTACCACTGTGGTGGTGGTGTAATGGTGTGGGGGATGTTTTCTTGGCACACTTAAGGTCCCTTAGTGCCAAGTGGGCATCGTTTAAATGCCACGGGCTACCTGAACATTGTTTCTGACCATGTCCATCCCTTCATGACCACCATGTACCCATCCTCTGATGGCTACTTCCAGCAGGATAATGCACCATGTCATAAAGCTCCAATCATTTCAAATTGGTTTCTTGAACATGACAATGAGTTCACTGTACTACAATGGCCCCTACAGTCACCAGATCTCAACCCGATAGAGCATCTTTGGGATGTGGTGGAACGGGAGCTTCGTGCCCTGGATGTGCATCCCACAAATCTCCATCAACTGCAAGATGCTCCTATCAATATGGGCCAACATTTCTAAAGAATGCTTTCAGCAGCTTGTTGAATCAATGCCATGTAGAATTAAGGCAGTTCTGAAGGCAAAAGGGGGTCAAACACCGTATTAGTATGGTGTTCCTAATAATCCTTCAGGTGAGTGTATATCATATATGTTCATTAACATGCACTGTCCCCTAACAAATAATAAATTTATATGAAACCACAGCACATTTGTATCTTTAGACAAAGCTCAAAAGCTAGCTAACGCACACCAAACTTTAATTGCAGCAGTAATAGGTTATACAAATAAATACCAGGATTTGACATTTTGTTTGGCAAATCGAACTTACAACTTTAGATTTTGTTTACATTAGCGACTCAATGTGGTGACAGGTGGGGTTTTGTCATGTGATTTACAAAGATCAATCACAAATGTTACTATACAACACTATAAAAAAAACAGCTTAGAAATTCTGGACAGATGGAAATTTGAAATTTTTGTGTTGTGTTCTGCATAGAGCTACACAGCCATACAAGCATACCAATAAACAGCAATAATTTCCCCTACATATTCTGTCATTACCCACACAGTAGATCTCTAATCAGGCTAAGTGCAGTGCCTCTGAGTAGGAAGTGAGTCTAGAGTGAGCCCTCTGTCCTCCCTCCTCTCGCACCTCCAGCTAATATTAAAGCCAGGGCCATACGCGGTAAATATTAGCTTTTCTCTACCGTGTTGACAGTGTGTGCTTTTCCACGTACACACGGAACAAAGGTCTGCCATACTGCACAGCCACCTGGGAGCTGGGATGGGACGGCGGTGGAGGGAGGCCGGGGCCGGTTGCCTAACACTGGTGGCCTTTCAATGTGTGACTTATGATTATGCAGTTGAAAGGGCCCCCCCTCGGACCGGATGTGCCATGTTGATAATGGGAACAGAGGCTCATTCTACTGCTGCCGTGGATACCAGCCAGATTAATGCCTTCCACTGCATTCTACCTGCACTGTAATTTTACGCTGCTTTGCCCCGCCATTGATTTCCATGAGTAGGAATTATTAGCTTATTGAGTACAGGTTTGGGTTTCCTGTTTATTTTAATGATACAAAAGGCAGCAAGCTGTTTTACGACTACTACTTTGATTATAGTTGTTAGTCAGTTTTGGACAGGTAACAGTTCATTTGCTGTGCTCAGTCATAGTCTCGTCACTACACTTTAAATGCTGCATTGATTTCCATGAGCACAAATTATTATCTTATCGAGTGCAGTTTTGGGTTTACAGTTTCCAGCTACTACTACGACAACGATGATTACAGTTCAGTTTAAATGCAGCAGTTATTGTGATCTGCCACCAGAGGGCGTAAGGACTGCAACAGCCGACACACTGAGGAGTGAGGCAGTGTACGAAACAGTAGCAGGTAAGGCAATTTTCTTTTTTTTAATCTGGAATCTCACCTGATGACATCATGCAGTGGGACCAAGTATTTCTGCATTGGTACTCAAACAAACATGGACGTTATTAGACATCTCTAGGTATGTTTTTGATGGATAAACATTATATAACATGATAAAAAGAAAAAAAAAAGGCTTACGAGTTGAAAAAGTCATGTATGGATACAACAATCAAATTGAATATGCGTTTTGTTGTTCCAATACTTTGTCAATATTTTACTCCTACTATATTAAATGGTAAATTATCACATTTATACAGCACTTTTTTACCTTTAGCACTTTATATCAAGGAACCACTCACCCATTCACACATTCATACACCTGTGTACGCAGACACTAGACGGGAGGGTGTTAAGTGTCTTGCCCAAGGACATAACAACAGTATTCATCTGTGGGAGCTGAATCACACCGCTAACCTGTAGACCAGTGGATTTGACTACTCTGCCAGTGATGTTCATGTCAGGAGCAAGAATCAAACCGCCAACCTTCAGATCAGAGGACGTGCACTATTGTTAAGCTGAAGAAATTTTTCCTCAGTTCCACCAAGAAACACAAAAAGTCATCACATAAGCTTTAAAAACCCTTGTGAGCCTCTGCTAATGCTCCGTGCTTCTAAGTAAAGATTCCTGCTTGGAACATTTTTCACTTTACCTCGCCATAAATAAGGTCTATATTCACAAGACTTTTTTATACATTTCAACACCTCGAGACTGCAAAGTGGGCATTTATCACTCAGGTGTAAGCAAACATATGTTCCCAGCATGCACTTTGGCACAGCTCACAGTTGGGGTCAAAAGTCAGTTTCTTTTAGGAGTCAAACAGAAACGGCGTGGCCTTATGAGTCGACAGCGCCCCCTAACTGTACCTCCGCTCCCCTTCGCTCCTCTCCTCTCCCTCTACCCTGCCAGTGCGGTTTGCCTTGGCGAGCTGATAATAAAAGACGCAGAAATCCTCTTATCCCTCTCTTCTCCTTGCACTCCCCCTTTTCTCTCTGCTAAAATGAGTCACTTCCTTGCCAGGGCCTTGGTTGATGGACTGTGGCCAGAAGATACCCTGCTATTTATTGCCCCATTCCTACCTCGAGAAGAACAAGAAGAAGTTTGAGCCTGGGAGAAGAGGTGAATTGAGACAAACCTCCAAACAAATCCCGTCACAACGTTCTCCTTGCTGAAAGAATGCACACTTCCTGGACGTTTTTTTTAACTTATCCGATAGGGCCCAAAACACACTCCCCTCTAATTCCACAATTGATGTTTTAGTTCTTGGTTCTTGAGCTTCTAGGCTGCCTGGCTTTAAGGTCTATGTTTTCCATGACGTCCCATCGGGAGCAGAGGAGATTTATGCCCCTCGGTCGGTGTTTTGTCAAAGGGAAACATGGCTGACTCTCTTTGACCACACATGCAAAGCACAAATAGGCACACAAACTGTCGCTCATGATAAAAACAGGCCCTGCCAGAACAGAGATAGAACAGTTGTCTATAAAAGCAAGAAGCCAATGAGGAAAACAGATATGGACTTGTATATGAAGTCAATACGTACACATTGATACACCTAAGGTCTGCTATAGCACAATGATACACGGACCTATAGCACATTATCGAAACAGCAGGGATAGTTTCTGTATGCTTCAGAGTGACAAATAGCTGTTGTTGCCATGGCAATTAACAATTCAAAACAATGCATTTGGTCATGATTGGATTAAAGTCCTTAAAATTACATGAAGAAACAAAAAATGGGCATAAAATATAAGATTGGAGAACTTTTATTTGTCCCACTATGGGGATATTTCAGTGTTGAAACACAAAACAGCAGAAAAATCTAAATATGTAGTAAAACAATCAAGATAAATAACTATTAAAAAAGACCTTAAATCATGATTGATTGAATGATTGAATGATGTAACAAAGATATAATAATATACTTTGAATAAGGTTAAGGAAGTCAGACTCCATCACAAAATATTCAAGCCTCAAACCTCTTCATTTTACAAAGTTCATGTACTGACATGGAAAAAGTACAAAATTCAAAGCGGATTTATTATGCAAAATGAGCTTTTCAGAGTCTTTTGTTTCCCCGTCGCCGTTTACTTACTCGAAGTTGCATTTGGAGTGATTCATGCATGCCGCTATCTTTATTCGCTTATTTTCACCACCACAGAAATACGCCCACTGCTCTGTATTTACTTCGTTCTTCAATTTTACTTGCTTGAAAACATGAAATGAAATAAAATTTGCTATCCTTCGGAGGTGCTGATAGCTGCATGGGTCTTTGTTGCAATGACCTTTACGATGACATCAGCTCCCATTGGGCATTGCAGTTTTGTAATGCAGTAATCAGTGAATTTGTTTATTTAATTAAGCCGTTTTAGATGAATATTGCGATTTAAAACGTCCAAATTATAACATAATGATCCACCGGTGTCAGATTATAACCATACCCCAGACACAAGCACAATAGTCAGGATTTAGGCTCACAAAAGCATTTTAAAGTCTACGTTCTTCTTTGAGATTTATTTTGTAATGTATAGTTGACAGATTGCTTGTTTTGGTCCGCCTTGTTTGGTGGGGGTTGGGGAAGAGTTTCACATTTCAGAAGCTCAAATTTGTTTTTATTCCTCCCAGTTAGCTGTATTTCTTTGCTTACACACTCAGCATGCACTTAACCCCCATACTTCCATATAACCACATCCACAGGATCCTTTGCGAATCCAAAACATTCCATTGAGCTCAAGTTCAGGCACATCCCCCTAATAGAGGGGTTTGCACTTTTATTCATGGGCCCGTCTTTTAGTATTCCACAGCTTTACAACTATCAACCTCGTGCATGTCGACCTCTTTTTTCCCCACACTGCATTGTCTGTCTGGTACTACTTTGGAACGCAGAGGATTGTGATTTAAATGGCTTCTGAGTACTCCCTAATCCACCGGAGGCACATAAGTCAGACAAAGGTAGCTCCGAAAAGGCCCGGCAAATTCCAGCGAGCAGAGAGGAAGTCTTAAATCCCGAGCTGCACTTAAATACTCCTGGAGGTGACTTATTAATGGAATGATTTTGACTTGTGTGTATGGATGGCGCTTGATGGAGTGGGATGGTGGTTGGAAAGAACCCTAATACGGCGTGACAAAAGGACGAGGGCAAACAAGAGATTCTTTGGTTTATTTTACCATTGTCCGGCATGAAAGAGGCGGAAAGGTGTATCCAGTCTGCCACAGAAAGGGCCACTTTGTAGGGACAAAGACGAGCGAACGAGCACCGGCATGCGTTACACTAAATCCGTCCACTGACACAGGCTGTTAAAATGCTATTGTGTGCGTTGGTACAATAGATTTGGTTGTGGTTGAATTTGGTGAGACAAAGATGGTGGTTAGGGATGGTCCAATATGGATATTTTGGAGCAAGTACTAGGCCTGTCACGGTAATTACTATATCGACACAGATGGGGTTCACCGGTTTGGTTATTTTTCTGTACTATACTCTACTACTTAAGTGGTATATTCTGTTATTTAGTTATAAAATACTTCTTATCGTGACTCTGTTATATTGTACATTTAAAATACTTCATCATTACATGCCTAACCAGTACCTATATGCTATATTTGTCTTGCTGCTGTGCCCGATAACCAATATTTGCCAATACCAATATTCCAGGTTTGAAATCCATAGGAACCACAAATGTATGTTGCGTTATCGTAAAGTTCACAAATTACCAGAATTTACTTATCTGAGATGTAAAATCATTTGTTGCATGGTTGTGCGAACATACAGACATATGTTTTAGGCTAATTTCTCTAGTAGTCGTATAGTAGTAGTATAATCTGGTCAAAAATACACGTCTGATGCACGTAGGATAGATAATCTGGGAATACAGGGGCGTCGGACTTGGGGAGCAAAGCGTACTGTTTACCCTGGCCCCAGAGCAGGTAGGGGTCCCCCACAAAGTATTGGTGTAATGTGCATTTTTCATGAGTGCAGGCCCAACAAGATGGTTTTCCAGCCAGGGCCCAGGATTTGGTGCTACTCCCCGGTGGGAATGGCACATGGGTTTATAGAGACAGCTTTGAAAATGTATTGGTGCCAAATATCAGCCATTTCGGTGTCAGATCATTTAAATGCTGATATTTATATAATGATACATCACCTGTACCCGGTTGTGGTTACTGAAAAAAAAAAAAAGTTTTATCTAATTTCAACGTGGAAACACTCTGACAGACACAAAAGAAAAGTATTAGTAAGCTTTATTGAGTTATCTTTGGCGCTCAGACCCTGGCAGAGGACTTTGCGATGAAGGGTATGCCAGTTAGACAACATTTAGGAGATGAGGGGATTTAAATTGGGTAGTTTGGGCGCTGATTGGATGAAGAGGAGGTGTGGCAAGTAGCAGGGAGGAGTAATAGGAGTGAAGTAATGAAGGCTGAGGAGCAGGTAAACTCTGGAGAAGCCGTGAGGTAGACGGGATCGCATTTAAGTCTTCCAGGATGAATTTACGCAGCTCCATTTCTCTTAGATTGTGTATCTACAAGTCTAGATCCAGAAAACAAAGAATGAGAGTAAGCAGATGAGATGATAATTATGATCTTAATTAAGGTATCGTTATTACGGCCAGCTGCTTTCATACTGATATTACCAAACACTGAAGAAATACCTACACCACTATATTTAAAGACTATACAAATACAAATTGCCTGATGACGGGGACTACTACAGTGCTGATTTGGCTTCTCCATACATATACAGTTATCAGTAGTAGATGGAGTACTGTACTCAGTTTTGTTACTTAAATAAAAGTACAGAAGCAGAGGCAAAAAGTTACTCAAGTAAAAGTAAAGATATCACATGGAAAAAGCTACTTGAGTAAAAGTATTGTAGTACCTGTTTAAAAATGTGTGTTAAATTTAGTGATATTAATTAAAAATTGTGCATATTTTGGTCGATAGCAACAATGCAAATCAATTTCTTAATGTTTCTTATTAATTTTGTGTATTTATTTTTGTTTGCTTAAAGCCGAAGCTTGAACTCAAAAACTTTAGTTAGGATGTTATCGAACACAAACATAAAATATAAAAATAACCCCTCAAATCATGTGAAAAGTACTTTTTACTTTCAGTGCTGTGTAAAAATGTAGTGGAGTAGGAAGTACAGATGCCTGCTCTAAAGTAGCAAAGGAAAAGTAAAAAGTATCCACTGTAAAATGTACTTAAATAAAGTACAGATACCTAAAAATTCTGCTCAAGTACAGTACTACTTGTGCTTTGCCACTTTCCACCACTGACAGTTATACATGATTTTCTTATTCTATTTACACACATTAAACTTCTAACATAGTAGCTTCACTGGAGCACCATCTGCACCCCAGAAGCAAACTTTTACAGACATGCAATCTTTTTTATTCTTTTCTTCTTTATTCCTGACACTTGGATTATATATTGCACGCTCATCTTTATAAAAGTTCAAATGTGGACAGAGCTCAGTTACAAATAATGACGTTAATCTATAATTTACAAAAGGTGTTGAGAAGGAGGCGTTCATAACGATTGGCCCATTCGTCACAAACATGAAGCCTTGAGCATCACGCAAAGTGCCAGATTTCCCTCCGTCTTATCAGGAGTCTCTATTGTCCTGGACTGTACAGACCTGTTTGATAAAGTCTCCACTGCTTTGGCCTGTGCAGTTGCCAGATGGGTGGGGTTGCCACAGATTGTAGGACAATACTCCGATTGTCAGAAAGGTTTGTACAGTCACACCAAACCATTGTTACCTTCAGTGACACTTAGTGACAATAACCAAACTTGTTTTTAGCTGCCACCAGGGCTTGACATCAACACTAGCCAACAAGACAAATGCTTTTTCGCTGTGTAATATAATTTGGCCCACGAGTCGCTTTGCAAAGTTGAATTTTTTACACAAACAACTTATGAGGATTGAGGTTTTCTGCCAAGTCACGCTAAAATCAATAAATACAGACAAATCATGGAGTGGACAGGGAGTTGTGTGTGTGGATGTCACTAAAAACATATGAGACAAATGAGGACTGATCTTTTTGTCTTGATGCTAATGCGAATTTTGGATCCAAAGAAAAATCTAAATAACACCACAGACAGACTTTACTTTTTTTTTACTTTGTTGTTTTGTTATGTTTTAATAAAACTTAGAATTGGCTTTGAGACACAAACATATAACCATTATAAAAACTTTAAATGTCTTTAACATCTTGTATGGCAAGTAAAAATCAAATGTTAGCTAGTAGGTCTACCTATTAAATAAGACTAGCAAGAACAGTGGTGATGAAAAAAACCTATGTCAAACCCTGCCCTGCACTTCCAGATCGATCATGCTCACGGTGGTAAATAACCAACTTAATATGTCGTATAACTCTATTACCGGCCGTACTTTTGTCAGGTGTGCGCTGGAGGCTAAAGCTATCAACACACACAGCCAGTACTAGCATCTTTTAAGGAAACAAGCCGTTGCAGCTTTCCAATCCATCATCGAGAGCGCTGTTTGATTTTATGTGGAAGTTCTGACCTGTTCAAAGCCGTGGGGCGGGTTGTCTGATACGAGATACCATTCTTCTGCTCATTTATTGAAGCCGGTCCCCGTGTTGCGGCTGAGCTCGGCTTGGCCTTTGACACCCAGGCAAATAAGGCACAGTGTTCTCCGTCAAATGTTGGTAAAGCTTGTGTGACAGGTTGATGGATGCGTGAATCAAAGTCCATTCACAAGCGGGACTACCACAAACACACGGGTTTGTACGTTTGGCACTTATCAAGAGGAAGCGGGTGTTAACGGTTGCACCTCTGAAGGCTTGTTTGAATGCTGCTGGAACAATATGAGGTCATAGTGTTATAAAGATGTCAGATGTCATACTGTATCTGTCTTTATATTCATTAGTTACTACTAAACTCAAATTTATTTTTGAAAGGAAGTTATGTTATAAGACAAAGAAAATAATATGTAAAAACGACTGTGGCCATTTTGTTCTTGTAATAAACTTTTTTTTTTTGCCTCTGTACAGATATAGCGGAAAAGTAAAATAGTCATATAGAAACCGCCGTGTGCTGTTTGCGTTTTTATTATAATGCTAGTGCGCTGTTAGCATGCTAGTTGTTGTTAGCATAACCTTGATAATGGCCAAAATCCACCCTGGCTGCAGCTTATAAACTTCTTATGGGTAATAAATAGGATGCTAGGAATGAAGTGAGGAATAACCTTTGGACCACAAAACAGTTTTAAATAAACTAGTCACATTTTTAAGATCTTTAACCCTATTGTGACGAATGCTATCATCGCCGACTTTCTATTACCGTAACTCCGCAACCAATTGTGCTATCGTGTGAATTCAAACAGCATCTCAAAGCAGAGGCATGAGGCTCTTTAAATATGTTACTGTCATTACGGTAATCTGCTTACGTTGTCCCTAGAAGATGACGAATCAGAGCACAGGTGCCACGGGGATTTTCCCAGTCAGTTATTTGATGTGTCAAAGGAAAAATACAGATGGATACGTAAAATAGAGGTAATTGTGCGAAAAAAAATTTGTACATGCTGATATTTTATGGCTAAAAAGAATAGTCTAGTCTAGGTGAGCTATACTGGTCTATAATGTGTTCAGTCCTTAAAGGGTTAATCAAAAGCAAAATAATAATAATAATAAAATAAAATTGTCTTACCCATGCCATTTTGGTTTATTTTTGCAAGTAGACTTCTACAACTACTGAATTGAGCCTTTTACAGCACTTGTAAGTCCAAACGAGTCCAGGTACATTTTTCTTTTTAGGTTTTCTTATATGATCATTTTAAAACTCAAACTACCAATGTTAAGGTGTCCTAATACTTGCTTTAATAATGACTTTTAGCTGTTGACAAAGCTCAATCTGGGTAAATAGTTGACAGTACTCTTCACTGGACAAAGGAAGTAGGAAATGAGAGTCAAATGGAAACACGTAGGAGATAGTGTTTGAGTGGGGCCAGGGTGCAACTACATGAGCGGTATTCTGCACTCTGTTTCACTTATGGAAGTCATCACAGGCAATTTACTACCGTGGTGAGATAAGATCAGCCAAATGAAAGCTTTTCGGGGCTGGAGGGGGTTAATATGTTCGCTGGACTCACAGTACCTCAGCTCCAGAAGCAGCCAGAAGACTGTTTTTTTTTCTCTCCTCTGACTTTGTCCTGAGGCCCTGGGTGAACCAGTGCTGCTGAAAAGAGCAAAGAACAGCTCCATGGAAACGGGAAGGCGTTTGAGAGGGAGGCCTGAGCAGAGGATAAGAGAAGTTTCTATCTGAATGCTAGAAGGAGAGAGAGAAAGAAAAAAACTAAAATAAAGTAAATGTATTAGCATCATGTAAAAACCTGCACCATACAATTATATTATGAGTGTACTTCTTAGGTTCAATATAAGCCTGCTATGTGCTATCGGCATCTAAATATAAAGCACAATTAGAAAGTGTGCTATTAACATGCTAGTTGATATAAGCATTACTATGACTAAACTTGTGAACATGGTGAACCTGCTAATAAACTCTTGTTGTTGACTTATTAGGAAGCTACGAATATGTTGAAAAACATGAAATAACATAAAAAAAATACCATAATCAGCCTTGACCAAGGTACCCTGATTATAATTATAAAGGTCTTTGCAAGTTGGAGCCAACGCGTTTGACCTATGGAGATTTTCTGCAGGGTTCCATAGGTCAAAATGTGTTGGCGTATGAATGAATGATTGTTGGTGGTTGGTGGAGTAGCATGCCCACATAGGCATGATGGCACATTAGCACATTTATAATAACTTTGAGTAATAGAAACACTCATAATTAAATACATATTTTACTTTTTGCAATTAAATCCATGTAAAATGTTAAATAGCATCGTCTACTTCTCCACACAAGGGTTGCTGCAGTGGGGACAGGATGTGCAAAGTATGGGGCCCCTCTGGGACACAGGACAGAACACTAAAGCCCATGTGCTCTGGTGTGGTTTAGGTGCTTAACATGTCCATGACAATAATTACAACTGAGTCACAAACCCATCAGCACTGGCTGAAAGAACTTCTGTGCTCCTTTGTCCTGTTGTTGAGTGTAGGTTTACATTAGTCCCATACATCATAGACACCATATATACCATATAGTGTTTATTATGCATATTTGCTACAAGATTTAAAGATGACCATTGTGTTTGTGTCTGTTGTGGCTGTACCAAAATGACTATGCGACGCCACCGAATCCTACGTGTATCATCGATTAAGAACATAAAACTGAAAAACAAAATACAGAGCTGTGGGCGTATGCTGGTGAAAACAGGGATTGATCAGGAATATGACGTCTTGAAAATAAGCGATTAACGATTGCTCAAACATGCACGAATCACTCCAAAACCAACTTTGAGAGGGTAAATAAGAAGGAGAAACAATTATAACAGGGTTAAAAGCTCTGAAAAGTTGATTTTGCATAATAGGTCTGCTTTAAAGCCACAGTATGTAACCTTTTTACCAAAAACAGACTAAAAGCATATTTTTTTCATTCTGGATATTGGATATTGCATTTGTTTCCATGGAAATGTTATTCTTTTGGCTTTCTCAGAATCTTTAAAGGTGCACAATGCCACCAGCTTGTCTTGATAAAGATGTTTTTGCTTTGCATGAATTGTTCTATAATATGGTATTAAAATATCTATGTCAGAATGAGAATAAGTCTTATTGCCATTGTCAGTGAGCAAATCTGACCTCAAACTTGATTTAGTGGAGTCGCCTGCGTGTTTCCATCTCCCACATGTTAGTGACATATGAATCATGTCGCACTCTGAGGACTTCAGGGACCGGCCTGGTGCCAAGAGTTAGGACTAAACATGGGGAATCAGCGTTTTAGTTTTATGCCGTTAAAACCTGGAACAGTCTTCCTGAAGATGTGAGACAGGCCTCTACTCTGACAATATTTAAATCCAGGCTCAAAACTGTTCTGTTTAGCTGTGCATACGACTGAAAGGGTTTTATTCTGTACTTTTCTGTTTTAATGTTCATTTTATGATGATTATTTGCAATTATTTATGTTTTGATTTGTGTGAACATAATGTCTTTCTTATTCTGTAAAGCACTTTGAATTACTTTGTGTATGAATTGTGCTATACAGATAAACTCGCCTTGCCTTGCCTTGCCTTCCATGGAAATAGATAATTTTAATGCCATACTGTAGAACATTCCAGGCTAAGTAGGGGGTGGAGCAGTGGTACAACTTTACAACTTTCTGAGTTTAAGTGGGTACCTATTGGTTTTATTTTTTCATTATTAATTTTTTATGTTTTGTAAAAATATTATTACAAATTCAATAATAATGTATAAATGTAAAAATGTACTCTTTTTTTGCAACCTAAACACATGCATCCCCTCCATCACCTTAATGGCACCTCACATCTCCCTTTACATAGATTATACTGCTTCACAAACACTGCTAGCACAAAGCCATTCTAAACACTGCAGCTACCGCCACAAAACAAAGAAATCATCCATAAACCTGGCCTTTCTATGCCTTTTGGTGGTAAACGTCCCAGTAAAAGTGCCCCTCGCTCACATATACAACCAAGTATACAACCTGTGGACCGACCTAGGCTGCAGTTTTGCACAAAGCCCTGCAATACAATGCTAGTTAATGTTTACCCAGAAAATATGTAATTGCAGACTTCCCCCTAATAAACTGTTCCAGATTTCAGGGCTCAATCCTACTCCAACTGTGTGATTATGTGCACGCTCTGGGCCTCCTCTTCCTCTGCGAGACTTAGAACATGTAAACACAGCTATTTATACGTCATGACGAAATCAACTTAGCATAAGCAACAGTCCAGGGGTTTTTAAAATCCAATTTGGACGTTGGTTCTGTGTTGAGTTATGTGGAGCCGCAAAACTTAGGCACCGCATCGGATTTTAAAACGTGAAAAACACTGGTTCCAAAATGATTCCTCACTTAACTTATGCATTCCGAGCATCCTAGTTATTCACGGTGATGAGTTTATAACTGCTTTTCACTATTCTCAAAGATCAGAGCGGAGTTTCGCCATCACGGTAATGTAGTAAAACAGTTAAGTTCAGTTAAGTGACAGTTTATGAAGAAATGTGGAACAATAGTTTAAAAAAAATTACAGGAAGTAGCAATGAGTTCTCAAATGTTATGTCACCCTTTATGTCAGGGGCATCAAACACATTTTTGCCAAGGGCCACATCCGCAAAATGGCTGCCGTCAAAGGGCCAGATATAATATAAATGTAACTACTTGTTTAAATTGTTAATTAACTGTTTGTGTATTCATTACTTGTTGAAAAGATGTAAAAATATGGCTGTGTAACTGTGTGTCTGCTGATAAAATGACATTTTAAGACCATCATACCATTTAATTTACCCTGTCGAGGGCCACATAAAATGATATGGAGGGCCACATTTCGCCCGTGGGCCTTGAGTTTGACACATGTGCTTTATGTCGTCAATACAGAACTTCCATTCAAAATGCAGAGGTAAAATGCAGAGTTTTCTGGCAGTTTAAACATTCATTTAACAAAAATAAAGGTGCAGTGAGGCATTTTATCTGTCAAATAATAACTAATGTGTAAAGATGAGCTTTGGCTGTTGTTGCTGTTGTTGTTACAGTATGGTTGCTAGGTAACAGAACTGGAATTACCAATATGTATGTCACATTTGCAGCCCATTTTGTACCAGGAAGTTCAATTCAAATTTATAAAACATGACAAAAATTGCTGAAATGGGAAAAAATTTGGTAAGATTGTATGTAAAAATCTTTAATATAATCATGTTTAGGTTCTAATGAAAAGTGTGGTCTAACTTGCACATTAACTATATCAAGAGTGCTGATACATGTGGCAGTGAAGGATGATTCATTTGCAGATAACTAAGCCGAACTTGATTGTGTATGTATGTTTTTTTAAGAAACTTTTTAAATATAATAATATTCTTTGCTGCATTTTGGCTGGGGCAAGTAGATGACAGCACCTGTTGATCCGTTTCCAGGCATCGGTACATCTCCAGGTATTCCTTGCTGAATTTAGCCTGGACACAATGCAAACCAGGAACACATCCATACAAAAGTAGGCTACTGCAACCCAACTGACAATGCAAAAAAAAAAAAAAAAATGCAATAAGAGTTATATTGCATAAGTTATAGATGTGATTGCGAGTGTACTTATTAGGCCAGCGCTGTCATCTCACCAGTGAATGGAATCTAATCTGGCTGATAAATGATATAAGTAAGCACATATTGTGAACTTTGCCCTGTGTCTAACCAACAGCTGCGGAGCCTGAGCCAACTCTGTGAATATGCATCACTTCCTCATCGCATTCCTCTGTGTGATAAACAAGCCGTGCATTTTCCCCCATACACTTTTATGGCTCTGCGCACTCATCGATCAGCCTGACAGTGTAGCCCAATCATGGTGAATGCTAAAAACAGTTCTGCCACTAATGAAGCAATGCACAAACCTTATTTGGAATGTGGGGTTTTGAAATGTCTCTGCTTATTTTCAGAGTCAGAATTACTTTCATTGTTGTGCAAGTTAAAAAGCTAAGGTTTGGTATAAACGTCTCAGCATGAAAGTGCCTAATGTAACGGTACATTGTCCTATAATAAAAACATGAAATAAAAGCTGTTCAGACTACCCATGATGCACCTGAACACAAACGGAAGCTCAACTGGAGGAGGTAGAACTCAACTGGATATAGGTTTGAGCAGTCTAAGCAGGGACTCCCAGACTTCCCTCACCCCAGACACTTCCTCCAGCTGAAGTATAATCCTGCCTTTATACTCTTGTACTGAATGAGTAAATAAAGTTGACCAATCAAAAAGATAGAGTAAAGTTTACCTAGTGATAACTTGAATAGGCTCTGTACACATGTGTGTGTCAAAACTTATGTTTTCTTTTATTAGAACATAAACTGTAAAACAAGCAACCAATTAAGATTAAATGTAAAAGACCACGTGATTGTTGTTTTATTTATATATATATATATATATATATATATATATATATATATATATATATATATATATATATATATATATATATATATATATATATATATATATATATATATATATATATATATATATATAACTTCCATTTGCGGCATTGTTTTAATATTTATTATGCCTAAATGGCATTAGCATTAGCACTGAGACAACATTGACATCCATAATACACTGTCCACTGCCTGATCTTGAAATATTTATTCATTTTAGCACAACTCAGTAAAAGCACCATAGAGATATAATTTAACAAGAAGTAGCGATGCCGACAGTAAGCTAGCAGTTCGGGGTTGTGTACAGAATGAGTTGAAATTTTATTAAAGAGCCCATATTACTATGTTTCCTGATCTATGTTATAATGTTGTTTTCTCATCAAAAACATACCTGGAGTTGTGTTTTGTTTCATTCACACATGTTTAACACACAAACCATCCATATTTAGGCTGAGTTCTTCTCTCAAATTGAAAACACTCTGTTCCACCTTGTGATGTCATGTGGTAACACAGGAAGTGCTCCACTGTGTTTTTAAACTCCATACATCTTCACTTGAATCATTTGGATAATTACAGCCCTCTCTACTGAACAAAAGGTAAAAGATAACTGTTAACTTGAAAACTACCACTACATGACATCACAAGGTGGAACAGAGCATTTTGAGCTTTGGAAATGTAGACAGACTAATAATAAAGGATTACTCAAACATGTGTGAATGAAACAAAACACAACTCCAGGTATGTTTTTGAGGAGGTAACAGCATTGTTACATGGCTTAACGCTCACAGGAGTCCATTTTGTGTAAAATGGGCCTATTAAATTAAGTGTTCATCCTAGCACCTATGTCAGAATGTTAATATCTAGGTCAGATAAAACTATCACTCCATTTCCGAACGTAAGCTGTAATTTCCCCAAGTAATGCTGGACGTCCCATTGGGGCTGAGGTTGGCTGGGTACACCGCCTGAAACATGTCTTTAAAAGCGCATTTAGGACGGAATTATTTTATACCGGATTATTTTTACTTTCTGACGTGGTCTTTTTTGCCTGTTTGGTGCTCGAAATGAACCTAGCTCCTTAATTTTCCTCCTTGCGTTGGTTTCTGCTCTGCTTTTACGGTAATAGGAGCGGGCATCGACCTCAAAGTCTGCTCACTTCAATATATAGACACAAAATTACCTCAGTGCGGAGACACTAGTAAACAGTTGCAGTAAGAAGAAGTAATTTAAGAGTCACTGGTACATAAAGACATGGTGATTGGCTGTATAACGATGGAACTTTAAATATGTCATTGACAGATCTGTACACTCAAGATTTATACTTTAGTCTCATGGTCAAACATTCGGGAATCTGTAACGGAATATGTGATTTGGACTGGGTAAATGGTCATGTTTTATTTTTTTTATATAGAGCTTTTCCACCTTCAAGGCACTCAAAGCACTTTACATCAAGGAGCCACTCACACATTCACACACACATACACCAGTGTACGCAGACACTGGGGGGGGGGGGGGGGGGAGGTGCGTTAAGTGTCTTGCCCAAGGACACAACAACAGTATTCATCTGTGGGAGCTGGAATCGTAGCGCCAACCTGTGGATCTGACCAATCAACCAACGTCGAGACCAGTCAATCTACACTTTATCTCTTGCTATATTAGATTATTCAAACATTTGTTCTCAAGACAGTTAAAAAAATTGAATAAACTGCTTTAAAACACCGTGTTTGTCTCTTCTAACTACATTTTTTGACAGAGACACCTGCTTGTCTCCATGGGCACCACTGGGCCAAGTTACAGATCAGGTTTGGGCAGAGGTAAGACAAGGCTGTTCATGGGAAGAATGCTTGTTTTTTTTTATATATTTGTAGATATAAAAACATATGTAAATGAATAAAGGCAATGTCATAGATGGCAGACCCATCACAAGAAAAATTACATAGTGAACCTTTAATGGTTTACCTATTGATACTAGCAATATTTTTTCTTTGGTTTGTTAGAAAAGTATTAATTCCTGTGGTAAAGAAGCTATCCATGGGTTTCAAAATGATGAGAGCAGTAAGACAGCTGCAGTACATCCAGAATGCTGCTGCTCGGGTCCTGAGTAGAACCAGAAAGTACTTCACAAATAAGTCTCTGCACTGGCTCCTGTGGCTCAGAGAATAGACTTTAAAGCAGAGTGTGTACAAGTCTCTCCATGGACCAGCACCAAAGTACATCTCTCACATGTTAGTGCCACATGAACCATCTAACACTCTGAGGACTTCAGGGAGTCAGGACCGAACATGTAGAATCAGCGTTTTAATTTTATGCAGCTAAAATCAAAACAGTCTTCCTGAAGATGTGAGACAGGCCTGTACTTTGACAATGTTTAAAACCAGACTCAAAACGGTTGTGTTTAGCTGTGCATATGACTGAAAGGCTTTTATTCTGCTCTCTTCTCTTTTAATGCTCATTTTACGATAATTATTTATGTTTTGATTTGTTTGTATTGTGACAGAGAGAGAGCAGAAGTAGCTTTGTGGTGATGGCCAAGTCCACTGAACTTTGTAATCCTAGTGTTCACATATCGAGACATTTATACACACAAATGGATTATCACTAAAGCAATATTTCTAATGATATTTTTTTTTAACATGTAAACATACAAACACAGAGGGGGGCGGACCAGTTTTCCTGCCCCGGCCTCACTGTGGGAAAAAGGGGGCTCGGCACATGCTGGCATCCCATAGACCAGTGAGAAAGAGTGGATGTGGAGGAGGAGGCGGAGGAGGCCGTCTTCTTTTCTACTCTTTTCTCTCCCCCTTTCCCTCTAAACTCCGCCCCTTCCGTGTGCGTGTATTTGTGTGTGTTTAAGGCGGAATTTATTGAATCCGAGTGGAACCTCTCATAATGCCACCCTCCCCTCTTCCTCCCCTCTGCACCCCAGTCCCTTCTCCACCTCCTCCTCCTCCTTCCTGATGCTTTCTCCTGGGACAAAGAATGCCCTAAATGCCCGGCGTCTCCAGCAGTGTCAAATAACTAAAGGAAGGAGAGGAGGGGGGTGGGGGAGGAAGAGGGGGATGAACGGAAGCAAAGGAGGAGGAAGACATGGCGGAGGTCTAAGGTGCCATTTGTCAAAGTGATCGAGTTAGATAACACTGAACTGGTGGCTTCAATAGGCAGTGTATTACTTCTAGAATGAACCAAAACCTGTTGGAGTAACCGGCCGGTGCACGTATACTGTGGAAGTTACATTACATCATAAGCTGCAATGTTAATTAAAGGTACTGTGTCTTTAAAAAAAACCCATTACAAACAAAACTAGTTCATTTTAAACAGTTCGCAGTGATCCAAAGTTGTTCCTCACTTGCCTTATGCCTTCCGAGCATCCTATTCATCCGCTGTGATGAGTTTCTAAGCACTTTTTGCAACTTTCAGAGATCAGAGACGGGTTTACAGCTAACAACGACTAGCATGCTAATCACGTACTTCCTGATTCTCAAGAAAACGCTTTATAATCACATGCAGATGACCTCAAGAGCTGTTTATACAATATATCTGTACTGGGCAAAACTAATTTTGTCAAATATATGGGGAAAAAATGGGTACAGGCCCTTTAAAGATGCACTGTGTAGCTTTTCACGTGGAGAGTTCACCTCTAAGGAGATTATGGATTTGTCCGGAATGTTTCACAGTATGATACTGAACTTACATATCTTGCATATATTATTAGTGTGTCTACATCTCCAAAGCTTAAAATGCTCTGTTCCACCTTGTGATGTCATGAAGTGGTAGTTTTCAAGTTAACATTTACCTTTAGTTCAATAGAGATCGGCATATTCACGGCTGAAATGATCCAAATTATTCTAGTGAAGATATATGGAATTTAAAAACACAGTGGAGCACTTCCTGTATTATCACGTGACATCACAAGGTGGAACAGATTGTTTTCAGTTCGAGGGAAGAACTCAGCCTAAATATGCAGGATTTGTGTGTTAAACATGTGTGAATGAAACCAAACTAAACTTCAGGTATGTTTTTGATGAGGAAACAACATTATAACATAGATCAGAAAGTAACGAAATACAGGCCCTTTAACACAGATTTCCACAGGCCAGATGTGTGAAGTGTCTTGCTCAAGGACTCAATCTCAATATGCCAAACTACCAACCTGAGACACTTTTGATATTAGTACCAGACGTCATTGGATTAGGGTTGTTTGTACATCGTAACTCCAGCAAGATGTGGTAATATAAATATCTTTTCATGAGCAGTAGAAGACGTTGCACAAGTATCCCATCTGAAAGTTGCTCCACAGTTGTTTGGATCTGTGCTGTGTAAACTGTCCAGTTCCACTCTGTTCTCATTATAATTGATGATGATTTGATTTCAGATGAACTGCAATAACAAGCAAGTGTTTAAAGTGTTTACTGACAAAATGTATTTTACAAAACATGATTTAGATTTAGCAAGACGTTTCTGTGTTCCATTCTTTTTAACGGAACCTTCAAAAAGCATGAACATGAAAATTTGGGGAGGGGTCCCTGGATGCTGCGCCTGTCGACACAGAAGGATGTGTTAAATACAGTGGAAGTGAAAGTAGTGAAGTACTGCACTGAAGTAGACTTCTTAGGTATCTGTTCCTTACTTAAGTACATTTTAAACTGGATACTTTCTACTTTTACTTCACTACATTTGAGAGCATGTATCTGTACTTTCTACTCCACTACATTTTTGAACTGGACTGAAAAGTAAAAAGTACTTTTCATATGATTTGAGGGGTTATTTTTACCATGTTCGTGGAAATATCCTGACTGATGGTCTTGACTACAAGCTTCGACTTTGAGCAAATAAAATAAATACACAAAATTTACGAGAAAAATTACAAAATTGATTCGTATTGCAACTGTTGACCAAAATATGTATCATTTTTAATCAATATCTATATTTACACTTTAATAAATGAACAACACTTGTGTGAAATACTTTTACTTTTTACTCTTAAAGTACATTTTTAAACAGGTACTTAAATACTGTTACTTTAGTTGATTTTTTTTTTCATGTGATACTTTTACTTGAGTAACTTCTTACCTCTGTAGCTGCACTTTTACTTAAGAAAACGGAGTACTTCATTTTCCATACAGACACGCCTAACACTTGTAATAAAGGGTGCGATATATATTTAAATCATGTATGTCTGACCGATCCTGCAAATTCAGTTACGCCACTTGTAAAGCATTGTGTTGTCCAGTGATGGGGAAGTGCGCGGTTAGCATGCTAGTCATCGATTGCATTACTATCATGACAAAACTCCACTCTGATCTCTATAAAAGCTAAGTAAGGAATCATTTTTCAACCACTGCAAACCGTTTAAAATGAGCTAGTTCTGTTTTTCATTTGAGTTTGAGTTTATTATTAGTCTTTATTATTAGCTCTGTCCCACCTTGTGATGTCATGAAGTGGTAGTTTTCAAGTTAACAGCTACTTTTTTACCTTTAGTTCAGTGGAGATTGACAATTCCTGGGCTGAAATCATCTAAATGATTCTAGAGAAGGTATGTGAAGTTTAAAAACACAGTGGAGCACTTCCTGTATTACCACATGACATCACAAGGTGGAACAGAGTGTTTTCAGTTTGAGAGAAGAACCTAAACTCAGCCTAAATATGCAGGGTTTGTGTGTTAAAGGTGTATGAATTTAACAAAACACAACTATGTACGTTTTTGACGAGGAAACAACATTATAACATAGATCAGAAAGTAGCGTAATATGGGCTCTTTAAGTAACAAAAGTTGTACATATGACATAAAACGGTACTTTAACCATCACTTGTTCCTACATGTTACCAAAGCTCTACAGTGGTTTCCAAATGACGCCCTGTGAGATTTTGTATTCACATCTCCTAACTCCTCACACTGGATGTAATAAGTGACTGTGCTAATTGCTACAAACACAAGAGCGTAGCCTCACAACCACATGAAATCATCTGGTTCCAGAGGCCCTCCACGCAACATCCATCAAACTGTCACGCTTAAGCCAGGCTCCTCCGAAGGTAGGAAGAGGGAGCATGACTTCACCCCCAGAACACCCCATCAATATGTACGAGGTTATAATCGGATTCAGCGTAAACCCAACTACAACAAGAATCAGTAGATGCATTTATTTCAGGTTTATTCTACTTTTGATGGACGGATAGTCATTACATTGGAACTTTTTGCTCAATCGGGACCGAAAAACAGGATCCCCATGAGGTAAAAGCAACGTGGTTAAAATGTGAGTTAATTTAAATAGAGGTTAATGTTTAGATTAACTATCATTGAGGTTAACGACGGTCTCGATAGAATGAATGTAAGTCAATGTAAAGTCCCTTCAAAGCATGGAAAACATGTATTGTGTGTGCCAACTTGTGTCTCCAGAATTGATTTTTTTTTTTTTTTTTTTTCATTTTGGTTGCATTTATTGCACTTTAGAACTTTAACAAACATGCGTCCTTACTATGAGCAGGCTTGCATTTCCACAAACCTAACTCTCGGAGGGCCTCACTGCTTGTTTCTATGAAAATGCTGGATCTTCAGCTATTCTTTTCGACAGTATGTAAAAAAAACTAAAACAAAACGTATCTATCAGCAAGAGGAATGTTCCGAAGTATCGTGTGAACTTTCTATTTCCATGGAATCATACAGGGGGATCAGCCACCTCCAGAAAGTTATATACTGTAGCTTTAAGTTTACTCATTAACATACAGCTATCAGTAAACTGCACACAGCACTTCCACTGCTCCACCACCAGATGGCGGTGTGCAGATCTTCCACATTTGGTGCCACCTGGCTGGACCTGACCAGTGGCTTCCCAGCAGAGGTAGGATGGAAAATTAGCTTAAATAAACAACAGATACAGTCAAATGTATGTGCCACACTGTATGAAACTAGCATTCTGCTCCATGTGTTCGTAAAAAGGCTCAGTTTTTTCATTAAGGACATAGCTTGGTTTTGAAAGTTGGAGGATTTCTTGATTTGGCCAAATAGAGCTACAACTTCTCGAAAATATGTTGACTTGCACAATCTGAACCATTATTGGCATTAGTAACTTAAACCAAATGGGATCAAATAAAAATCTCCCAAATATCAAACTATGACCTATTTCAAAATATTCCTAGCGGTACATGTGTCATTTGTGATCAAGCTGCAAAACATGATATTGTTGGTTATAATAATGATCAAATGAAACGTGAGTCCCTAACAAAACAAGTGTTTAGATTATACACATTTTTGGATTTACATATTTAGTTTCAAAGCTTGCTCTATTTGTCTAATGCCATCAAACGTAATTGGATGCAAGGCAGTGTTCCGCTCAAATCTAGTAAATTGTGTGCATATGTTTTTGATATTTTAAGGTCAAGAAAAGTTTGCATTTTGTTTAACTATTTGCAGTAACAATATAACTTCTACTTCATCTGTCTATTTGTGCAAAATGTGTTTGCCTCAGTACAGCAGTTCTTAAATCTGCTGTGTACTGTCTGCATCTAATTATAAAGCGATGTATTGTTCGATAATCAGGAAGTGCAAGTTAGGATGCTAGTTGTTGTTTAGCTTTACCATGAGGGCAAAACTCCACTCTGGCATATGACAGTTGTGAGACGCTCTTATGAAGTCATTGCTGTGAATAATCAGGATGCTCGGAATACATAAGGTAAATGAGGAATAACTTTTGAAATAACTTTTTATACAACCTTCAACACACTCAAAGTACTTTTATGTCAAGGAACCACTTACCCATTCACGCCAATGTGCGCAGACACTGGGGTTAAGATGGGTTAAGTGTCTTGCCCAAGGACACAATGACAGGGATCTGGAATTTCACCACCAAACTGTGGATCTGACCAAAGATGTTTGTGTCAAGAGCGGGATTTGAACCGCCAACCTTCGGATCAGTGGACAAACTCTCTACCAACTGAGGTACTGTCGTCTGGACCAGGCCGGTCTGGTAGGACAGAGAGAGAGAGAGGAGAAGTGAGAGACAAACGGAGGAAGAGAGGGAGGGAGTGATACCTAGGAGGGATAATGAGAGAGGGAGAATTAAGGAAAAAAGAGCGGGAGAGCAGGAGGAGAGAGAAAGAGGAGAGGGAGATAGAGATATGGAGGAGAGATAGAGAGAATGTGGGAGTGAAAGAAGGAGAGAGAGACTAGGGGAGAGAGGGAGGAGAGATAAAGAGGAGAGAGATAGAGATATAGAGGAGGCATAGAGAGAAAGTGGGAGTGAAAGAAGGAGAAAGAGAGTAGGGGAGAGAGGGAGGAGGGAGAGATGGAGATATGGAGGAGGGATAGAGAGAAAGTAGGAGTGAAAGAAGGAGAAAGAGAGTAGGGGAGAGAGGGAGGAGGGAGAGATGGAGATATGGAGGAGGGATAGAGAGAAAGTAGGAGTGAAAGAAGGAGAGAGACAGAGAGAGAAAGTAGGGGAGAGAGGGAGGAGGGAGAAAGAGGGGAGAGATTGAGATATGGAGGAGGGATAGAGAGAATGTGGGAGTGGAAGAAGGAGAGAGAGAGTAGGGGAGAGAGGGAGGAGAGATAAAGAGGAGAGAGAGATATGGAGGAAGGATAGCGAGAAAGTGGGAGTGAAAGAATGAGAGAGAGTAGGGGAGAGAGGGAGGAGAGAGAAAGGACAGAGAGATAGAGATATAGAGTAGGGATAGAGAGAAAGTGGGAGTGAAAGAAGGAGAGAGAGAGAGTAGGGGACAGAGAAAGAGGAGAGAGAGAGAGATATGGAGGACGGATAGAGAGAAAGTGGGAGTGAAGGAAGGAGAGAAAGTGATATGGAGGAAGGAATACAGAGAAAGTGGGGGTGAAAGAAGGAGAGAGAGAGATGGTAGTGGAGAGAGGGAGGAGAGAGAAACATAAGAGAGAGAGAGAGATATGGAGGAGAGATAGAGAGAAAGTGGGAGTGAAAGAAGGAGAGATAAAGAGAGGGAGGAGAGAAAGAGGGAGCTTAAGAAAGCAGGAGACAGTGAAATGGTAGAGAGTCTGTAGGTGACAGAGGGATGGAGAGAGAGTAGAAGTGTGGATCTGACCAAAGGTGTTTATGTCAAGAGCAGGATTTGAACCACGACCTTCAGATCAGTGGGAAAACACTCTGTCGTCTAAAAAACAGATACAGCAGCTTTAACTGAAACAAAGCTCTGAATCCTGGTCGTAAAAATAAAAAGTGATTGAACACAGAAAAATGGATAATATATCATTTTGTGTGATATGAATGGAGCGAGAGAAGGATCTGGTTTAAGCAGCAGTGGTAAAAGTGTGTGGAGGCAGCAGAGCCCTGGAGTCTGTATTGTGAAATAATCAGGCTGCACTTTTTCGACTCACTCTGACATGAGGGGGGGGGGTGTGTGTGTGTGTGTGTGTGTGTGTGTGTGTGTGTGTGCAGGGAGAAAGAGAGACAGAGGGAGAGATATAAAGAGTAGGAGACAGAGGAAGAGAGAGATATTGAGGAGGGAGAGAGAGAAAGTGGAGGTGAAAGAAGGAGAGAAACAGTTTAGGAGTGAGAGACAAAGAGAGGGGGGAGAGAGCAAGAGTTAGAAGAGAAAGAGGGAGGGAGAGAGTGAGTGACATGGGGGAGATAGAGAGTGTAGAAGCTAGAGCGAGGGGAGAGCGGGGGAAGAGGCCTAGGTGGGATAATGAGAGAAGGAGAATTAGGGAGAAAAAGAGAGACAGAGTGAGAGAGAGAGACAGTAGGAGAGGGGAGAGAAAGAGAGGGGGGGACAGTGATATGGAGGGAGGAGAGAGGGAAGAAAACAGTAAGAGAGAGAGAGTGAGAGATAGAGGGAGGGAGAGACCTAGGTGGGAGAATGAGAGTGGGAGAAAAAGCGAGATAGAGTGGGAGAGGGAGAGAGAGACAACAATATGGAGGAGGGAGAGAGGAAAAGTGGGGTGAAAGAAGGAGAGAGAAAGACTTGGAGTGAGAAACAAAGGGAGGGGGAGAGGAAGAGGGAGACTAAGAGAGCGGGAGACTGTTAGGCAAGAGAGAGAGATGGAGGGAGAGAGTGAGATGGGGGGATGGTAGAGAGGCAGGGAGAGTGTAGGAGACAGAGGGAGAGAGGGAGGGAGAGGGAGAGAGAGAGGGGGAAACATTAGGAGAGGGAGAGAGAGTAGAGGTGAGAGACAGGGAGGGAGAGATCTAGGCAGTAATGAGAGAGGGGGAATGAGGGAGAAAAAGAGACAGTGAGAGAGAAAGAGAGAGAGGAAGGGATGGGGATATAGGACGAGAGAGAAAGTGGGGGTGAGAGACTGTTAGGCGAGAAAGAGGGAAGGAGAGAATGAGTGAATGAGATGGGGGAGATAGTACAGCGTGAGGGGGAGACAGCAGAGAGAGTGAGAAAAGGAAGGATGGGTGAGAGAGAGGGAAACAGTAGGAGAGGTAGAGAGGAGAGGGAGGGTAGAAGTGAGAGACAGAAGGAGGGGGAGAGAAAGAGAGAGACCTAGGTGGGACAACGTGAGAAGGTGGAATTATGGAGAAAAAGAGAGATAGAGTGTGAGTGAGAGCAAGAGATGGAGAGAGAAGGGGAGAGACACAGACCAGGAGTGAGAGACAAAGGGAGGGGGGTGAGAAAGAGAGAGGGTAAGAGTGGGGGACTGTAAGGCAAGAGAGAAAAAGGGAGGGAGAGAGTGAGTGAGATGGGGGAGATCGTAGAAGGTGAGGGAGCACATTGCATGGTCCAGTTTCCCATTTGTTTTTTTTCCTCTGGATTCAAATCAGACTCAAATCAAGCCAATACTACTTATATCAAACACGCAACCAGATTAAATCAAATTGCAAGAACTTTGAACTGGCCCCTGGCAAAACTCCCATTCTTCTAATGTACAAGTTACTCTTTTGCTCTCCCAGATATTTGTTTTCTCTATTATATTTTTCCCCTGGATCATGAACAACACTTGATGAGAGATTGTTTAAGTAAGTACATTTTGGCCCATTGCTGGTGCAGTGGGAGATTATATAGAGACTAAGGCATTTCTTAATTATGGCGTACACAGAATTCTATAGTTTTACTGCAGCCCTTGGCCTCCTCGCACAGCCCTCATTGTAAACAAGGTTGCACCTCTTGGTTATTGTTTTCACTGCTTTTATGAATGGGCCATGCAATCAGAGTTCACTATTGTTTTATTATGGGGGTAATTTATCAGTGTTCCAACAGTTAATGGTTTCCTTGCTTGTCTTGTAAAAACGTGCAGCTCCTAATGAAGTTTGAGCAAAAGTGGTGCTACCTGATCACATAAGCCATACTCTATTACCATACAAATGAGCTGTGAAGAGCTCTGTAAACTCTTATTTAACAGCTTTTATGGACCCCTCATGAACACGACGAATAAAAATGACTCACAGACTTATTTGTTGTAAGTGTAGAAGGGTTAAGGTTGGGATGCATTGGCACAAACTGGCCTGGTTTGGCCTGGTTTGGCCGGGTTTGGCCTGGTTTGGCGTGTGATCGGTGGAGCAGAGTGGAGTGGAGCAGAGCACAGTAGCACCTTTGCCTGTTGCCCGGTGCCTGTCAGCAGCTACATTAAGCCATTACACAAAAGGACTGAGCCCCCACACTGGCCCACCCCACACATCCGCTCAGGGATACATACCATAATTATACCCCACTTCATACTCATCTCCCCTGGCAACAGCAATCATACAGCCCACATAGCTGGGGCTAATTCATTACTCTGGTGGAGGGAAGTTGGCTGCTGTAATGACACCAATTGGCCTGACCTAAATGCTGTAATAGGACCTCTCAGTACACTGGCCAGGAAATGGCTGCAATTGAGGCTCTTCCACTTCCTAGCAACCCAGGCTCGGGCTACAATTTGAGAGGGGAAATGCTTTGCATTACCTGTGCCCCGCAGCCTGAAACACAGCCTAATGAAGGCCAAATTGTACGAATTAAGCCGACTTCAGTGGGGGAGGCAACAAACAGAAAAGTGGAAGCATGTGTGTCAAATGGGGTTTCTCGTTAATTCAGGGCAGTCTAAGAGGAAGATTAGAGCGACCGGAATCTGCCTGCTCCAGCAATCAGGAAGGACCAGAGGGGACCCAGACTGTGCACTGGACACACAGGGGACTGGTGGACTCTCTGGACTTGAAGTCTACACTGGCAAACACAGTTAAAGAATTAGACCTGAGGAGAGTTCTGAGTCTTTGAATGTCAGATGTCTATCTCCTAATCACATCTGGATAAGAGCTGTATTATGAGACTTTTCATTCCATTACAGATTGGTCTCCAGTATAAACACATGGAGAGCAGTGCTGTGTGAGGTCAGCTCAGAGGGCACCACCACAGGCTGTCTCCCTGGACACTGCAGACGTGAGGACGCAGCTCACTTCCTCGTCCAATATTTCACAGCAAACTGCCAAACTCAAGGTGCTGCGAGGCTGACCCGGGCAAGTTATATTACCCAATACTTTATGATGTGTTACATGGTGCTTTGGTGCCAGCTCAGGACTGGATAACAGAGGAGAAAGTTTCATAAGTGAGAATTATAAAACATTCATTTCTTTGTATTAAAGGAGCACTATGCTTTTCTGATGAACGATATGCCACCTGTTAGCTCCTGTCAGCGCGGAGATATTATTGATTTGTGAGGTCAAGAGGTCACGTGTAATTGAATTTGTGCAAGATAGATATGTTTTATGTTGTACTGTGGAACATTCCAGGCAAAGGCAAAACAAATATCCACGGAGACAAGCCGGTGGTGTATCCTGCACTGGAAAAGTTACATAGCGCACCTTTATATCTTGTTTCTCAAAAGTGGATTGCTGGATTCAACAAGTCTCAAACAAGTTGACCGAGCAAAAGTGGCCTCTACCAACATAAGGTAATTTCCCTAATCTCTCCACCTCCCTGTGAGTAAACTTTAAATACACCAACAAAATGACTTCAACAAACATCCCAAAACCCAGACTGGCCCCGTTCTCTCTGTGAATCTCCTAGGTGCTCTCTGATTGGTTGGCGCACAATGAAAGCTCATCTGCTGGAAAGGTTACCTGCGGGATGAGGTATGGATGTGGCGTCCGATTGGTGGAGAGATAATGCTGCTGGATGGTCTTCAGACGAGGAGGTAGGAGCCAGGAGAGAGGAGCCAGAGGAGCGTTCCAGAGATGGGCTGGTGAGCAGATGCAGAAGGCAGAGTTCATTTTACTGACTGTGGTCCAGATGGAGGTCCACGGAGAAGTTCAAAAGGAGCTTTGGGTCAACCACTGTTAGCAATCAGACGCAATTATGGATGTCTGCAAAGTCATATGTGAAGATACTGAAGTAAAAGTCTGATAGGATGAGCGAAAATCAGAGGTGGGTAGAGTAGCCATAAATTATACTCGAGTAAGGGTAACGTTACTTCAAAATAATATCACTGAAGGAATACAAAGTAGTGAACCACGAAAAGACTCAAGTAGGAGTAAAAGTGTATTTGGGAAAACTACTACACAAGTGAAAGTAACTGTCACGATATAACATCTGATTTATAATTTGAAGTGAATGTAATTTGAAGGACAACACATTAAATAGTACAAATTTGAAAAACTAAATCATATATGAAGTGGTGCAAGAAACGATAAAAGTATTTGTCACATACTCGCAGTGGAAGGAGTGGGCCTAACCAAAACTTTTACTGAGTTCTGTTACTTCACTAATAATATTACACAAGTAGGAGTAAAAGTATGCGGCTACAAAAGTACTCTGGAAAGTACAATTTCTTTTATAAAGTTAGTCGTAAGTTAGTCGTAAATGTATTTGCGTAAATGTAACTGAGTACTACCCACCTTTGGCAAAAAATGATATAATGGACAAGTGCAATGTTTGGGTGTCACAGTAATACTGATAACAACTAGCATGCTAACCGCACAACAGCACTACGTCATGGTTCGTAGAGATAAACATACTTTAAAATTCGAGTTTGAATTCGAGTTTGACTCTGAAGAGCTGGTTTTACAATATAACTGTACTGGGGCAAGACAAATTTTTATTTTATTACATGAAAAAATTGGACAGCCTCTATAAGTATAGGGCCCATCTGTAAGGTTTTAATTTATAGATAGCCTATCCAAATGTGTGTTAAATTATCCTCCAAAAAATATAGATATCTTAAAGTTCACAGTCTAACCTCTGAGCATTTTATAGTGCTCTACAGAGATAAAAGTGGAAAAACTGAAAAAAAATCCTCACGAAATTTCCTTATTGGTGACCATTTTGGATCACCAAGTGTCAGTTTTATCTAGTGTGAGATGTCTTACGAATATGCAAAGATCCCGAATGTTAATGTGAGTCCGAAATGTACCTGATTTTTACGTTTTTTAACAGGTAAAAACAGAACGAGTCCAAAGTTATTCCTCCGCAGAGACCAGAGCTTTGTTGCCATCACACTAAAGCTAGCTGTGAACATTTTATTAACCGTGGGTCAAATGTCAGTGGTGTCATACGGTTTTAAAGTGGGACTAAACACCTAAAGTCCTGGGACAAAACAAATAACTCCGCCCACACTCAACCACATTTCAAATAGAGCTGGTAAACTAAACTGTACCTGGGGGATTAAAGAAGAGAGTAAGGGGAGGGGAGACTATACTTAAAAGGAACAGTGTGATTTGTCTAGTTGAGACGTCAAACTCTGCCCCTGCAGTCAGGTTTCTGTAATCAGAAACACCTGGATCTAATCAGTACAGTCTTGCATGATGTCACCTAGTACTTGAAATTGTAGTGGTCACTGGAGACAGCACTCAGACTTTTAGATGTTTTTGCAAAGCTGTAAAGTTATAGTTTGCACGAAAATTGCTGGGAAATGACTAGGAACACTACATAATGCTTTTAAAATACCATATACACAGTTAAGTAGCATAAAAGTAGATTCAGCATTTTGTTCCACTTTAAATTATATCTAATGATGGAGACAGAGTTCAAACTTTCTCATTATTTAAAAGACCCATATTACACTATTTTCTGATCTATGATATAATGTTGTTTCCTTATCACAAACATACCTAGAACTAATGGAGTTGTGTTTTGTTTCATTCACACATTCGCTTGAATCATTTGGATAATTTCAGACCTGGTATTACCAATCTCTACTGAACAAAATGTAAAAGGTAGCTGTTAACTTGAAAGCTTCCTCTAAATGATATCACAAGGTGGAAAAGTGCATTTTGAGCTTTGGAAATGTAGACAGGCTAATTATAAAGTTACTCAAACATGTGTGAATAAAACAAAGCACAGCTCCTAGTATGTTTTAGAAGAGGTAACTACATTATAACATGGATAAAAGCTCATTTTGTGTAACATGGAACCTTTAAATGACACAACCACTCATGCGTGCGTCCCGTGTGCAGGTGGATCGGTGCTTGGCCCTCTTGAGAAATGGGCCAGCACGGAGCAGTCACTTTTGGCTGCTTCAAGTCACGTCCCGTAAACAATGGCACTTCACGGGGAGAGCCTCGTCTTCCTTCCTGCCCTGCTTCCTGTCCATCGTTCTGCCTGACTTGGCAAACTCAATGTGTCCCGCCCCCCACTACCCCGCTCCCCTGTGCTGTCACCCATGCACTCCCAACCGACCGCCCTCCGCTCTCTCTCTCTCTCTCTCTGTTCTGAATAAGATAGCCGATGCTGCATTGCACACTTCTTTAATGCAAGTTCGGCTTCTATTTTGTTTTTTTGTTTGCAAATGATAAAAAAAGTTTCATACATGTCAAAAATCACACATGGGATTTTTTTTTGCCTTTTTTAAGTTCTGTTTTATATTATTTAGTTATTCTTCACTTATCTTATGCGTTCCAAGCATCCTAATTATGCACCTTGATGAGTTTATAAGCATTTTTTACAACAGAGTAGAGTTTTTCCATCACTGTAAAATGATAAATACACAATATATCTTTACTGGGGCAAGTACAAGTAGAGGTACGAGGCCTTTAATATTCTAGAGCTGTTATTGATGTAAAACATGCTAGCAAAACATGTACAATTATATCTAGCTGGTTTGACGCTTTACTGTATTTGAACTAATGTTATCATTTTGTGGGATTGTGGTCACTTGTTTTGGATTTTTTTCAAGGCTTTGGTCACTTCTTGCTCTCTGAAAACCTGGCAACCCCGAGGATGACATGAAAAACGAAGACATGATAAACGAAGACTGGAAGTTGAACATGCCAAGGCGACGGGATAGCTTCTTTGACATGTAGATGCAGGTGGTGCTGGGGTGTGAAGTCTCTCAATGCAAGGTTTGGCACCTACAGTGTACTCAACTTTTAACCCCGCCCACCACCTCCAGCCCCTTTCTCATGCGGCCCGTTGGGAGCAGATTGATGATAGCGCTACACTTCCTCTGCAGGGAGCACGACCTTTGCCTGAATAATGGCCGACTGTTGATTAGCTTGTGTCATTAGCATTCAGCGCCGCTCAGCTTCTTTCTGCACTATTTCCAGTCTGCTACATGACAAATTGCTAAACCATGAATGCGAAAATTAGCCACACAAAAGCAGTCTGGGACTTTTCCTGTGCAAGCTTTTATTTATTCAAGTTTTCTGAATTTAAAAAGTGGACTAAATTTAATTGTAAAATAATAGTGTGTATGGGCTATATACTACTTGCTAAGTTAGTAAAGTAGCTAAATACACAAACAAATGGGTCTAAACTAGCTAATAGACTGAGATTAGCATTAGGATAGAGCTGTGGAAATGGCAAGTGTTAAAAATGCTAATGCTAAACTAGCCTAATTTGTCTTTATTTGAAATTTGCAACTCAAAACCGACTTAATAAACTACTTTCTTCAATAGGTGGTTATGGTAACAATTATTATGCAAATAATATTGATACTGTTCAATTTAATTTGTTGATGTCACCTATTTTATGATTTTTACTGTTTGTTTTTACCGGAACTACTTAATTTTAAACTGTTTGCAGTCGTCCAAAGTTATTCCTCATTTACCTTATTCATTCTGAGCATTCTAATTATTCACTGCAATGAGTTTATAAGTGCTAAAACCAGAGCAGAGTTTTGACATCACTGTGCAGCTGACAACAACTATCATGCTAACACGCACTTCCTGATAAAACACTTCATAATTAGAAGTAGACAGCGTGCGTAAGATATATTTTGACATTAAGAGCTGCTTATACAATACATCTGTAGGCCTACTGGGGCGAGACAAATTTTGCTCAAACACATGGGATACATCAGGTATAGGGCCTTTAAATTCCATGTGTCACAAAACATGAATAGGCTATAGCTATGGTGGCCTGGAAGGGACAGATTCACCCTCTAACCCTCATAAAACAATGTATGAGTGACCTTCTTTGTTACTTGCATTTGAAGTTTGTCAGCTCTGACTTGGCGTATGACCCGTGTTTTCCTGTTGTTCTCCTACTGTGGCCGTAAACCCAGTCTTTATTGGGTGCACTTCCTGAGGATGCAAATTGTCTTATCTGGAAATATTTTTACTTTAAGAGCTGCTTATACAATACATCTGTAGGCCTACTGGGGCGAGACAAATTTTGCTCAAATACATGGGATACATCAGGTATAAGGCCTTTAAATTCCACGTGTCGCAGAAGTAGAATAGGCTATAGCTACGGTGGCTTGAGAAGGACATATGACCCTATAACCCTCATAAAACAATGTATGAATGACCCTCTGTGTTACTTGCATCTGAAGAGATAAAGTTTGTCAGCTCTGATTTGGCGCATGACCCGTGTTTTCTTGTTGTTCTCCTATCACAGCCATAAACCCAGTCTTTATGGGGTGCACATCCTGAGGATGCAAGATAGTCTTATCTGGACATATTTTGACCTTAAGAGCTGCTTATACAATACATCTAGACGCCTGCTGGTGCGAGACAAACTTTGCTCAAATACATGGGATACATCATGTATAGTTGCTTTAAACTCCATGAATAGGCTATAGCTATGGTGGCCTGGAAGGGACACATTCCCTTATAACCCTCATAAAACAATGTATGAATGACCCTCTGTGTTACTTGCATTTGAAGAAATAAAGTTTGTCAGCTCTGGCTTGGCGCATGACCCGTGTTGTTCAGTGTCTATCGCGGCCGTAAACTCAGTGTTTATGGGGTGCACTTCCTGAGGATGCGAGATAGTCTTATCTGTTTTATAGACCTATTGAGGTCAATACCAGATCACCATGTCTGGTACCGAGGCCGAGCAGCACAGCAACCTTTAGCATGAACAATTAGCGTTTGCCTCTTTCACTGCCTTTATTGCTGTTTAAATGGCATTCTTACAACTTTCTTATCTGTGCTTTGGATCTGAGATAGGAGGAAAGTCATAAAGTCCAAAGAATAGCTATCGGACTGAGGGGCTTCGTGGTTGGAGGACGCAGACTTGAAGGAGCACTTCCACATGACAAGGGCTAATTTATGGGTCTGTTTAGGCTCTGCTCTTCAGGATCTTCACCTGTGCCCAAAGTTCATCCATGAAAAGGCTTTTGTCAGGCACAATGTTCTCTGTCTGCCCCTCTGTCTCCACTATTGTCCCCCACTCTACCCCTGTCTGCTCTGCACTTCACTAATGACTCTGTCTCCTGCAGTGGCCTCGGAGCATTTTATACATGTCACACATCAAGATTCACCCAGCATTAACTAGATGAACGCGTATATGATATGATAGTTATTTTATCACAGTGGCCTTCAGGGATTACTTCCTAACTATCTCCTAACTATTAAGGGTGCATTCAGGTATCATGCTAAACCATTTTAGCCCATATATAGACAAGGTTTGACTGAGTTCTAGTCGTGGTTTAGTCTTGGATTAGTCCAAGCAGTCCCAGTTTAGTCACATTTTTTTTTATGTGTAGGCTATGTTTTGCCAATGTCAAGATATAAGAGGAAGGGTTATCAAAAAATTGCCCAACTGATTTTAAAGACATTTTTCTAAACTTCTCTGATGGAAGATTCATTACCTGCTCGTCTCCATGGAAACTCTGATCACTGTATGAATGTATATTTTTCAGCAATAAAAATGTTTAAATAAATGCAAGCCGAGTTTAACACCACATCGTGACACATGGAAAGCAATAACAACTCCAAAAGTGTTGAGCTACCAAAAATCCTCTTGATATTGTTTTCCATTTATCGCCACTTATGTTTAAAGAGCCCATATTACACCATTTTCTGATCTATGTCATAATGTTGTTTCCTCATCACAAACATACCTGGAGTTGTGTTTTGTTTCATTCACACATGTTTAACACACAAACCCTGCATATTTAGGTTGACTTCTTCTCTCAAACGGAAAACCTTGTGATGTCATGTGATAACACAGGAAGTGCTCCACTGTGTTGGTAAACTCCACATGAGATGGGCAGTTCCTGGGTTGAAATTAGCCAAATAATCTAGTGTAGGTGTATGAACTAAACGCAAAAGGTACAGTAGCTGTTAACTCCAAAATTACCATTTTATGACATCACAAAGTGGAACAGAACATTCTAAGCTGTGGAGATACAAACAGGCTAATAATAAAGAGTTACTTGAACATGCGTTAATGAAATGAAAATACAACTCCAGGTATGTTTTTGAGGAGATAACAACATTCTAACATGGCCTAAAACGCACAAGAGTCAATTTTGTGCAATATAGGACCTTTAACTAAAGAACAAGTACATGATCTTTTGCAACATCATGCATTATTTTAGAAAAACCTAGGTAAATGCATACTGACATTGTAGTAATTGTATCTTTAGAACACACCATTTACTCTTGAAGGCCTCATCACAACTTTAAAGTACCCACAACAACTACTTGTTCAATTTTCACAATGCCACATGGAACCTTTAGTCCTCATTAATGTCGCTTTCGTTCCATGGTAGTAAAGCTTCATTCTAATCATCTTCATCAGAGGGGTGAGTGCTGAGAACCTAGCGCACATGGGGAAAACCAATGTGTTTCTTCTCTCTCTTTTAACTGTGTCCTCTTTTTAAAGTTGCACCTGTACCGTGTTGAGGCAGGGGAAGTGTGAGCGCTTGATGTGGCTGCTACGCCTCGGGAGGGGAAAGAATTAGAGGCCCTTTGTTGTCTCCTCTAGCCGCACCTCGTATACATTTTAAAGGGCTACGCTACACGAGCTACAGGCTAACTCACACAATATTGACCTTAGCGGAACATCGGTGATCTCCGCGTAAAGGTAAATTGAGCATTTGATTGTTGCCAAACGTGAATAAGCATGAGTTGTTGAAAGTCGTAAAGATGAGGTACTTCCAGACACATGGTTTCAGTTTTTTGCTAACTTCCTCCCCGGATTTTTCCAACTTTCCTTTTGCCGGGGTGAAGTGTTCCACGTTTGATTCGTCCTGAGTAATGGTGTGAGATTCACGGGGCGGCACAAGTTTCCTTTCAACTTCTAACACGACCTTCGCAGCTGGCTGTCTGTGGAGCAAAATGTGAACATGTGTGGGGCGAGCTATAGGCTAAAGCTAAGCATCACCGTCCAGATGTGTAAAGATGAACTTAAGTAAAATGTCATTGAAAATAGAAGAGGATAGCCTTTACCAAAGTCAGTGTAACTTGTTAGCATAGCAAGAATTTAGCATAACTCAACCTGGGATCATTAAGTTTAGGAGTAAATTCTAAACGTACGTGCGTATGTGTGAATTTGGATATTTTGAGGAGTGAACCAGGCAACAAGACCCAATGTTGAGAATAAATTGCTGTTCCTTGAGTTTTGACAGGTCTCTGTAAAACACATTTTTCCACGTTGTTTCCATAAAATGCAAAATTTGGAATTTTTGTTCAACTAATATTGTTCAGAAAAATTCTGTCAACTGGACAAAAAGTTGTTGGTATAAAGACGTTTTGCTGCTCATATAAGTCTCTTCTTTTGTTCTGGTCTGGTTAATATTGTTCAGAAAGAAAATAAAACTAGTCTAGCAAGATCTATTTTTAAAATTATGAAACTGTATATAATCTATTCTTTAACTGTAAGAATGGCATTTTTGTTAACTGTTCAGATAAACAACACTAATGCTGATTCAACATGCTTTGCCATTTATTGTTTTTACTACTGTCACTTTCATATTATGGGGGTCCCAAGTTGGTTGTATGGTAAATCTACCTTCACACAATATCATGCTACTGTTGTATCTCTGGGCAAGACACACAACAACCCACTTTGCCTTTCCCGTACTATAATAACCTATCTGATCATAATACAACTGGAGCTTTTGTACATACCTTTGCGCTGTACCTCTGTCCAACTCATCATCATCAGTCTATTGTGCATTTTCCAATACAAGGCCTGCACAGTAGTCTACAAAAACAGGTGGAGAGGAAAAGCACTTAGGAAACTTCAGTCTGGGGAGGGACTTTTGGGAAGCATCGGAGCGTTGTAAGTATTCCACAGGCTGTGCGCAGAATTCCATAAGCGCACGGCGAGTATGGATACAGAATGGTAAGACGTCAGGCCCCACTGCTCCACACTGGAAGCTCGATGTGTGGCCTCAGAATACTCAGACTTCCACACAGGCTGGTGCGCTCCAACCAAGCAGCGGTGTGGAAAAGAATTTGTCTTGCCACTGCACTGAAAAAGTACTTAAAATTACTTGAAATTAGAATAATAATCTTGATTTGATTTTATGGAAGAAGACATATTCTGTTTTTGGGTGCCAAAACGGGAATTTTCAGAGAATGGGAGATTGAAGATTACTGAAACATGCATGAATCACCATAAATACAAGTTTGCGTGACTAAAGACAAGGAAAAAACGTTATAACATAAATAAATGATGCATAATATATACCCTTTAAAGGCCCTGTACATGATTTTTCCATGTACAAAATGAGTTTTGCCCCAGTACAGATATATTGTATAAGCAGTTCTTGAGGTCAAAATAAGCACACTGTGTTCTGTCTGCATGTAATTAGAAAGTGGATTATTGTGCGATAATCTGGAAGTGCACATCAGCATGCTAGTTGTTACAGCATTACAGTGACTGATCTCCAAAAGTGGTAAAAAGTCACAGACTGATAAACTGTTTGAGGTGAATAATTAGGATACTCTGAATGCGAGATAAGTGAGGAATAACGTTGGACCACTGCAAACCATTTAAAATTGAACCAGTTCTGTTTTTCATGTTTTTAAAATGGTAAAAATTAGGTAGAGCACCTTTACGATGCATCAGAGTAAAACAGAAATGTGTTTTCCTCGCACGGATATAAATAAAACAATAACATGCGAACTCCATCACTGTTGTCTCTACTCAAACCAAGATTAATATTGTGGCTGTAACTAATCTGTTTTTTCACATTTTCCTCCACACCACCGAACACTCAAATCAAATGCCAATCATGCCATGGCGACCGGTGTGTGGACTTTGATTGGCAGGTTCTTTTATTTTGAAGGGGCGGGCTCAGGCAGAGTCAAGCTGGGCCGTATTATAGAGGGACATAGTTAATAAGATCTACAGCGGGGAGAGAGGGTGTCCTTAAGGTGCAATTTCCCCTCTGCCATAATACCTCCATTGAAGGACCTGTAGATAGAATCGTACCACTCACAGGGGCCGAAATTGAAATGTTAAGAACCAAGTGGTGTGGGAACAGAAGCAATCCAAAACTGCTTGAACTTGTACTAGGCAGTAGGAGTTGTGGATTTGTGAAATGTCAGAACATTGTGTGCAACAGTGTACTCACAACAAAGTAATTGATTAGACATTTTAAAGCAACCAGCTATTTGGCAACTGTAACCAACTGTAATACTGTGGAACATTCAAGGCAAAGACAGTAGTTATGTAAGGCAATTTCATCAATATTCTTTCATTGGTATGGGTATTCTATGAAATCATAAGTCAGTAAGGTTGTGTATTGCACCCCTAGATGCTTCCATTGTGGTACATGGCGTATACCGACATACACTGAACGATCCACTGTCAATACTTCCCAGTGGTCACGCTAAAGTCATAATCCATCTCGCCTCTTTGCCCATCCGCACCAGTTTCCTGACTTCTCTCCTTCTAACGAGTCACTTTCACTTTTATTAAGCCTGGCTTTTACACTCCACTGTAGTCCCCCTTCCCCCATTCCCTCCTGCAAGAACAAACGTATTAAAAAAGAGGAGATGAAAAGCTGAAGATTCCGCGATCCGAGCCCTGTAATTCCTCAACACATTTCTGGAAGCCTGTGCTTGAGTGTAAGCCTAAAATCAACAACAGATAAGCTCTTTCTGTGTGTGCCACCTTTGATCCCGAGCCCCCCATTTGCGCCCGTTGCGGGGGTGGTCCGGGCCTTCCTGGATTTGGGACTGTGGACACCCAGCTGGAGCACTGCAGGAGAGCCTTGGGGGTCTCCACATGGGACCAGAGGGAGAGGGGCTCATTGGGTTACTGTAATAGGCATTAGTAAACAGGCCTTAATGTGATTATGTAAGGGTAACTGCATACAGGGCTGTCATTCAGAGGGATTGACGACAGTTATTTGGACAGCTGGGCTCTTAAAGACTGGATCTGTTTTAGAATGGATTTTAAAGAGAAAATACTGGAGGACGTGTCACATACAATATAGCAATGCTAATAGTCTTAAAAGCCCTGTACCCAATTTATTACTATGCAGTTTGTCTCACACCAGAGGTCAAAATAAGTCAGCTGCATCCTCTCATTTTATTATCCAATAATCAGGAAGTGTGGATTAGCATGTTAGCTGTTAGCTTCAGCATCATGGCAAAACTCTGTTCTGCCACCAGCTTGTTTCCAAATGTTATCGCTTTCCCTGGAATGTTCAACAGTATGGTATTAAACGCATCCATCTTGCAATTGTTAAAGTATGTGTTTTTATAGTTAACACACATGCAAAAAAAAATGCATTCTGTTAGCAGAGTCGGTTCTGCACGGATCTGACATGTAGTATGGCTTAGTGTATCACCTGCGTGTCTCCATGGCAATAGCTACGTTTAATATCAAACAGTGGGAAATTCCAGGTAAAGCAATAACATCTATATTAAGACAAACATGTGGGTACACTCCACCACGGCAAGGCAAGGTTATTTGTACAGCACAATGCGTACACAGACAAGTAATTCTAAGTGTTTACAGAAAGAGAAAGACATTAAAATCACAATATAAACTAATAAAAACTAAAATTAAATAAATGAATAGTCATATGCACAGCTGAACAGAACCATTTTGAGCCTGGATTTAAACATTGTCAAAGTAGAGGCCTGTCTCACATCTTCAGGAAGCTGCATAAAACTGAAACACTGATACTCCATGTTTAGTCCTGACTCTGGAAGCCAGTGCTGAAACATGAGGGACCTGAGCATCAGCGGCCTGGATGCACTACAGACGTCTCACAGCTCCTTTGGAGAGGCCAGTGAGCAGGCGTCTGGTCCAGAAAGTTTACTCTGTGTACTTTTAAGCTGCATGTTTTTCTGAATACACAATTGGATCTTTTGTACTGCTAAGCCTGTGCACTGCAATCATGAGCTCCACTCTTCTCTTGGTTTATTATCTCAAATCCAAATGACATTTTGTAATTTAAAGGTCCTGTAGCAGATTTTGACCCATCTATTTGAGAAAAATGTGTCTTGCCCTAGCACAGATATATTGTATAAGCTGCTCTTGAGGTCAAAATAAGTTCACTGTGTACTGTTTGCATCTAATTGCAACATTTTATGTTAAAAGGCATTTTATTGTCCAATAATCAGGAAGTCTGTGTTAGCATGCTAGTTGTTTTTAGCTTTACAGTGATGGCATAACTCTCCTCTAGCCTCTGACAGTTGTGAAAAGCACTTCAAAACTTGTCATTTAGGATGGCTGCAATGCTTACGTGAAGAATAATTTTGGACGACTGCAAACTATTTAAAATAAACTAGTTATTTTTAAGCAGTAAAAATCAGGTACATTTTTACATGAGCGCAGCTACGAGATTGACTTTAACTTGCTGTGCATAATACTGGAGTAAAAGCGTATACTGCACTGTAAAACTATTGTGCTGTGCGGAGTGTTTGTGAGAAGCGGGACAGCGGTGGGACAGGGAGCGACACCAGGTCACAGCTTTTATGGAGGTAATCAGAGTTGTCTTCCTGTCTATTCTGCCCCATTCACACACACAGGCCGGTCCTCATTCCCAGAGTGTAACTGGACACCCGTGCCTTTGTTATGGCTTTACAGCTCCGCACAACCAGAGACAAACAGGAGGCTTGCACAGAAAAGAACAGGGCTTCCCCTCGGAGTTGCCAAGTCCGACGCTTTATAGCGACTTTGGGTGACTTTTTAGAGAGTCACAAATTTTGACAGTCATGGGATGCGTTTTTTGGGGCTTGTTACAGAGCAGCATTTGTGAGAGTGATTATGTTTTTTCAGATCTGCTTCACTACATGATAACAGCTGAACATTTGAAAGCGTTTTTTGATGTTAAAGTACATATGACTGGTTACTAGTTAATAAAACAATAAAACAATAAAACACCAAGATATCTTGTCTAGCTAGAATTAAATGCCAGGGAGAAGAGGTGGGTTTTCAGTCTAGTCTTAAACTGCATTAAAGACTGAGAGGATCTGGCAGGCAGAAGGAGGTTGTGGTCTTTTGGGCACAGACAGCAGGAGCTGGTCAGCTGACCTCAGGGCTCTGGGTGGAGTACAGGAGTAACTCCCTCAAATAAAGAGGACCCATAGAGTGCAGACATTTAAACACAAACAATAACATTTTGAATTGCACACAATATGAGCCAGTGCAGGTTGCATGGCACAGGTATGACCTCGTCTCTTAGTTTTGGTCAGTTGCAGTCTTCTGGACATTCTGCAGGCAGCCCTGGTCCAGCCTCACATACAACGAATTACAATAATCCAGACATTGTGTTGCAAATGCATGGATTGCTTTTTCAAAATCCACCCGTGAAAGGTAGAGCTTTACTTTAGCAAGGAGCCTCAGCTGAAAGAAGCTTGACTTTCTGACAGGGCTAATGTGCTACAGAGTCCACCATGACCCCAAGATTCCTCACTGCAGTGTTTAATGTGTCATATGTCATGTTCCTTGCATGTAAATTATCTTTGCATTTTGGATGGAATTTTCTGTTCCGTGTTGACTTAAGTAGAGGGATTCTCTTTCAGAACTCAGCAGTACGTCCTGTATTTTTGTACTTTTCTTTTCAATTTTTTCCCCCTAAACTGCCACTTGTAAACTGGCACTTGTAAAACTATGATAAATATTTACCGCAGCGTCTATCCCACCAAACTAAGTAATAATTAGAAAACCATGAAAACCATATGCACTAAAAATATGCTATTAAAAACATGTGCATCTCATTAGCACTGGTCCAACAGCAACACGCGTTTTAACAAATTGCTTATTTTTTAAACCTATTTTTGTAGGGGCTGAGGTTTCTTGTTTTGGGGTTTGTTTGTTTTTTTCAAAGGCTTTGTCACTGTCATGATCCTGCATTTTCTGTCTCCCTGTGTGCTCTCCCCCTCCCCTACCTGTCTGAATCCGGAGCTGGGCGGAGTTCCTACTCCTCCCGTGCGCACCTGGAGCGCATTAACGCAATCATCACCGCCTGCTGTCGAGTATATGAGGGCTCGGCAGAAGACACTCGGGGCCAGACTGTCCGCGTGTCAACGTGAATGCTCCAGCTTAGTTTTTGCATTTTTGTTACCTGTCTGCCTGTTACTCATTGGAATTTTGCCAGATTCCTGCTCTCGCTCGTTAATGCTCCTGCCTCTGCACTCCAGCTCCCGTACAGTCCACCCCTCTGCCTTGCTTCCCGTCTCCTGCCCTGTCTCCCGCTCTCTGGATTACTCCTGCTGGGTCTTCCCTGGCCCTGTCCCTGGCCCCGTCGTGCTCCAGCCTTGGCTGTCTCTGTGCCCGCTCTGGACATCCCTGCTTGGCTTGCCCTGGTCTCGTCCTGATCCTGTCCTCGTTCTGGTCCTGGTTTTCCCGTCCCTGCTCTGCACTACTCCCGTCTGGTCTGCCTCCCGCTTCCTGCTCCCCGTGTGTGTTAAATGAACTATTAAAAACTGAATTTCACCATTTTGTAAATAAACACTGTAAATCTGCCCCGAGTCTGGACTCCTTGGTCCGCACCTGCACTAGCCGTTACGACAGTCACTTGTTGCTCTCTTCAAGTCTGGCAACCCTGCTTCCCTTCTGCCTGTTTCACTGAGGTTACATTCACACTCCACAAAGTTGGAATTCATGGGACTGAGCAAGGGGAGATTTATATGAGTGATGGGGTTGTGTTCCCACTTTGAGTCCGCAGCAGTCACGTTTATTACATGGTCTTATCATGCATTACTGCACAAATCACAAAATTTTGCTCCCCAGTCTTCACCAATCTTCATCCCAATTACATGCTAGGATCTTGTCGAAATTATGGAGAAAAATCACTAGTCTGTGGGCTAAAATGCTATCATTGAGCAGTGGTTTACAAACTGTGGTATAACCTGTAATACATATGTGAGTACGGAATGCAAGCATCTGGTATCCATATTAATACAGTCAACATATCAAACACCACTTCCTTCATGCCTTTGTTATTTTTTTTTATTATTGAGACGGACTATGCAACTTTTCTGGTAGTGTTCATTAAATCACAAATGTTAATTTCTCAAAAATACCTTGACAAAGATGCATTCTTCCAGTGGAATTGTCACCTCTCCACAGCTCTAACCTGTAACTTGCTGTGGAGACATTCAGGTGGCAGACCCTGAACTAGAAAAGTGGCATAGTGCACCTTTTTAGTGAAGAAAATATTTCTTAATCTTAACTGAAATGTCTAATTTTCAGTCACTTTTCTCCTAGCTCCTTTGCATTGTATAGACTTCTACAACATTATTGACCAAACTTCCTTTTATGCATAAATGACGTTAATTTATAATTTGAGCCTAGTTTCAGTGACTATGTTTTTGGTGGTTTGTAAAGCCATTACCACCAAAGACCAGGGTCATAAACTGGAAGTCCGTGCAGTTTGGCGGCCGTACCAGTGGAGCTTCAACCTTGGCAGTTACTACATTTCTCTGCACATAAGAAAAACCAGACGACCGGGCTAGTCCAATTTAAACCAATTTATCAAAATGCATGTAAACCTGGGAACTACAAGTGAGGTTTTGTGAATCGAATCTCAAAAATCTAGAGCTGCCGTATGTACTTGGGTTCCCACTGCATGTAACTGTGCAGTCCAATTACATATAGGATCAGGTTAGGAGAGGCATTCAACTGCACAACGTAAGAAACAAGCAAGGCAGTATATAATTAGCAATTATAGCTGCAAAATTTTAGTGCTAATGCTAAATCACTAGGCACCTGAACATCTCTTAGCCCCCCATTCGCACCTATTCGGTTCTTTGACCTGCATGTGGACTGGGACAAGAGTGGTCTTTCAATTTGGTTGTTTAGCACACTTGTTTAGATCTGCTGGGGTACCCCAACCAACCCTCCCCCCCGCACCCCATCCCACAAGAGCCTGATGGGGACGCACTAAAGCCCCCCATTGTTGTCTCCCCTCACATGGGATCAGGCGGCAGAAGGGGACTGGTGGGGGCGAGGGAGGGGGGCGGTCCTGATGGTTACGGGGCTGTGCTGCACAATCGTGTGATAGGACCTGGCCCTATCTAATCAAGGCCACGAGGTCACTTCCGAACAACTGGCCAATAAAAGATTATTTCCAGAGGGTCCGTTGGTCTGAAGGTAGGGAGGGGGGGGAGAAAGAATAGAGAAAAAGAATGAGAGAAAGAGAGAGAGGGGGAAAGAATGGGAGGGGGATGGGCCTGTGTCTGCGGGAAGAGGAAGTTGAATTGAGAGAAGCCAGCAGACGGGAACCATCTGTCTGAATGCATATAATCTGGGAAAAAAGAAAGGGGAAAAAATGGGAATGGGTTTGGAGAGAGAGAAGGATTGAGGGAGGGGGGTGGTAAAGAGGAAAAGCCCCCACACACACACACAACTTCCAAATAAAAACACACAGGGTTCAGTTCGGTTAATCTGGGTTGATCTAGCTAATGTGCGCAGAGGATGCTTTCTGTTGTCTCTGCTTGAGGTATCAAAGGGGGGAACAGGGAACAAAAGTGCCAGGGGTGGTTGAAGAGAGAGAGAGAGAGAGGGAGGGAGGCGATGGAGGTGGAAACAGGGGAGGGGAGAGTGGGAGGGGGGAAGGGCGGAATGCACAAAAGTGTCGCGGCCCCCCAGGCCTGTCAAAGACGCAGGAACGAGGATGCAAGCTTGTCAAAGAGGAGAGAACATTGCAAAAAGTAGTCCAAAATATTAGAGTATAAAATAAGTCATGTGTGAAAAAACCCAGGTACTTTTGTTAAAATACTACGAGGGAATGGGGGTTCAGTGCCCAATCAGATGATGAACAAAATGGGCAAGTGTAGAAATGGTTACAATAGTGAACAAAAGTAAAAAAGTTGGGGAAAAAAGCATTGCATCTAAAGTGTACTCAAGTTAAAAGTACTATGAACTACTGTCAACTTAAGCGAAGTTGTGTTAAAGCAGTAGACCTCTCATTGACAACAAAAATCTATGTAAAAAATCTACCCACAACACAAAATAAGTAACTATAAAAAAGGTACTCGGTAAATAATCTGAATATCAACACGCTCACATTAAACCAACAAGTCTCCAATAAGCCGCAAACAAATATATTTTTATCCAGAAACATTTAACCCAACACCTTCCTTCAAGTGCTGCCATATAACACTATGGAGAACGATGTCCCGTAATGTGCCTTTAACCACCAACACCTCTGCTGCCATTTGCTACGCTCACACCTCCGTCAATAAGATGTTGACTTTGACAGAAGCTAGAGCAGTTTCTATTGCCGTGTCATTTCCTTATTGATTTAACAGCATGACCCTTCATTATGAGCGACTTCCTAGCCCAACAGAGACTAAGTGTGGTGGTACTGGGTTTTGATGTACTTCTAATCAATAGCCCTGGTCTGTATGTGTGATTGGGTCATCAGTATGCACAGACGTACTTCCTCCTCCAATGTCCTTGCCAGCTAACGTCTCGGCCAATCAAAAGGCTGCGTTTGGTATTCTGTGAGCTAATTCAATCAACGGCCTGTTTGTCCCCCTCTTCTCACACTGGAGACTGTTGCGGAGACTAGAAAGAATTGTGAAATGTTAGGGGAAATAGACAAAAAGACAATTTAGAGTTACAGTGATTTTAACAAGGTACCACCAAACCTTCCAATGAGATGGAAAATGTAACCTTTAAAGCCACAATATGTGACTTTTTAGCCTTTTAATTTTTTGGTTGTGTTTATTGCCCTGAAAAATGAGAATCCTTACTCTGAGTGGGCTTACATTTCCTCTAAACTGACCCTTATTTGGCCCTGAAAAGGACTTCCACCTGCTTGTTTACATGGAACTGTCCATTCTAATCTTGCAGAGTAAAGATGAGGTGATCTCCTGAAAGTTACATACTGTAGCTTTAATTAAGGCTGATATTGTTTGTATAGTTTCAGTATTAATTTAGATAAGTTAAGTTAGATAAATGACATTAAGAAAACAACATAATGAACCAATCAAATAATACCAAATTATTGCATGCATAAAGTTGGAAATATTAAGGCAAATAATACTGCTACACTCTTTGTTTTGGTTCTTAGACTGTACAAAAAGGTTGGTTCCATCAAGGGGAAAACTATGGCAAAGGTTGTAAGGAATGAAGAAGCTCTCCAGCATTCATTGATTGATTATGACATGTCTTTTGGTATCTGAGAGCCTGCTGTACCACTTCAAAGAACCCATGTAAGAGGATTTCCTATACCATCCTTTGAGAATCATTAGCATTGACTAGCCAAAAGTTCTGGCTTAAATGCAAAAGATAAACGTTCTCCCAGTGTCTGTATTGCAAACAACCAAAATGTAGTGAGCTAATCCTCCAACTAGGTACTCCTGACTATAACGCTGCCTTAAGAATTGCTCATTGAATTTCTTCTTAAGACAAGCAAACAATGCAATAAGACAATATGGCTCGTATTTAACGTACCAGCCAAAGTAACATATTGGAAAGCTAAACGGTAAATAGTAATTTATATAGCGTTTTTTTTTACTTCCAAGGGACTCAAAGCAGTTTACATCAAGGAACCACTCACCTATTCATACATACACCAGTGTACACAGACACTGGCGGTGAGGGGGGGGGTCAACTGTCTGGCCTAAGGACACAACAACAGTATTCATCTATTTGAGCTGGAATCGGATCAGAGGACGAGCACTCTACTAACTGAGTCACTTGCACAGGATTGGTCCTGGTCTTGGTTTGGTCCTGTTCTAGTCCAGGTTTAATTCTGGGTCTTATTACAGCTCACGGTAGCACGTAGCAGATTTTTTATGTGTTTATCTGGACTGGAAAACAGGAAATTTCAGAGCAATGGTGTCTTGACTGCAGGACAATAAAGATTACTCTAACATGCATGAATCACAAATACACCTTTGATTGCATAAATGAGATGAGAAAACTATGACAACATGGTAAAAAGCTAATTAAAGTTGACTTTGTGTGATGACCTGTCTCTTTTAAGACTTGTAAATTGGTAGTTTGATCTCTGTTACGATGCATGATGTCATTATGTCCTTAGGCAAGACAAATAGCTAGCCTTGCCTTGTTAATATTATCCCAATAAAAATGCCATGTCATTTCCAATCTGCTTTAGCATCAGTAGCCTAAACCAAGCAACTAGCCATCCTTCAGTTCAAAGTGCTAAGTGAAATGACACTACAGGAGCCCAAATGGCTGCCTCTCACTCTACTGTATTGATCCCTTAATCACAGTGAACCGCTGTGAAGGCCTTTGTGCATAGAATGGGAGACAAAAGGACAGGAAGGGGCTCTGACAGAAGAATGTGCTATCAGATCCACTCCACTCACCCACACAGGGGAGGGAGGAGGGGGGTGACGACTACACTGAAGTCCCATGGGTGTGCAGAGCTCTGAAGCCATACCCAGGAGCAAATGCTTAAGGAGGGCTAAGGTCCTCCAATGAAACACCTCTACTTTGAATGGAGCCCAACACCTGATAAAACAGACCGCCCACCTCCCCATGGGCACTTTATAGCTCCGGACATACAGGAAGTCACTAGCAATGTGGTTATAAAATTCAACTGCTTGTAACCGGACATGCTAATCAATGTAATTACAGACTTAGGGGTGTGAAAGTTGTTGAAGGACTTATTTCAACCTAAGGAGAGGGAGAAAAGAGAGTTTTGTAGGAGCTAATGTTGTCACGATAAAAAAAAAATCAAACTGTATTTCTCTATTGACGTTGCTCTGTCTGATCATTTCTGTGTTTTCCTTGACCTGTCTGTTATTCCCAAACCAACAGTTGGTCCTGCAGTTGTTTGAAGGAGACACATAAATAATAATACAGGTGCACTGTTCATGGAAATGTTACACTTTGAAAATGTCTCATGTTCAAATGTTGATGATTTGTTGAACTCTGTAACTTCGAGTGTTTTGAATGTTCTGGACACCATTGCCCCGATGAAGGTTAAAGTCGTTAAAAATAAGCAGAAATGATGACTCGGTCAGGGCACAGAAAAGGGAGTGCCGGAGGGCCGAACGGGAAGTTTCAAAGTGCAAGGTTTATTACGAGGTTTACAGAGAAAAGATGCACAGGTACAACTATAGTTTATGTAGAACAAGGGAGAGGTATTTCTCAGACATTATTGGAAGTTGCAGTAACAACTCTCGTGTCCAATTTGCAACAGTAAACAGATTAACAAACCCTCCAGATCCACTGTACAAATGTATAAATCCAGGCTCAAAATGGTTCTGTTTAGCTGTTCATATGACTGAAAGGTTTTTATTTTGCACTTTTCTCTTTTAATGCTAATTTCATGTTGATTATTTGTGATTATTTATGTTTTGACTTGTTGTATTGTGATTTTAATGTCTTTCTTATTCTGTACTTTGAATTACTTTGTGTACAAATTGTGTACGAGTGGCTGAAGCGGCTGATGGTTCTGCTGCTACAGTAGGCATTGAGATAAGGTGAAAAAGGATTGTGTCATATTGCAGAAATATCAGGAAGGAGAGGAGAGGGAGTGTATTTACATGAACTGCCTGAGAGGGGCTTCATTGAAAGGAGAAGTTGCATTGATGGACTTTACTTTATTTTACATTGGCAGAAGAGGAGTTGTCTGGGGTGGGGACGTCTGAACATACTCCTTGCACTTATCATTGGTCAACTGAACGATTTTACTCTCAATGTAAGAAAAATTAAATCTGACCACTGTTACATTTAAAGCACTCTGATCGTGCTAGGAGAGGTATTCAACTGCACAGGGCAAGAAACAGCTCAGCAAATAGTCACTCATTTTAGATCAGTAAAGACACAAATTTTAGTCTTTCCACTGTCCACTGAACATTTCTTAGCCCTCGCTTGCACCTATATCTAACCTGCATATAAACTGGGACAAGAGTGGCCTGAATGAGCCAAAAATCATATCATATAGTATTAATCTGTATATGTAAACGCAGTGAAAGGCAGAATGTCATGTCTGAAGCTACACGTCTGGCTTCCATGCTCTGTGGCTGAGCTGTAGTCTAAACTCAAATACAGTGGTCACACCAAACCCAGGCCTGTTCTCTGTACTTTCCGACATGTTTACACTGCACATATACTGGACTTCTATGAATGTCTCACAGACGTCATTTTGAAGTGACTGCAGTGCAATGTTTTACAGGCATACTTTATCTTCTATACCTTTGAATTGGAAGCTAAAGTCAAGTTTAACACAGTATAAACTAATGTATTTCTGTTTATAGGTGTTAGAACAGACACCTTGTTGGAGAAGGACAACCAAACAATGACACCATGAATCATCGTCCCGGAATAATTTTATTACATTATTATCATGTTGGACGCCCGACTCATTTGCAGTCAACCACTTTAAAGCTGCACTATGTAACTTTTCTGGTGGGGTCACCTGCTTGTCTCCATGGAAAGGAGGAGATATTGCTTTGTGTGCATGTGTTTTTTACTCAAAATACCTTGTAAAAAATGCATTCTTACTGTGAACAGGGTCAACTTTCCCCAGATCTGAACTTTTAACTTTGCTTGGTGGCATTGCCTGCTTGTCTCCATGGAGATGTTACTGTTTTGCGTGCATGTTCAAGAGTATGGAATTAAACTTAAATATAAATACTTATCTATGTTGCATTTATTCAGTTATGTGTTTTTTGTTTCTTAAAATATCTTGTGAAAATGCAGTATTGTGAACAGGCTCAGCTATCCACAGATCTGACCTGTAACTTGGCTTGATGGTGCTATCTGCTTGTCTCCACAGTTATACTTTTAATGCTGTGCTTTGGGACATTCCGGGCAAAGCAATAACACCTCTATGGAGACGAGCAGGTGATGGACCTTTACTAGAAATGTTACATCGTGCGCCTTTTAATGTGGATTGTGTCGTAATGTTTTTTTTTTAAACTTTTGATAATTGAATCTTAAGTTTGAATCATCCAGTTGCATTTTCTGACTTGTCGTGTTAAAAATTGTCACAGCCATCAAACTGAACCAATTCTTTTCCACTTTAGCTTATCCTTTCATAAATCGGTATTTTGACACTACTTCTTACATATCAGAGAAGATAAGTTCCAAACTTCGGTCATCTCCGCAAGGCCCCAAAAACGCTACTCTGCTCTCCAAAATCCACCACCCCCACATTTCCCTGATTGCTAATTTCTATTTATATGCCATGAGCGGAAATAATGGAAACCAGATGCAGGGGCGGAAGGCAGCGAGGAGAAGGAGAGAGAGTAGGAGTCCGCGTGGGCCCAAGCATTGACTAATGTCCTGTAGGAAGATGTCTGTTTATAGTGGATTTAAACGTGGGTTTGTGGGACTGGACTTTATATGTGGACGCGTGGGCAGGAGGTTCCACCACTTACTCATATGGTAGTCAGGGGAGGAAAAAAAAGTTGGATAGCGTAACAGACCCGCCAAAGCTGACTACTCCAAATAGCATTACATGGGCGTGCAGAGTGGCTAAATTTATCCCGAAACAAGTGCAAAAATGGAAGCTAGTAATTACGTCAAGGAATTGTTGAAAATGCAGTATGATTATAGACAGGTAAAGGTTTAAAATGTGTGTGATAGTTTATAGGCTTGCAAGTAATCTGAAATGTAGCTAAAATATACACATTTCCTTAACATGTTGACACTGGTTTTAAAGATCTGACTGCGTGACGAGTAGGCCAGTTTAAAAAGTACATGTTGTTGTAAGATATTTTGTGTTTAGTTCGGAGTTGATGCTGTTTACGTTACACTTGGTTGCTATGCCGACAAGTTGATGTGAAGGTTCTATTCGTCGGTTACTGATCTGTTTTGGAGACTGGCTCTAGTAAATTGAGACTGCTGTTGTTATGCTCTTGTTTTGGCGTGGGTTTCGGCCTACAGTAGCCCTTGTGTGCAGAAAATAAACAAGCAGTTTCCTTACACTAAAACGGTACTGTCCAATAGTTAGATCTTTTATAATAGGTCATAAACTAAGTTCTTATGTGAAACAATCACGTTTGTCCAAGTCTAAGTAGTTTTCACAGCATTTGTAGCAACTCATTGCATTTTGGTCCTCCATACTATAGTTTCACCAGGTCAAAACCAGGTCAACACCAGGTTAAAACCAGGTCTAGGTCATGTTTAATTAAAGCCAAATAAGATCTAACACAAGACCAAACCATGACAAAGAGGTGAAGTAGAGCTAACACAAAGCTAATAAATGTGTGAATATACATACCATAGTGTCAGGATTTGTTTTTTCGTGTGTTCTGTGCTGTTTTTCCCCCTCCCTTTTGTGTTTGAGCTTGGAGCTGGGTGGAGATTCTGGCTCCTCCCACACACACCTGCAACCCATTATCAATCAAGCCTTCACCTGTTAGTACTAAAGCACTGAAGACCCGACACTCTGGGCCAGATCGTCTTGTCACCTTTCAGTTTTTCTTGTCTTCTTCTGGCATTTCCACTAGTCACAGTTTATTTGTTCGTATATCCATCGTGAGCTCTTTGGAACCACTCTGCACCTCCATCTTCGACTCCATGTCCGATACGAACACCCCAGCCTCTGACTCTGCGACCCATGACCTGCTCCAAGACTACTGCCTACTACACCACTCCCAACTGTCTGCTCTGTCTACCTCCATTCCTGTATCTCCAAATAAACTCTGTTGAACTGTTTCCCAAGTCTGTATCTTTGGTCCCCCCCATCAGTCTTCACGACACATAGTTTGAGAAACGTGTTTTATATTCACCTAAGAAGCTGGAATGAAGCGAGATGGATGTTTGTGCTCAGCCATCCTGCCTTACCGGTCGTTTGGAACAATGTAATTAGACTAAAATGTACAATAACTTTATCATCACTGAGGACTGACCTGAACTAATCGTGTGCATGTGAAATACATGAACAAACAGTGAATGTACACATTACCTTGATGCCTAAAACACATCCAAGTAAGAGGATCCATCTGAGTTTGACAACCCCAAAAAGCATTACGTGGGCGTGTGGAGTGACTCGATTTAAACAAGTGCAAAGAGGAGGTGAGCGATTATGCCCAGCTATTACTTAATAGTGACTCAGGTTTCAGCGGTGGTCCCACGGTGAGTAAAAAGTTACACACTAACACAGCACTGGATGGAAATTCATGTTACAGACTTGACCAAGCTGACTTTTACAAATGGTAGGATTTATTTTCTAGATTGGCCTAGTACAAACATCTTAACATATCTCTGTCTTCTGTGTCCCACCCCTGTTCGAAAGTACAGGGAAACTATAGCAAAACCTGTACCAAAAGAGGCCTCCTATTGTCTGCTATCATCCAGGAGCTAGCAGCAAACGGGGGCTCGGATTGCAGCTCTGAAAAAGTTAGCAGGAAATTGACAAATCGTTAATCCACTCAACGCTATAGAGGCCAACAAAAGGTACATTCCACCAAAACAGAGAGAAAGGAAAGCACATTAAATTAAAACGAGGCCAGTTTGAAGAGACGCTTCATTACATGCAAACTGCTGACATTCTGGAGTAAGGTAGCATGCAGCGGTCACAGTAGAGACAGTTAGCACAAGGGTAACTTTTGTGCAACTGCAAGCGTTGTTGAATGCATTGCAAAAAAAATTGTATGTCATATTTATCTTAATTTAATCCAACTGGCACCTTTGTTATTAATTGTTACCAACTTTTTTTTTGTAAGTAGTGCTTAAGACAACAAGAAATCAGGACTGAACACTATCTACCAGAATACACCAAATTTGAACCAGCACTGGCATGGGTCTAAATTTGGTAAGTACAATCTATTATGTCCTACATAGGCCATTGTAGTGCATTATTAGTGCATGTAAAATAGGACTGGTTCCTGGTTACTCTGAACAAGTTCCGTTGCAAGTTTTTTTTTTGCAGTTTGTAAATTCTTAAGTCAAAGTAACTTATATAGTCCAAATAATTATGAGCCAGTCGGTGATTATCTTACAATAACCATGCATGTAAGCGTTTACGGCTATAAAGAAGCCAGGTTTAACATTAGCTCATTTTCTTTTTTTAAACAAATGCTAAATGCTATTTGCAATGCTAACATTAAGCACATGCAAATGAAACATTAGCCAGTGCGTGCTATGTGCTGCAAGCTCAACAGACTCATTGTCTCCAGTGGATGTCTACTCCGGTCAGATGGTCTAGTCCAACAGGCTGAATATAGTCTTAACTAAACCTGAATAGAAACTAGTACAAAAACATCATTAATAGGGAGGGGATGAGATTTCATGCCATTAGATCTTACAAGATAAAACTGCCTCAAAATTGTGCACAGATGAGATTTTTTTGTGTTAATGTTTGGCACAGCCGTAGTTAAAAAAAAGTACAGTTCCAATGGCAGCAAAAATATAACACATTGGCCAAAACACTTGAATCTAAATGATGTCAAAATCTCGTCTTGTCTTGTTCTCATGGACCCAATCTTGTGTCTCGTTTCGTAGGAACTGTGTCTCACCTGTCCCACCCCCTAATATCTTTTAATGCATGGACAATGACATGCAATCACTGGAGGAAACAACCAACCTGCTTTTAAATGCAAGAAAATAAAGTTGCCATTTTCAAGGCATACACCCTTCCAAACCACCTTTCTGCTCTAATGGGCACATCAGTTTAGAGTGCACAAGCTAGCATCAACTCAGACCCTAGCATTAGCCTGAACCACAGCCTCCCAGAATACCTCAAAGACATCTGCTAATAAAAAATAGGAGCGTGAGCAACTGCAGTTTACTTTAAGGACATCTGTGTCATTAATAACAATGGTTCTCGGAAAGTTCCACACAATTCCCTTCAAATATTTAGGCTAAACCAAATTTTACAGATTCTTTTTTTAACAACCTCCTTGCATAGCCGGTCTAACTAACGGGATTCTAAGTTCTTGTTTTGCCAACGCTGTGAAATCAAAGGCCCGTTGCTAGCATCACCTGAGGCGAGTGGCGCAATCACATGTCGCTGATTAAAGCCACACGGTTGTTTTGTTTTCATGCTAACGCTGCAGCTTTTCCAAGGCCCTTAAGCTGTGCGATGTTCCTTTCCTTTTGTCCCCCCAGCGAATTTCCTGGTCCCAGTTTGTGTTTCCCCCAACTGTTGGCATTTGTGCGCCTGACCAACCGACTTTCAAAGTGATGATGTCATACACCCTTGGGGCCCTCTAGCGCTGGGATAGGGAGGAGGAGGGGGGGGCGATGCGTTTGGGGTCAGTGGACGTCCCATGTGATAAATTCAGTGACAAAACAGAGGCGACCAAATGGAGAGGTGTGGGTCACGGCAAGTCCAGGGGGGTTGTTGGCTTTAGTGCAGGAACTGTGCCGTAAAAAAAATAAAGCCCCAGCATTGATAGCCCCTCTAGTTTATTATCTTTGAACAGGTGGCCCTAGCTTAACTCATAATGGCCGCCCTCTACTTTTCTCAAGGCACACATACACACTGCTCAATATGGAGACCATTTGGGAGTTTGGGAACATCCCGATCTAGCTGCGTTTAAAGCCCAGGGAATAAACTACAGTGCATAGTTTTGCGGTGACTCGTTGGCAGTCAGCTAAAGTGGGGAGGAGGGCGGATAGGGGGGGACTAGAGTTACTTCCTGTGAGCATGGAAATGTAGAGGCTCTTGTTGATGCTAGCAGCTTTGGGGCTAACCGTGGCAATGACCTGTATTGTTTAGCTTTCAAGGTTAGCGAGGAGAACAGCAGCGAAGAAGCCCTCAAAGAATGTAAACAGTTGCGTTTCAGTGCTGCAAGCTGTTTCTACTCGTTGCTTGAAATTGTGACCAGTTATCACTCATTCATGCAAATATATGTTAGACAATGATCGAAATAGACCCAAATCACGACAAACACAAGGCTATGTTTTCATTAATTAATATATTTTCTGCATTAAAGTTAACATAGTTTTCTTTTGTGCCACCCTTTAATTTTTCAGTAAGTATTTGATATTGTTATATTCAGACATGAGTAAATTTAAGACTGTCTCTTGCAATAAATATCATAAAATAATAGAGCTTCACATAATAAATATTTTTTACAACAACAAAAAAATGTTTTAACAGACATTTTTTCTCTTTTTTTAAAAAATAGCCAGAATTCCTCTTATGGATTTTGAGCATACAGTTGAACACAAACGGAAAACAAAACCATGGGAGAATGCCACAGGGTGAAGTCCGGATGGGAGGAAGTAGAGAAACATATCCAGGTGTAGGTGAAATACTATGAGATGGATGTGCTTTCATAAATGAAACATGGAACCACAGTATACATGTGGCAGCAACCATTAATTCAACATACCTGCGCGCTATGAATACCAGGTAACAGCTACATAATTGCCCTATAATAGATCGTCCTTCACAGATTTGGTGAGAGGCAGCACCAGCTGGGCACCAGGGCCCAGAGGAGACTGCCTACCTAAAACGGAAGAAATACGCTTGATATATAAAAATAGTGTTAATGAGGAACTGATGACAGACATAGAAAGAGTTAAGGGAAACACTGGTCTGTAAAAACATGGTCCTGATCCAGAAATAAAAATAAAAAATTGAGTGGTTTTCGTTACTCCTTTGCTATAGCTCCTTAGGTTCCACAGTGCAGAGGGAAGGCCGGTGGGAGGTGCTTAAATGTTTGATAAACATTAATTTGTGACTATCATTATTATTGTCAGTATATCCATGTCACAGAGCCATCAGGAGGGCTTTCCCTGGCTGTGTGGCCAGCTGTCCAGTTTGCAGTAGACAGTGTTAGAGTTCTTGCAGCGACAGCCAGGCCGCTGCACCCGGTCGTAGCAGCTCTGGCAGGCCTTCAGACAGCCCTTTACCGGAGGATAGCATAGCAAACAGGGAAAGAGTACCGACATTAATCCCATGCACAGGAAGCGCGAGCAGCAGTGGGAGTGGGACAGAGAGCAGGGGTGGTCCGCACATGAGTCCCCCTCATCGTCATTGGAGCAGTGGTAGAACAGGCCCTTGACTAGACACATGCAGGTGCCATGCTCCAGAGCACTCTCCGCAGAGCACAGACACTGTCTGTTACAGGCCAAACATGAGGGCAGAGTCCGAGGAGCTGTGCACTCACTGCACTTACACTTCCCACAGCACTCACAGATAAACTGGTGTCCGGCCGCCACGGGAACAAACAAGTCCGACTTGCCCTTGGTTGGAGGCTTTAGTGGGGCCTCAGGAGGAGGGTGGTGGAATTTGGGTCCTTGTGATGGGGCCTTGGGTTTGGGCTGAGTCCCGATGGGCCGCTCCACTCTGTGGGGTAAGCTCATGGGGGGCCGACTGGGGGGAGAACAGGGCAGAAGTCCCTGCTCTGAGGATGCGCTGCCGGTGCTCCCTGAGCTGGCAGCGCTCCCTGTGCTGGTGGAGCGGCTGAGGCCAGGGACCCGGGGCACCATGCCTCCTACAGGGTGCCGCTCATAGTTGTTGTTGACAAGGATGACCTCATGAGTCCTCTCCTCCTTGTCCTGCTTAGGCCGGGGGACCGTATGGGGAGCAGGGGGCCTCCGGACCACAGAGGGCCCTTCTGTGTACTCGTTGCTGGAGCGGATGGCCTTGATTTGGTCCAGAGACAGAATGGCAGCATGCTGGAACTCCCGCTCGTAATCCGACCTCTGGCGGCCCTCGAGAGAAGGCTGCTGGATCACCACTAATGAACCACCCGGGCCATGTTGACTTTGGAGCTCCATCTGGGGGTATCACCACTTCCGACATTCACCGTGGACTTGGCATGCATCTGAAAACCTGCAGAGGGGGGCAACGAGCCGAGACAAAGGCAGAGGGACATGGTCAGAGAGAGACTAAACATGGCACATCTGACACAGAGCTAATCTGCTGCTATAGAGGAGTTTAACTGGAATCATGCAAGGATTTCTGTCTACTATTTACATAAGTACAGGGAAGGGACGGCTGCACCCGCATTATATCCAGAGTATAAGTTTAGCCTGCCTCTCGCCTCACGTCCTCAGCGTGACAACATGTCACTTTTGATCCCTCTAAGTGAGCGTACTCCGGAAAAAAACGTTGACGATTAACAAGACTTCTTGTACCTTCCTCCCAATACGCACACATCTAAACTTCACAAGGCCCTACAAATACTTCCCCTGCTCATTTCCATTTGTATGACTAGTTAACATTTAAATGCACCGCGGCGACGAAATGAGGACACGATCCAAAGGAACTAAATGAGCTGCCTCACTTAGTATTCTATTACTGCCCCAAAAGGCTTTCAGGGAAACAGGACAAAAGTGGAGCAGAAGAACTAAGGTCAGAGCGAGTTCCGACCAGATTCAGGCTCAAGAAGAAAAACAAACCCGCCGTTTAAACATAGTCAAACTATGCTTTATTTAATGCCATAGGAAGATACCTTGAGTGCGCATGAAAAACGTTTACGAACGAGTGGATCTCCGGATTTGATGGCATAAAGAAAGAAAACGGAGGCAAAAGTGTTACATTTAACCAGCTTTTGTAAACTTAGATAGTGTAATATCACATCACAGTCATGCTTAAAGCGCACTTGAAATATTAATCGTAGAATATTATTTTACTCTATCAAAATCACTTTCCAACGCGCATTACGCAGGAGAGACGACCGCCGCTTTACAAAAGTTTTTGCACCAGAAAGACTTGGAGCGCTTAATGTGCAGACATAAGAGGACGCATCCAAACAGACGGCAAAAAAAAAACTTATGAATGAAAACAAGCGGCGTGGGGGAGGGGTGTTTGTTACTGAAGAGCCACGAAAGGACGTCCGCGTGAAAGTCGTGTTATTTCACATCCAACTGTCGAGGGATCCCTGCCCCAACGAGACTACGGTTTACCATTACCCAAACCTAATCCCTTAAATCTGCACAGCGATGAAGAAAGCATGAAAGTCGTACAATTGCACTATGTACGCAGAAGGCTATAAAGCGAGTGCAGCCAGGGTAAACAGTGCGGTGGATACGTACCTATATGCAATCATCCATACAGTGGAATCCATCAAATACACAGCCCATGAAACTCCATAAAAGCGCAGCGGCTGGTCATCTTAAAACATAACATTCACAGTCTGTTAATCCAGTGCGACTGTATTCCTGTATTCCTTTTTTTTTTTTTGCTGGGACACTTGTGGAGAAGTTCACGCGCGCATGTGTCCCGGGACAGCGCGGATTGTATATCCAAGTAAAAACTATTAACGGCGACGTTCACAAATCACGTACAGTCCGTTTCCAAGTTGCAGATAAACAGTAGATATATCCAAGAGTCGTGCGTCCCGTGTGCGCTGTGCTGTGGCCGGATGAGTCGCAGCTCTTCTCTCGTCTCGTTCTCGTGCGCTCCGTCCTTCTCTGCGAGCCACTTCAGCACTGAATGAATGGAAGCGCACAGCTCAGTGTTTGCTCCACAAGCCAACTCCCATTGGCCATTCACCGCACTGAAAAAGGATACATCGCATCCGCTCCTGATTCATTGGGCAGATGTGGAAGGCCGGCCGAGAGGGAAGTGTGCAGCAGTTAAGGTGGACCGGAGACTTGACGCCCCACACGCTGCGCACGAGGGGCTTCCGCTGTGTGCCTCATGAATGTGAAGTGTAAAAAGCCTCGTGACGCAATACAAGTCTGTTTATTCTATGAGTGCCCACTTTCAGGAATAGACCTGTCTGTAATACAAGGACAGGACGTACTCTGCCAAAGATACGTCTAAGTCTGTTTTTGCCAGGTATACGGATTACATGGTTTTGGTTTTACGCACTCATTTGTTTGTCGATTTCCTTCTAAATGTAGTCATGAAGCAGCGCAACGTTTCATATAACCTAACAGACCCAAATGATACTCTAAATAGCAACAGCAGCCTATCAGTAACAATAAGTAGCACAAAACTAGGGTTATTATACTTTTTACAATGGAGAAGGCAAATAATTCTTATTCATGCGATTTATTTAAGTATCTTATCAAAAGTCTGTTCATGTCAGAAGAAGTCATTAAAGTAATAGTGTGTATTTAGTATTTTCTTGGTTGACTATTATATTTTTCCTACATTAAAACATCAAATATAACAGGCATTGTTATTATTGATTAAGCTGTAAATCACATTTGCAAACAGTGTAACAACATTTAATATTGTTTTGTAATGTAATGTTGTGTAATAATCTATACCTATAGAACTAGAAACTGATCAAAATCAATGCATGTGCAAACAGAATGCATTTTGTCATGTGTCCGTGTCTCAGAAGCTTTACATTTTGTTGCACTGAAACAGGTACTATTGTACTACAGTGTACTTGCAGTAAAGTTGAGATTCTGTGGACACTTGTGCAGGGTTAGAGATAGAGGCGCTGGTGTAATCCAGACTACCTTAAATGCAGAGCAGCCCGCAGCCAGGGGACAGACCCCCTCCCCCCTAACGCACCCCTCCTCCCCTCTGTTCCTGACTGTCTGGTTTGATTGGTGTCGCGGATGCGCTACATCCGGATCCATGAGAAAAGGAAGTTCAATACAAAGTCAATTTATCCCATTCAAATGGAAAAATCAATGGATGCGTGACCCCCGGTGCCATTCCGGGTCACACATGCCTGAGAAAAGAGGCGCACAACGGAGGCCTAAGTGCACTTAACAGGGTGCGAAAGGAAAAGCGTTGTGGCGCACGAACTTAAACGTGCTCCAGCCAAACACTGGACTGATAGAGTGTCCCGTAGCGACAGATGGCCACCGGGATCCTCGCGCTGTGGTCGGAAGTGCGCGCGCGGAAATCTCACCATGACTGTAATTAGCTCATTTTCCATGGGTGCACGTGAGAGAGGGAACAGCCTGCTGGTGTGCGCCCTTCATAAACGGCACACACAGACCCAGCCTGGTCTCCATCTGGCGCAACGTTAACTGCAGCTCAGTGTATGCAACAGACCGGACACTTGTTGAATTGGACAAAGTGATCAATTATACATGAGCCTGTTCATACAAAACTACAAAGGGAAATAGGGGAGATACCAGTATATAGAAGTTGTACTGGATGAATGGATGAATTTTACATGCATATATATATATATATATATATATATATATATATATATATATATATATTATATTAACACATTATTGTAATGTGTTGGTAGTTACATAGTAATTAACTAAAGGCATTGGTCTAGATGACTTATAATAGTTCTTGGATATATGTTAGTATAATCGAAATAAGACAAAAATACACATCTAACAAGCAGAAAGTACATTTAATTCACAAATCTGATTTACAAAACAGTTTTCCATAGTTTTTGTTCCAGTAAAGTTGTATGTGGCTTATAGCTCATTTGTACAATGGTGAGATTGTATTGTTCTAAAACCAAATGTACATTTTTATTATTCTGACTGTATTGTTTCTTGTTCACAGCATCCACAGGTCAAACATGGTTAACTTCAAGGATGCACTGAATTCATAATAATGGTGATTTCTAACCTCAAATATGTATAATATTAAATATACTAAAATATTACTACCATCTGAGTTCTCTTAACTCAAAATAAACAAAACAACAAGTTCAAATGTGGAAAGCTGCCCTGTTTATTCAGCATGCACACAGTAGTAAGAAACAGCTCAGAGGCCCTCTGTCTTCCTCACATGACTGCTGTCTGTGTGTTGTGATGGTGTGGTCAGAAAAGGGCCAGACCTCCGCTGTGCCTCTGCTGATATCTGATGTACGATTGGATGAGGGAGTCAGGGACGCGGGGCTGCACGGTGATCAGGGCTTGCTCCAAATGCCTGGCCTGGACGCTTTGGGCTTTGATGTCCTCCTGTAGGGCCAGTAGCGCCGCCTCTCTGCATACTGCTGTTATCTGGGACAGGACACAGACACGCAGTTAGCTGTCAGGCACTGGATACATGGGCTTGTGTGGTCAGCTATTGCTAAAGCTAAGTATGACAGGGTTGAGAAAGGGGTTATTGTTTATTATGTAAATTTGATGTTAATGAGGATACTAAAGTATGTTCAAAGAAGTATTCAGGATGTGTGCTTGCACTATTGTATTGTTGCATAAAAATAACAAAACAAATGTAAATTTTGATGCATGCGCAGTTTACACTATGTATACAACAGAATATTTGGTACCACTGTAACTACGTCCACTCCTACTGATCATTACTGGTATTGCTTTCAGTGCAACTACTACGAATACTACTATCATTATTATGACAACTATTTATGCAAAATAAGAGCTGTGACAATGTCCATCAAACAATGCAGTATATTGCAAAATAATGCCCATTTACAACTTATTAAAGGTTCAATGTGTAACTTTTCTGGTGGAAGGTCAGGCACCTGCTTTTCTCCATGGAGATGTCATTGCTTTGCCTGAAATGTTCAACAATACAGCATCAAACTCATCTATCTCCATAAAGAAGAAGGCAATAGACACACCTAAAATTAAATAAATGGAACATAGAGAAGTTTAATGCCATACCATGGAACATTCCAGGCAAAACAACCATGTCTCCGTTAAGGCAAACAGGTGACGGCCCTACTAAAAAAAAAAAAAAAATAAAGTTACATAATGCACTTTTAATAACCAAAAATGTCTGATATTAAGTTATTGACATCATAAGGGAAATACGTTCTTTACATGTGACCGATCTTTCAGTGGCATGAGGGCGACCAAGAGCAGAGGGCGGCTACAGCGCAGCACCCGAGGGACCCAAGTTGTCCAAATGTGAGCCAGGATCATGGTTTGAAGTACTTAGCTGGAGGATAGACCTATTTTGCATGGTTTGGGTCCCACTTACTTCCTTTTACAGCTGATGAAGGATTAGCTGCTTGTCCAATAAAAACAGAATCTTTTGGGTAACTGTAAGACATATTCCACCATAAACTACAGCATGTCAGCACTCAACTTTGCACTTCCTCTGCACTCTCCAGGCATTTGAAGCATCTCCAGCAAATGACAGCCGCCTACTTCAGTCCCCACATGTCTTTTTAAGCAAAGCACAGATTATGCAATGTAACTATTGTTGCGTAACAATACAATCATCGTACTGTGCTCGAGCTGTGTAGAGGACAGGTCCCTTTAAGCAAATAAACATACAAGATGAGATATGTACGGGTTCAAACTGAGATAATGTGCTTCTAATTCTTTATTGTTTGTGTCAGTATTATCGTTTATCATCTATATTTACTTCAGCAGTATATCGCACTTGAAAATTTGTTATTGTGACAGGTCTAAATGTGCTGCTGATAAAAAAGAAACAGATTTTAAATGAATGACATCAATGCAATCCAATATGTATGTTGTGCAAAATATGCAACTGAAGAAGCTACATAGTTAAAATGCATTACACTGTACATACAACAAACAATAAGGCCTTTTGGGTATTAGTAATTATAAAAATCAACTGCAAAATTTGTAGAAAATTGCCAAATTCAGTCCAGATTTGTCCCCCAATATAAGCATTTTCAACACTGGGATACTGTATTGTACTGGCATTGATTTTAACATTAAAGATACACTAAAAACTTTTTTGGTGTAGAGTCTGTCACCACAGTATGGCATTAAACTTATCTATCTGTATGGAAACAAGCAACTGTCCCTACAAGGCCAAGATACAGGTCAGATCTGTGGAGAGGTGCCCCATCTCACAGTAAGATCACATGTTTTTCAAGGTTTTTCTTTTTTTTATTGAACCATTCCTGGGAAAGTAGTAACATCTCCAAAGAGACAAGCAGGTGACGGATCTCCTACCAGCATGAGCAACTTTGCTATAACCTGGCACAAACAACATACTTATTATTTTGCACAACATACTTATTATTTTGCACAGGTCGATGTTATGTGCACTGTGTCTCTGATAAACAAACCATAAAAAAACATCAGAACTGTTCAATGATTACGCAACATTACTCTATCCACACCAAACCGCCTGCACTGGCCTTAACTCTGTCCTCTCTCTGTAATGTAAATAGTGAGGCTCCCTGATAGCATTATGCAACGGGCCCACATGAAAGAGGCCGGCTGACCTCCTGTGCACACGCCACTGCTTTGAATCACTTCCGAGCGGGTGGCGATGGCTGATGAAGGCCAGTCTCTCTCCTCTGTCCCCCTTTGAGGAAAAAAAAAAAAACACTCCTATAGCTTTGTTCTGAACTAGTGTAGCTTACACAATGACTCCCACCGAAGCAGGAAGTGATGGGAGCACGCTGATAAGGTTAGTCAGGGAGGTTAGTAGGACACTCGCAGCAATATTGACTGTGTGTACGTATGTAGAGCAGGCTGAGTGTTCATATAGTGTAGAGCACGAGGTGGTTAAAGCTACACATTTAATGATTGATTTAAAAAGGATTTCAAAATGCATGTAGTTTTATGACACAATTTGGACAAGGGAAAAAGTATTCAGGAGTATGGTATGAAATTGCTCCAAAATATGTGATAAGTGGGGTCTGGACTGTACTAACTTGAAGTTACAAGTCGAATATGCCAAAAGAACCACTTTGTTGTTTAAAGCATTATAACAACAACTTTAACCTTATTTTTTTCAACTTACATTGCCATTATACAATATTTACACTTGACTGATTACAACTGTATATTGCATTGCATATAACGTCTGGTCAGATGTGATTGGCACATTACTTAAGTATTTTGCTGTCTAAATACTCCATACTTTTAATGGAGTTTAAATTATGAATGCTTACGTCTGGATAGGTACTCTTATAATTATTCGTACGTTCCCCAAATAGTTTCCTGGACCAAAATGTAATACTTTTAATTGAGAACTATTATTTGAAGTAATGGTAGTCCTACTTGTGTACAGTTTTTGGCTACTCTACCCACATCTGCATCTGATAAGGCATTTTGGCCTGCGGGCTATAATGGACAGATGTAAGTGTGAAATTGAATTGAATCCAGTAAACTGCAGAAGTGGAAATTAAACTGTGTGCTTGCTTAGATGTTTTTTTTTCTCAACTTTTTTATGCAGTACATGCTATTTTAATACTTTTATAATCCCCTAGTTTGCGTTTTAACCTTGTGCAATGGCAAATAACCTCTACTGTACTCTATTCAAACTTTCTCAAATCCACCATAATTACACTTTGAGTTACTTTGCGAGGAATGCACAGGCAGCTTGGGAGTATTAGCCTGAACTGAATCCATGTTGTTTTCCAGGACTTGAGCGGAGATAGCTGTGTGCGAGTGTGCTCTGGCAGGGCCGACGTGCACGGCTGCGGACAGGTGCTCCGCAGATGTCAGGATGTGAGCCCCCCCCCTCCACCCCTCTCCCCTTCTCCCTTCCCTCCTCTCTCCGTACCCTCTCTGCGTCTTCTGTTTCAGCCCCAATGAGCAACATGATTTAGCGCGGGTAAACATGGCGAGCGGGGTTAATTTTCGATGAGCCTTTGCCATCGCTCAAGTCATTTGGGGCTGTCAGTAATAATGACGCCAGGAACAATGAGGCCATGGATAGCGGCTCTCCTGTTTACAAGCCCAGAACTGGGGTTAAATGCTACGAGAGATGCACCATATGTGGAACAATGTGATTTAGTGCCGTTTCCAAGCAACAGCTCTAAACAGGAACAGACGGCACAATCAGACGTTAATTCCTTATTTACTTTCACGCTTCGATGCGCTAGGCATGTGCATGATTCCAGGCCTAATAATTATTTGGATGTTTACTTCCGCAACACCTCTTTATGAAGGCTCTATTGTGGTTACATGTAACGAGAGAAATGTGAATAAGTGCACGAGCATGGCTGGAAAAGGTTGTTTAAAATGAATGTAAGCATTTTGTGTTAGATTTATAGAGTTTTCCCTCAGTATATTTTATCCTATGCAATTTCCCTTTTAAACAAGTAACATTTGGGGTTTATAACTGTTAATTTTATGGCGTAGGCTTAAAGTCCTTACAATCAAATAAAGTATATCATGAAGAAAGAACTAATATTACTCTTAAAACATGCTCAACTGACTAATCCTCTATCTAGAGAATAATGAATGAGAGTTAACTCCATCAGCTTTGAAAGATGGAGCAAATGCAACAGATTTCCCTAAAGTGACAGTCAGCTAACTTTGCTAACATGTAGGCTAGCAACAGGCAGGCATAGCATTAACTTTCCCTATGTCTTGGCAGTATTAGCATTGAGAATCCAGATGTAAAATGACATTATTCTATTTAAATAATGTCATATCATATATTAAGAGTTTTACGGCCAGTATGCAATGATTTTTATACCTAATATGTTGACAGAAGTGCTGTTTTTGCATTATGCGTGCCAATCTTGATGTAATTTGATGGAGGTTGTAGTTTTATTTGAGCAATTACAGCATTTTTTAAATTAACTTATTTGATTTTATTCATTTTCTGCATGAACACATAACACTTTATTATGTGTTGTAGCACCTGTCAAGCAGGTACACCATGTTCTAGAAAATCACACATTGTTGTTCTAATTTGCAACAAAAACAGTCTTGCACATTCATTTATGAACAGCTCCGAGGAGGCAATCAACAAACCAGAGCGCAGACGCCCAGAACATCAACCACAATGCCAAACACAGCTAGTTTGTTTGCTCACGTGAACACATTCCTACAGCAGAGCCAAAACGTCCTGCACTACCTTGATACCCTGAACGCATATCTCCCATCTCAAAACTGCCTACCTAAAATGGGCCTCCAATTCTTTTAAAAGCACAAACCTGATTTTTACCATCTTAAAAACAAGAGAAACTTTCCTAACACATTCCTAGCATCCTAATTGTTCACTGTGATGAGATTATAAGCACTTTGACAACTTTCAGAGGCCATCACGGTAATGCTAACAACAACACGCATGCTCACAATGCATAAGCCTTTCTGGTTTGTGGATGATAAAAAAATTCTCTATACTTGATATAATATATTTAGGGCATGGCAAATTTTACTTTATTACATGAAAAGAATCAGGCACAGCCCCTGAAAAACAGAACTACTTAATGGTAAATGATTTGCAGAGTTATTCCTCATTGTGATGAGTTTATAAGCACATTTCACAACTTTCAAAGACCAAAGTTCGCCCTCACAGTAATGCTAACGATAACTAGCATGCTAACAACATGCAAGCAACAACCCTTACTTCCTACTTTTTGTAGACGATAAAAAGCGCTTCATAATTAGATGCATCACACAGCGGCCTCATTTTGACAACTGCTGTATTGACAATGTATATGTACGGTGACAAGACAAATTTATCTTTATTACATTAAATAAGTCTAACAGAGCTCTTTTAACAGCAAACCTGAATAACCAAACGCAGTGGAAATCTGGTCTGCTGAGTCGCCCGTGAATAAATAATCCAACTTTCTTTTTATTTTACAGCATTGCAGACTTTATTTTTCATTGGCTTCATAAATTATGTCGGCGATCACTTAAAAATATGAGGAGGCTGGTGCATTGCGGAGGGCCAGCAGCTCCTAACGATGGAGCAGAGCCAGGTCTGCGTGAAGGCGAGGAGAGCGCTGGCATTCAAAACAGTCATCATCAAAAGGCTCTCAGTTCTGCTCAGTGATGGACCAAATGCTGAGTCAAGAGGAGTGACTCAGGTTCTGATGACCAAGCACAAATGGGGCTTGGGCAGGGACAAATTTTGAAAAGGCTGATGGAGAGATATGGAAAAGGAGGTGGGCGATAAACATAAAATGGTAAAAAAAAAAAAATTAAAAAAATGGCTGTTTTGTCAAGTACATAGCCTATAATTAACAAAAAATGTAAAAAGCTGAAAAAAAAGCAGCAAGCAAATAATATTAAAATAAACTTGGGATCTTTCAAATAAGCTGGTTTGTTTTGAAGATATGGAAAATTGGAATTTTGATAAAAGATAAATTAATAAATACTGCAAAAAGATGATAAAAAAACAGAACTTGGCCAAGGTAGTTATGTAGTTAAGATCTGTGGAGAGGCGACCCTACTCACTTTAAGAATTTATGGGGGGAGGGGGTTGCAGTGAAACCCCCAACAATTACAGATAGAAATGTTTAATGCCATACTGTGGAATGTTACAACCTTTCCATGGTGAAAAGCAGGTAGTAACTCTCCTGTAAAAAACTACACAGTGCACCTTTAAATTTCTGGGAAAAAAAGTGTTATTAATTTCATAGTCTATTCATTTTTTTGTGCAATATTTGAACCTTAAAAAAACAAAAAACAAACAAACAAACAAAAAAACAAAACAAAAAAAACAACAAAAAACCCCCAATACAGGCATACTATTGTCAAAGTAAAAAAACAAAACAAAACAACAAATCAATATGGCTCACCCCTAAGTTTGCTGGATGTTTCTTTAAATACAAAAGGGAATTGGGGGGGATATACATATATCATCTTATTGTACCCCATGTTTTAAAAACCCATTTACCTTCAACAGACCCATTCTAATCATTTCAGTGCTCACTACGCAGGGGTACGTTATGTTCCCAGTGGCAGTTTGATATTAGTGAAAGCAGAACTAGCATTTAAATGTTTGCAATTTGAATGCATTGTTTTGCAAATCTATTCAGTTCATGGAAAAAAATAATAATAAAGTGACGTGAAGTTCACATTTAGAGAAGTTCACATTTCTTACTGTGTTTTTTCCATACTATTTGCATAAAAAACACTATGCACATACTAAGTCTGCATCTGTGGCGTTGGAGCCGTCTCTGCCGTAACTTCCAGTAATCCTGCTTACGTTGTTTACATGAAAGTCTTGTTAATGTGCATTTTTATCTGCTTATGTATCTTAATGAACCGCCAACAAGTGCGTCAGTGTCATGGCATACGGCGCTTTTCTAATGGGACACAGAAACAACAAAGAAGTGCAGTCCAGTGATGTCGACATTTATAGGTGCTTTTATGGGGCTAAGGTGCAGACAACTGTTCCTGGTGGAGCCGATGCTAAGTGGCTAGTGACACAGGCCTTTTATGACAATAGGACGGAAAGAATAGCTTCATCCATGGATCTGGCTTGGTTAAGCTGTAGGACCTAAACAGAAAACATTTTTTTTTATGTTGTAGTGGGATTGACAATGATATGGTGGCATTGAAATTTGTGCAAAAGAATAAAATGAACTGAAAGACCCTGTACCCATTTTCTCCATGTAATTGAGCAAAATGTGTCTTTCTCCAGTACAGATATATTACATAAGCAGCTTTTGAGGTATAAAAATATATCTACTGTGTGCTATCTGCATCTAATTCTAAAGTCTTTCAGTGAAGAATAACTTTAGGCCGCTGAAAACTGTTTGAAATGTTCTGTTTTCCACATTTTTAAGACAGTACAGGTGCAGTATATTTACATTGGACACATAATATGAGCAGATCTGTATGTACAAACGTGTAGTAATGTTATATTCGCAATTTGCTGTTGAATGTTAAGTGTTTATGGGGAAAACGCGATGACTGAAGTTGGAAATGTGGGTGAAGCGTCTTGCACAAGGACACAATGATATGGCACTATTAATCACATATGCTAAAGTTGCATATTCGGCAAGTACAATGAAGTATGAGATTAAACAAATACCATGATATCAACTCAATGTCTAATAATGCTCATGTTGAAGCAGGATTTGAACCTCCAACCCTTGGATCAGTCGAAAAACACTCAACTGAGCTACTGAGTGTTGGTGGCCCAGAACATCTCAGAATTGTCGACAATCCAACATATCTGAATCACGAAAAAAAAAAAAAAGTCTGACTGGCACGGCTTTATACGGTAATTAGCAACATTAGCTTGTAAGTGCTGGGCCACCACTGGCAAACACACTATAGCATCAAAATACCTTGTGGTTACTAAAGTATTTTACAATTTATCAATAGCTGTGATGGATTATAATACATTAACTGAGAATTTTTTACAGAATGACGACACAACCAAGATCGTTATACCAGTTAGCTAATATGAGAATTAGTCAAATTATGGAAAACTACTTAACAAAATATTTCCTGTAAGAGGAGTAAAAGGCAGTCTTGGTTGTCGAGCCAATTCTATGACCGTGAGTGGTATTAGACTGCACAGGGCTTCCTCCGTGGTGGCTGGAAAAGTGATGGATCCTGAATTAGAGCCTCACCACATCCTTGTTTCCACATATTCCTCTAATGACAAGTTCCCCCGTGGTTTTCTCCCAACACCTCGACCCCCATGCTCTCATGCTAACTCACAAATAAACACAGGCCAGTGGAGCAAGGAGGTTTTGGTTTGATCTGTTTGATTTATATGGAGCGGTGCTAGTGTGCAAACAGGAGAATGTGAATGAGCCATGTGACACAGCCCCAAGACATTTCATTACCCAGAATGCTCTTGTAGGTCTGTGAAGCAAACAGCAAAAGAGTTATTTGTGTGAATCTCAAGATGCACTGAGGCAATGCCCATTAGATCAATAAAACCTGCAATTCCATATATATTAACTTATGGTGTATGCAAGTGTTCTTACTGTTCTAATTCTTGTTAAATTTTATCTGCTATTTTGTCCTCCCTTGGGTAAGTTCTTGGTTAGAATTAGTGAAACAATTTAGCCCTATTTTAGATCTGGTGGTACTTGGAATATACCAATTATTTCCCTGCGTAAAAACCTTACATGTCACTGATTTAAGATTACAAATGTCTGTTGAAATTTAAAGTTCTATAGATTTTTTAGAATAAAAAGAAAACATTTTTCACCAGGTCGGCTGAAATTTGATCAAATCTTATAAGTTTTGAGCCTCTTTCTATAAGTTTGAGCCTCTTTCTAGCCAAAACGCAGAATTTCCGTCTTTGTATTTAGTCGAAAATTGACCAAATTTTTGTTAATGCAAAAAAATTTAACTGACAGAAAGTCCCCCCAAAGAGCAACCACTCCAGATGTACATATCAGTGCATGTTTTGTAATTTGAAGCCTGTTTGGGCCAATATAAAACCATTACTGTTCATTTGTCATATTTATTTTGACAAGCAATCACATGAATAAAACATTTCAAATTGAATTCATCATAACACTCCTCCCATAGCCACCCTTACAGCAAAATCCCTGAGTTCAGCATTACAACCGCATTACGGTAGATACAGAAGTGGGTCAGCCTGGGCACATGCGAGACTCGTGCTGCTGTGGGCGACTCACCCTCTCTCACCCCTACCACCCACTCTCCCCTCCCTCTCTCCGTCCCCTTCCTTTCCCCTCCCTCCCCTTCCCCCCTTTCCCCTCAGGGTGCCACAACAGGCCCTGCACGTTACAAGAGCGGCCTTTATGCTCCGTTGGCCGTCGCAACCTACCACTGCCGGTGCTCCACGCTGGGTTGGGTGCACATAACTCCATATATCAGACTACACGCCACGCACTGTAGTCACGGTGATATACGGCGGAGAGCCCGGGAGCGCCTGTGGGGTCCTGTTGTACTTGTAAGATAAGACAACGCAGCACTTTAATGACTCCAGAAAGCACATTAAGACGTATAGGAGCGAGCCGTAACCAGATCGGACCTGGGTATATAGAATGTAGAGGGGCGATGTGGTGGTCAAGTCAACACGAACAGCAGTTTGTGGGGAGTATAGAAAGAGTGTAAAATGTTATGAGGGGAACAAAACCGTAGCGCTGACGACAAAATAAAATAATGGTGTAAGGGAGACATTATCAAAATAAAACTTTTAAATAAAAACTATTTTAAAATGTAATTACAAAGGGGGACACATTAGGTTTTCTAATATTTGCATAGTACTTGGTTACATGCTATAAACTGCACCATGTAATTTATCATATGTCTAAGTAACTACAACGACTGCTACTGCTACTACAACTACTAAGCCTACTGCTACTAGCCTATTACAACAATAACTTTACATATTACTGAAATAATGACAAGTACCCAGTATAAAAGGTAAATGTTCATAATAATGATAAAAAAAAATACAAAAATATACTTTCAAACATCTAAATATGATTTATACCACAGTCAGTAAGAACTGCAATGGCTGACTGCCATGCGATAATAGGGAATAATGGATAAGTAATCCAACAACAGTTAAATCACATTCTCTGCGGCCATCACTGACATCACCATAGCAATGGGTAAATAAAGGCTCAACTGAAGAGTTCAATTGCAAAAACAGATATCTGTTTGGAAAAATTGCCAAAAAGTATTTTTCTTTTTGTGATAATCTTATCAGGTATTATCAATACATGTAGAAGGAATGAATATAATTTCAGAGGATTTTATCAAGGAGAGATGTAATAATATTAATAATATATATAATATTAATATATATTACTATATATAATATTTTGCAGTAATAGCAATAAAATACATTTTAATTTTAAAAGAAAAAAAAGCTATACAAAAAGTAAACTGCAAGCCTCCAATTACTTTTTTAAATGGCACTTATCTGTTTTTGCACCTGAACTCTTCAACTGTTCTGAGTAGAACTTAATTTACAACACTCAAATATCTAATATTTTAGACATTTACAGACAATGAACAGGCTTCTCACATTCACAGGTGAGACATTTAAGTTTGTAGCTGTGGTTTAAGCACATTAAACAACGCACTTCACAGAGAAACATCACTCCACTGCATGTCGGGGTGTTCTACAACTCCGCATTGTACGTTACAACTACATAATGCACAACTCCTTGTTCAATGCTGACATATAATTGAATAATTTATATGGTTTACTATTAACATCATGGTTTCCCTGGAAACCATGATGCTATATGGAATGTTATTGACTGTAGCAAGTGTGAGTTATTTTTGTCTAAGTAACTAAATGTGTCTAAGTAACTGCTACTACTACTACAATAACTACAACTACTAGAACAACTACAAATAGCTCTACAACGACAACTATGTGATTGCATATTTCTATTCTCCTGCTGTTCTTGAACTGTGTGTTGCAACACTGGAATTTCCCAATTGTGGGATACTACCACTACCACTACCACTACCACTACCACCACCACTACTACTACTACTACTACTACTACTACTACTACTACTACTACTACTACTACTACTACTACTACTACTACTACTACTACTACTACTACTACTACTACTACTACTACTACTACTACTACTACTACTACTACTACGACAATAGCACGCATTGTCAAGAGCTTTTACTTCTGGACGATGCCAAGTGATTCCAAGTGAATAATAAGCATCTTTGGATGGTGCCAGTCAATAATATGAAGTGTTTGGTATAAGGACTATCACTTCATGTCAATGGTATGTCAATGTCAACATTATGAGGCAACGCTTTGGAGGCTATAGGCTAAAGGGCTCCATTACATGTGCTGTTGAAAATAATAGTCACTGTGTCAGAGCAGTGCAACAATAGCAAACATGACATCACCTTCAACATGAAACAGAATCAATAGTTATGTATATGGAGAACATTATATGCATATGTCGCGCACACGGACACTAGCAAAAGCCATCTCTCCAGAACTTGTTTACGCTGCATTTCTTGCTGTTATATTTGTCCTGAGGTTAGAGATAAGGCACATCCTTACTGTCGATTGTAAATGTACATTTGCAATAGCAGAAAAGGCTAAGGATAATCTGATTTAGAAAGTTTTCGTTGTTTGTTTACTGTCTACTGTATTCATTTTGATGGTGGTTGTTACTCCTGAAGTATATGTTTTGAACCCTGCCCACTTAAGTACCCTAGTGCCCTTTGGCAAGACACTGGTTTATCACGTTACAGAGGCATACTACCACCAGTATTGAGTGGAAGCAAAAAATAATTTGATGTATTGCAATGCATTTCAAATTGTTGTAGCGATAGAGACAAAGGCTGGTATAAAACTATAGGCTTAGACCAATTAAATCCTAGAAACAATCCATGTTTTGTGCTGCTAGTGAGATCAGTATCTCTTCATATGTAATTGTATCTGTAGTAATTTCTTCTACTTTGACTAATACATAGTTGCTGCATGTATTTAACAGTGGTAGAATGGGCACACGTTTACCCATCAATTGGAGGGCAGCTGGTTCAAACCTCCTACAAACACATTCGTCATTAGGCCACTTGGCAGTACAGCCCAACATTAAGTACTCAAGTCACAGACAAATCCCAACGCAACCGGTTCACTGCGGCCAACCGAATGTGCATCTCTAGAGCTTTAGATGTGTTCTTTGAGCCAACCTGTTCTGAGCGCCCAAAATAACCCCGGCTCTGGACTGCTGTGTGGGGAGGGAAAAAGCCAGGAGCAGCAGCAGTAGCTTAGCTGTACACCCCCGCGCTCTCGGGTCAAATCTGTCTGCTGTACTCCGGGCTTCCTCTACTTCCACAAAGGAGCACAGTCAGTGTATCAGACGCTCCTTAATGAACGGCTTGTTGGAGCGGCCCTCATGTGTGTGTTTACCATCAATCCGGCCTTGTGTCTACAGCCTGCTTCGTCCAGTCCAAGCTCTCTCCCTCCTCTTCCTCCTCCTCTCACCCTCCTTTCCGCGCACAAACGGCCACATTTACGCCGGCGAGCCTACCTGAAAACTTAAGTACACAATGAACGTACACAGGCGAAGCAGGGCACTGGCATGTGTAAGGTACAGCAAAACACACAAATACTGTACGAGGGGTGGGGTCGGCATACCTGCAACCTGACAGGAGCTGGTAGTAGCGTCAAAACACCTGAAACTTCCATATATGTTACGGATGGATTATGATAGTATGCTGATTGTATGCTAAAGTGCTTTTTTCCGCTACTAAACTGTGTATATGATGTTTTAATTGCATTATTTACTGTTCCCAGTCATTTATTGGTAACTTTAGTGCAAACTAGGTACATTTGCAGCTTTCTGGTTAAAAACGCCAAAATTTAAGTTTGTGCTGCCCTCAGTGGCCTCTGTAATTTCGAGTAGTTGGTGACATCACATAGGACTGCCCTGATTACAGCGGCGGAGTTTGAAGTGTGGATTCCTGTTGGACCAATCACAGTGTTCCTTACACCTCCAGACCCTTCTCCCCCCCTCACTCTTTTCTTTAGTCCCGCAGGCATTGTCCAGTTTAGCCGCTCTATTTGAAAAGTGGTTGTGGATGAAGTTCAGCTGTTCAGTCCCACTTTAAAATAATAATTGTTGGCCAATATTGGCAATTTGAAAAACTGTACCTGGTATGAATTTGATGATGATGCTTAACACCAGTGAGTGTGAGGTTTGAATGAATAATGGCCTATGATCTATGTAATGACTATTGTCCTTTTTAGAACCAATTTTCCCACATGGCTGTTTTCATTTATGTTTTCCTCAGAAAGCTTAAAAGTGCCCTATGTAACTTTACTGGAGGAATGTCCACTACCTGCTTGTCTCCATAGAAATGTTATTGCTTTAAATGGAATGTTCCACAGTATGGCCTTAAACTTAACCCTCTTGAATTTATGAAATCACTTTGAAAAACCTGTATTCTTGTTACTTGGCCTAGTAAGCGTCACATGCTTGTCTCAATGGAGACAGATACCCTTAATACCCTACTTTGGAACATGCAGATGAGGAGGCAAGCAAGTGGCTGACCTCCCACTACAAAGTTACAAAACTTACATCTTTAGAGTTGCTCCAGCTAATTGTATTGATAAAATATAATGTTTTAATGAGAGCTTTGTTATGGCAGATTTGCATGCAAGATTTTGTGACAAAGTGGGCCTTTGTCTCGTTAAGCTCACCTTAATTTTGTTTATATTCACATATTTCTTCATTTCCTATAATTTTTCAGTATATTCAACTAAATAACTGGACATAACTATCCTGGGTTTGTTTTGTTTAGTCTTTTCGTTAGTCTAACTTTCAATTTAAACATCAAACTTACACCTGTTACTTTAAAGAGATTTTATTTGGTTAAATGTATTCAGTTCAGTTCAACACATGCATCTGTTCTTACCTTAACCTCCACATGTACCAGACAAAGAGGAGGTGTGTCCTCCTCATTTTTAAAGGCTTGGGTGAGGTCGTGGGCTGGACCATGCGGAAAACTGGTTTAAGTTATTTTTTATTTGTTTTAATGTCTGTATGTATGTAAGTGTTTATAGTTTTATTTTAAACACTTTTCGGTTAAAGGGACCTAGGCCCTCAAAAGTATGCAGTTGATGATGAGATCCTGCTAAAGTTATACCTACAGCACCTGTAAAAGCATATGGTATATACCTGCGGAAGGTGCTTTCTGTTTAGGAGGATATTTAAGCGGTGCAAGTTAGGCTTTCAGGGAGGACTTCTGTGTAGTTTTGTGCACGTGGTTGTTTCTGTTTTTGTGTGAACGGTTTATGTTATTTTCTTAAATTATTTTGGTGTCCAACCGAAGTCGTCTTTTAAATAAATTTGTCTGGTAAAAGACCACTTATTACGTCTGCCTCCTGCTTCGACCACATTGAGCCAGCTTCCCCACAGATTTACACAGGAATAACACTGCAAATATACAATTAAAATGTTTTGGCTCTTTTGGAATTTACCAGTTGTGAAAAACATGAGGAACTTTAATCTAGCACTATTCAAAACTACTAAAGCATAACAGTTGGCAAATTATTCACCAACAACTACCTTTCACTCAAGTGTGACAATACAGAAAATGAAGAGAGCGAGAGAGAGCAAGCAGTCGGCGTTAACATTGCTCATATAAGAGGAAAAATGAAAAAGTGCGTTCGTGTTCGGAAAGTGATGTCATCCCCCTGGAGATCAGTCACTTTGAGGCGGAACAGAGGAGCGGAGGAAGCCTTTCGGACGGCTGACGTTTGGCCTCGGAGATGAGATTGGCTCCGAAACCCACCCGGCGCTTATGTAAAATGGAAACCACACAGCACGGCCACCAGCCCTCCCAACGCTGCGCCGATCTCAGAGAGGAAATGAAATAATAGATGAATGAAGCCACGTCGGGAGCTGAGAGGTTTCATCCAGAGAGACAGCTCGGAGGAAGTGTCTGCAGTGACAGACCCGTGCCAAAAGAAACAAGGCCTGACCGCAGCGCCATGTGAAAGCCTTTTACAGTGACACGAGCAGACAGGCCCAGCGGTTATAGAGAGTGGGGACTTTACCAATACGGCCCAAGTCGGATTACAGCTGGAGTAGTCTGATTAAAGGGCCTGTACATGATTTTAATTTATTCTAGTCAAGATAAGCACATCATGGATCGCGCAGTAAAAGCAGCTAAATAAGAAATACATTTAGACTCTAATATATAATCTATTCACTTTACATGGCATTTTCTCAGTTAATGACCAACAAAGAAGTTTCTGACACCTCTTTTTGTCCAATCAGGCACATTGTTCGCTAAGAATCATGGGTAACAACTGCCTGACACTACACTAGACAGTTGATTCTCTTCTCTCTTGTTATGGTGCAATATCTGAATGGTAGAAAAGACTAAGTGGGCGTGTCTAACGGTTCAAACTAAACATTTTTCCTGACTTAAGGTCAAGTACAGGCCCTTTAAGAGGAGGTGAAGTCTTTTAATTGGACTTGCACACTCAGCTAAAGCAAATAATCAGGTATCTGCAACACTCTTTAGTTAAGGCATTAGGAGTTAGGATATTAATTAAGTAGTTTCATTCTTAATAAACTATGTGTTCATCATATTTATCAAGGCATATTAAGGTGTAGTTGTTATAACGTGATGCTTACACAGTGAACCAGTAGTAGTTGACAATGTGGGCTAAAGGTGTCCTGTGCAGCTATTCTATTCTATTCTATGGCTGGGTTATTGCTTTGTCTGGAGAGGTTACACAGTATGGCATTCAACATATCCATCTATTTGACAACAGGTGTTTTTCTAGCTCAGATATCTTAAAAAAACATGTATTTCTATAGTCAACTGAGTCGCCTTTCCACAAATCTGACCTGGAAACTGGGTTGATGATACCACATGCTCATCAGTGGGGATAAATAAGTTTAATGCCATACTGTCGAACATTTTAAGCAAAGCAACAATTTCAGCTCCAAAAAAAGTCATGCAGTACAACTTCGAGTGTTGGGCCAAAGGACACGACAACAGTACATGTTTCAAAACCGGTTTGAACCAGCAGTCTGCACATATTGGCATCATGAAGTTGATTCCTGGCTCTTTTCTGGATGTCTCTTCCCTCTCTTCGCCGCCATTACACAATGACATCTGCACTGTCCGATAAAACCAGCAGAAAAAAAAAACACCATTCAAGATTGTAATTTTATTTTCTATACTACTCTATACGCATTCATATAATTTGTTTGACTTATTAAATAACTTTTGTGCGTCTCAAATTGAGTCTGATTTCCTGTGCACACACTTTTGCCTCTGGGTGCATGTGTAAAATGAGAAGGTAATATCTCCCCTCGCTCTGTATTGTTTCAGCTGTTCCGTATGACCAGGGAACGCAGATGTGATCACACTTATATCATCAGGGTTTGAATTCTTTAGGCAGACACGCACATACGCACACACACACACACATAGACACACACACACACACACACACAAAAACACACACAACACTGGGCTTTTCTGCTATATCTGATCATGTGCCTTGTTTTCTTTCCTATGCCCTCACGTGACTCCTTAACCCCTTCCCAAGATTAAACCTTTACTTCCTGACACTTGCTGGATATTCAAATTCCAAGCAGACTTATTAGATGTGGGCTATGTAACTTTTCCGGTATAGGATCCAGAAAATGTAGGATGCCTGGAATGTTTCATAGTATGGCATTAACATGGCAACATGGTAAATTTCTTCTGGGTGTTTTTTCTGAGCATAAGGGCTACTGTAGGCCGCAACCCATGCCAAAACAAGAGCAAAACAACAGCAGTCTCAACTCACTAGAGCCAGTCTCCAAAACAGACCAGTAACTGACAAACAGAACGTGTCGGCATAGCAACCAAGTGTCACATACAAAAGCAGTAACATTAACAAGACATAATTGGTTACAAAAACAACAAAAGGTGTCAACTCTGAACTAAACATGAAATATCAGATCATTACAATGCCTTAAAAAAAAGTATTTTACTGTCACTAGGTTACCTCTCCACACTGACCTGTAACTTGGTGGAGAAACCTGCTTGTCTCTATGGAAATAAGTGAGTTTACTGCAGAACATTCCAGTCAAAGCATTACCATCTCTATAAAGACAAGCAGGTAGTGGACCTTCTACCAAAAACGTTACATATTGCACTTTTAAACTTTACTTTGAGATTTTAGCAAATATTTGTGAAGTTGTGTTTGGTTTCATTTAAGCTTGTTTGAGTAATCCTGGCTGCACATTTAGGTTGAATACCAGTTCAGAGTTGAAAATGCTAGCTTTTCAGCATAATTTGTTGTTTTTAGCATAATTTCATCTCCCCAGTTACCAAATAGCAGTGACATTTTGTATGCTCATTAACCGGGGTTGAATCTTTCACTTTTCCATACTTTTCATCATTGACGCCAAGTTGTATTTCAATTGATTTATACATGAAGATTTATACAGAAGAATCTTGCTCAGAAAATGTCTGTTTTCAACTACCCCCTATTTCCACTCAATGTACTGTACTTACTTACAGTTACTGAAATAATTCAAACTCTGGGTCATATATGTAGGTCTCAAAAATGTTACATTTCAACAGTTAAGTCAAATAAATGAAAATCTGTTGGTTGTTACAGTGAAATGCCACTACAAAGAGGCGGGGCTTATCAGTTCTACAGTTTTGAACAGGAAGTCAATGGGCCAGTTCCTGTTATTCTATTGAGGATTTAGATCAATATTGCATCTTAGAATGAACAAAACGTCAAATTATGATCCATCAGTTTATACACTGCCTGGCCAAAAATAAAGTCGCCACCTAGATTTAACTAAGCAAATAGGTACGAGCCTCCTATCGGGTAATTACTGCATGGGCGATTGAGGTCAGAATGAAAGAATGAGGTCAGCTGACTACCTGAATATACTGAATGACCAGGTTATTCCATCAATGGATTTTTTTCTTCCCTGATGGCACGGACATATTCCAAGATGACAATGCCAGGATTTATGGGGCTCAAATTGGGAAAGAGTGGTTCAGGGAGCATGAGACATCATTTTCACACATGGATTGTCCACCACAGAGTCCAGACCTTAACCCCATTGAGAATCTTTGGGATGTGCTGGAGAAGGCTTTGTGCAGCGGTCAGACTCGACCATCATCAATGCAAGATCTTGGTGAAAAATTAATGCGACACTGCATGGAAATAAATCTTGTGACATTACAGAAGCTTACTGAAACAATGCCACATCAAAGCTAAAGGCGGACCAACAAAATATTAGTGTGACCTTTTTCTTTTTGGCCTGGCAGTGTATTTTAGCACTAAATACCCCAAAATACCCCAAAAGCATATTATGTCGAAGATGTACATTAGCGCTGGATAAAAGGTGTTCAAAAGTGGTTATTGAGGTTATTGACATTCTTTTACTCTACTTTCTTTTTGTGTTACTTCAAAATATCTTCAAAATTGACCGTTATCATCCTGGGCCCCTATCCCTACAATGTTATGGAAAATGCCATGTGGGACAGCACCTGTGTTGGGGCTCCACTCACCGTCAAAGCGCTGGTGTGTGTGTGAGCAGTGGTGGTGGTGGTGGGGGGATAGATTCCGGCCTCTCCTTTAAGGGCATATTTGTCCTCGCCCCTTAATCAGCCCAATGAAAGCTCCACATTCTGGCGGAGGCGCAGAGGGCAGTGCTGGCGTATTTACCAAACACACCCACAGCAGAGTGACCGGTGTGTGTCTGGAAATGTCAGGGCAGGTAGCGCTCCACCTGGGTGATGGGGTGCGCTCCAAAATCTCTGCTTCCTATTTGCTTCGTCTGTCATAATATACATTGGGTGCATATGTTTGGTTAGCATGATTCACGTGTGTTGACACAGTCTCTCAGATATGCAGGTTTGCAGAATCCCATGATTGTTTATAATGAGGAACAGAGGGACACTTTATTTTCTACACATAAAGTAGTTTTACACAGTATATCGCAAATGAATCGAAGGGGTGGGACACAAGATGGGTTCACAAGAAGAGACAAGGCAAGATTTTGACTTATAATAGATAAATTGGGTCAGTTTACAAATTTGGATTCACAATTTTTTATTTCTGTTATGGTCTTAAAATGTTCACATTGATCCATTCTACATGATCCTGGTATTTTTATTTCTTTTGTGTCCGTAACTCTAAATATGAACATTGATAACAAACAAATTAGGCGCCTTCTTTCCTTGCGTTTCTATGAATTACTAGAATTAAGTTGAGTTTACAGCAGTCTGAAAGTGGTGTTTGAAGTTTGTTTGTATGTTTTTGTGTGTGTGGGATTACAGAGATTACAGGAAATTGCTCTGAAAGGTCCACTGTGGTACAAAGCATAGTATCTATTTTTGATTAATGATCCAGTACGTGAGTATGTTCTGTAAACAAAAATAAATCAAACTAAGGACTGGCTAGATCGTTGAATTTTAAGAATAAATATTTGTAAATTGCTCAACATTTTGGTAGTTGAAGATGATCGAGGACCTCAGTAGAAATGTTCTTACACAAGTTATTATCAGAGAAGAATCTTGCTCAAAAGTATGTGATGAGTGGGTTTTTGTAAGCATGTAGGTAACACTGTGTTGTTTTTGATTCTATATTCACTGAAGGAGGAGATTACCGGATAATGGGATGTGATACATAGCATTCCTGAGGTATTTAAACACGCTACTTCCTAACTGATCGAGAGAGCATTATCCAATCCAGTATAACTAGTAAAAATAATAACAAAATGTCTAATCCCTTAGTCGTCCAGGTATGATCCATAGTAAAAGAAACATCTGTTAACTGGACAATAATAATAATAATAAGCAGTGTCCACCAGTAGTCTGACCAGAACTGAAGAAGCAGCTTGGACGAACAGAGAAACGTCTTCACTCCTACACTCCCTTTTTGTCCTGTTGACAGATTTGAATTTTTCTTTTACTAAAAACAAAATGTATTAGTCGGAAAATACATTTATTTGCTGCATGACTGTATAAATAGCCCTATTTCTTAGCCTAGAATTGCGCCTCTATTTCTATTTTTACACAGTCTGTTCAACGACAAATCGGGAATGACAAACCAATCCCAATACCGATACCGATATTGGACCAAATACATTGCCCATCCCTAATTTTACTTTTACTTTTTACTCTGTACTTTTCTCAAAACTAAGATCATCAATGAGATATAAGCTTAGAATGAAAAAGTCAATTTTACTAGTGAGTATCTATAGTTACTAGACATATTTGAAGTCCCGTCTTTACATGTATTTGCATATTAAAATTCAAATTAAACAGAAACGTGTCTATTCTGTTACAATCCCATCCTGCAACCCAATCACATCTAGCACCATTCATATAAGTACACTCTCTATTCCCTCCATCTTGCATTTTTAATTTTGTTCTAATTACAATTAGGTGAGAACTACTCGCAACCTCTGCACTAACTTCTCTGGGAAAATCCACATTAGACTTCCTACAGCCACTTCGCTCCGCCACTCCAAAGCCATACATCAACTTCTGACGCAAATCTGCTCAAGTGCTGCCCCATGTCTTAATGTCTTTTTCAACATTGTTACTGCCATTTTCTCTCATTTGCATTTTGGCACCACAAATCCTTACCGCTCCTCAAATTTCCTCTCTTCCATCTCCGCTTTTTTAACTCACTTCTTGGCGTTCGCTATTCTAACGTTCAACCCTGAGCCAAGTGAAACAGCCACCGGTACATTCGAGAGGCTGCGTTTTGTAGGAAAAAATCAATTTGTCCTCACACATAAACCACAGTAGGATCTTTATATACCAGTTTAACTTAAAATCTGCGGCCCACCGGTGATTCCTGGCCTTTTGCGGCTCAACAACGCCATGGCTGGCTCAATCAATGCAATGGGAAATGTTTTGTTTTTAATTTCGCCCGCAAAGGAGTAAGAAAAATAAATGGAAACGCGAGGGGAGTCATTGGAGAGGAAGTCGATGGAGGTGTTGTACTTTGAGGGTTACACAAGTGCTAAGACGTTTTTCCGAAGAGCCTTTGTGTAAATGGTTGGAGTGGAGTGGCAGCCCGTGGTCAGCCCTTTAGAAAATAAAACACGAGGGATAGAGGTTAAGGAATATTATGGAAAGTCATGTCCAACTTAGCTCCTCGTCAGACAGGCTTTTCCCGCCAATGTTGACATGGTTATTTGACGATGATTATAGTTTCGCTTCCTGGAAAGACCTGGATGGTGGCCTTTCCAAGACCGAAAATTTCAATTTACTCTTAAGCAGTTGGGATTATGCTGGAGAATGAACCGGTGGCTGAGTTGGTACAAAGTATTGTTTTCTTTGGGCATAACTGGAACTTCTGCCGGGACAGACTTGACGCATACAGTGTGATATTGGTTTAAACAATGAAGGGAAGTATTGTAACACATTTGTCAAAGTGCGTAACTTAACTTTTCCAACGATTGCGTAAATCACATACATGAAGCAATAGCCCAGCTGTGGATAGCATTAGTAATATTAAAGAACACAAATGATGCCTTTTTCTGGTACTTCATAAACCATAACACATGTAGACGAGAATTTTACATTTGTGGGACCATTTGCTCTGGGTTCAAACCAAGGATTGAGAGGGGCCAGCCGATCATAGTGGCATTTCATGTACGCATTTTTTTTGTTTAAAAAAAAATTGTAATTAAAACTTTTTGAACCCTCTGCGTATGACTTGGAATCAACTTTTTTTTTTTTTTTTGGTAAAATGTGATAAAAGGGGGGCAAAGTGCTTTGTTCAAGGTTACAAACCACCAACCTTCAAGCCAGTTTGCAAATCTCTCATCTGAACAACCCAATAAGGTATTTGTTCAGTTGGCAAGGATTTCAAAGTTTAAAAATGCATTGCTCTACTTGTCCACAGCTAATCTTAAAAATATAATTTGAGGAAAATAAATAACAAGTCACTTTTTGTTCCTTGTATGTCCTGTGGTCCTGAGTTAGTGCTATCACCCGTCTAAAGGATCATTCAAACAGGACACCTTTACTGGTGCATTTGTGGGCTCTTGTGTCCTCTGTGATAAAAATCTCTGCAACAACAAATACGGGTTCATAAATCAGACGGACACTCTGCAGCCACAGGTGCGAGGAGGAAGCGATCTGCCAACCCAAAACAAGAAGCACTTAAGAATTTCATCACTGTATTTTGTAAACTTTAATTTTTGGCATTTTAAAATCGAAAAGTGTAAAAAAGTATGTTCGAAAGTTGTATATTATGAAAAAGTCTCCTGATGGGTTTTTCCCTCTTGTGTATTTAAGACGGAAGAGTGACAGCGAGTGTCAACACCTCTGTGCTCTGAAGACCAGAGGCTATTGGTGACATCCAGGGGTTTTATAGTTCTGAGGGGAACGCTAAAACATACATGACACACTGTACACCAGATGCTATATTAGTGATGTTTGCTTGTACTCTATTAGTTCATATTTGAGTAAGTTTATAGTGTGTATATTTTATAATAAGCATCCTAAGCATAGACTGTGCATAGAAATGGACATAGCTAACATGGTAGCCGCTATGCTCCAAATAGGAAGTGAGCATGGGTTCGCTCCCAGCTCCATCGAGTCTGGCTTCAGTTCACTTTCTATTGAGAAACTGTCACCCCTCTCTCTGTAATTGCTGCTGTCAGGTTCATCATTTTGGTCTTAAAATATTTGCATTAACCCGCTCTACATGATTCTGGTAAATGTTATTTGCTATCGTGCCCATAAATCAAGATATCAACAATTTTTACTATACAAATATGGTTTGGTTCTTTGCATTTTCTTGTCTCATTGATATTAGCAAGAGCTTGTCAGTCCTCGTATGGAGAAGGATGCACACCTACCCTATGTATTTGCACATCATCAAAAACACCCTTTATTTGACAAAAGAATGTAATTTCCAACATTAAATCGTAGAACTTTCTTTTATATTACTATGTGGCATTATATCTGTGTGATCCCTCAGCTGTCCAGGTAGGTTTGTTGTTTTGATACCAGTTTTAGTACCGATTCATATCTGATTTTCAATACTGTGGTACCAAACCCTACCTGTATATCACTCATATCCTCTTGACAAATGTTCCAAATTACCTTTACTGTCCTTTCTGGTGAGTAAACAGATTATTCAGAGGACAGGAAATGCTCAGAATGTCAGGACTTTGGCCAAGTGAATCACAAACTGTCTCTGACGTCAAACCCACATACCCATCTGTGGCGTTTGTACATCCTGCACCATACCGGAAGCAACCAGCTCCTGCCAGAGCCAGTGAGAAGTGAAAAAGGCTAAGAAAACAACTGCACCGACGTGTTTGAATGGCTGTCATCCAAGCAGCTCAAGACACCTGGGCCTGGATCTGTCCTGGTTGTGGTGGGGGGAGGGCGGAGAGGGGGAGAGGGGGAGAGGAGGAGAGTTGGAAAGGGAGGTTGGAGGGCAGACCACCAATATGGAGGTCAAGATCAGTCAGAGGCACCTGCCACTCAACACTAACGTATTCGGAAATGGTTAAACGCCAGGGATTTGATTAAAATGTTCATAAAGAGGTTGTTATTATGAGGTGGGTAAAGTAAGAAAACTTGTAGTGAAATATGAGCATGGTTAAAAAGTATTACTCAAGTATAACTAAGAAGTAAAATAAGTGCTGCAACTATATGGTTAAAACAGCTGATATGTGTTTTAATGTTACAATTTAAGTTGCAATGTATTAAAAAAAATGCCTTCAGGTAAGCTACAATAAATCTTATATTGTTAACATAATTAGCTTTATTTTTATTATTAGGTTAGCATTGTTACTCCAAAAGAGGAATGTAAAAATGAATGAGTTAGTCCATAGCCTAACTGTAATAATAATAATAAAGATTAATAATTATGAGAAATACTAAAAATATCTATCCACATTTTAAAAGTAAAAATAAGTTATTTTGTCAACTAGGTAGTTTAAATAAAAATAAAGTAAAGATTTGTAATTGTATTTTTTCCCCTCACAATAATCATATCATATATTTATATATATATATATATATATATATATATATATATATATATATATATATATATATAGTATGATATATATATATATATATACACACACACACACACACACACACACACACACACACACACATTAATATTATGATGCATGCAAACCAAATGCATGCTGTGACAAATATATATATATATATATATCTTTACACAGGGGAAGCCAATGAGAGCACTTGTCTTTTTCATGGGTGCCCTGTTTAAAATACAATGCAAGCAGAAAAACTAACAAAACAAATAAGTATACTCATTTAAATGCCATTTGCTACTTAACTACTTCTAAATGTGACGGTACTTAAAAATAGTCTGGGGAGTGGAAGACTTGTATTGTGGGATATCTGTCACTTCCCATACGTCTCCATCACAACAAAAGGTCGTCAGTGCCTGCCACTCTTCCTTCCTGGTTGAAGCTTGTCATCGTGTGCAGAGGGCTTACGGCTGTGGTGTTTTTGTGCCGCACTTCCCAGAGGTCATCTGTCAATCAAATACTGCGAAAGAGGTGGAGCCAGAGGACTTATATCAGCAGATCCTCATTCAGTCTGCAGCGCTAAAACAACTAGCTTTAGAAATCACAGAGGGCAGGTGGTAATGAGGGTCTATACAGAGAGAGAACAGGTCAAATTTAAAGTTTAGGTATCTTGATAATGATGCAAAGGTATAGGTTGTTTCCTGTTCAGACGTATAAGTATTTTGATAACAGGAATTGCACCAACACCCTTTTGAGAGCATATAGGAAGGTCTATGTAGCTTAGTATAAGTCAAGTTGCAACAATAAAGGTTTTTAAAGTAGGGACAACAATTTTAATGGAACACACATTTTAATGGAAATTCAGTAATGTGTAATTGTAAAAGCAGACCAAAATTTACTTTTCAGAGCTTTTAATCTTTCATTTACCCTCTCAAAGTAGTTTTTGGAGTGATTTGTGTATGTTTGAGCAATCTTTAATAAGTTAATAAAGATTGCTGATCGATCCCCGTTTTCATCAACACCAACATATGCCCAATGCTCTATACTTACTTTGTTCTTCAATTTTATTTTCTTAATCGATGATACGCGTATGATTTGGTACAAATGAAGAGAAAAAATTAAAAAACTCCACTCGCTAGTGTGATCTGCAGCTATCCGTAGGAGAGGCCGAGCGCTACATAGCTTTTTGTTGTGATGCTGCTTACGGTGATGTCAGCTCCCATTGGCCACCGCGGTTTGTTAACGCGGAGGTCAGCGGATTTGTTTCTTTTATTAAGTTGTTCTAGATGAATATTACAATTTTAAAATGTGCAAATTATAACATAATAATTCACGGGTGTCATAAATTATAGCTATATAGCACCCACAAGCAGATCAGGTCTTCTTTAAAGAAACACTTTTTAACCAAAGGGCCAAGCTCCAACTCTCAGTAAAAGTATGTGGTTTGGAGCAATCATATTAAAAGTACTTAAATTTGTAGTTTTCTTATTGTTGTTTTGTGAAGTGTCTAAGTGTTCTGAAAAGTGCTCTGTAAATAAATTATAAAATGTATTACTATGAATTACTTATCACTTATTTACGTAACAAATAGAAAGTCCTTGAATGTTTTTAGACAAAAGGCCATTGGATTATTAAAGTAACCACCAATAACTGTAGCATTGGATATCGATGTTTGCAGACATGGATAGAGTCAAGACGACATTATTAACAGTGAAATGTAGTGACCAACTGAAAAAGAGTAAAAAACACCCCAAAAACTTTAGTAACTGCATAGATAACATATGATTTAAGTCAGTTAATTGTAATTGAACAGACACAAACACATACGCAATTTATTTATTTATTTTTGTTCTCTCCAAACATAGATCATAAAATGCAGAAAAAGTTGTTCTTATCTTAAGTTAATCTCATTTCTACCATATAAACCTGTGCATTCATCTTTCCAACAGAATCCGGACACGAGCCGATCTGACGGAGGGCATGTGACAGGCTGCAATAAATCCTGCAGCGCTTTTCCTGTCAGGACATGACTGTAAAACTTTAAAAAAAAAATCTAAAACGTCTAGCAGTATTGCACTTTTCCACAGAAGCCAGCTGTATAAGCCCTCCTGATTCGTGACAACCATTACCGTATCAAATGTCGCTTCTGTTTTGGCAATTTAAAAAAAAAAAAAAAAAAAAAAAAAATTTGTGAGTTCGGCGGAAGGTAAGCTGTGCAAACCAGGTGTCACCCCGGGCAGATAGAGGAAGAGAACTGATTTTAACAAGCCTGTAGCTCGGAGCGGGGAGAGCAACTCGGTCCCACCACCTACCCCCCCAGCCCCCCACCCCCACCTTCACATCCATGCGGCCTTCCTCCTCTCCGCGACAAGGCTGCAATCCCAGGAATGTAATTAAAAAGCCGGGACCTCCAGGACTGAGGGCGAGCAAGGTGCATTCAAGCGTTCACCGATCACCGCAGCGTGAGAGGTGGGTAGAGAAGACATAAAATGGTATTGCGAGTAGGAGTATGGTAACTTTAAACTAATTATCAGGTTGGAGTACGTTGACTGGATGTTCTATCGAATGTTTCTGCGTTGATATAGCCAGGGAAAATATATACAATAATTTGATAATTTGATAATTCTGGTATTTTCCAAGCTGTTTGTAGTAGAAAAAGTAAAAAAAAGAGGTTATACACTAAACCTAAGCATTGTCAAGCTATAGGACATTTTAAACATCAGGACTTATTTATTTTGGATGAAGCAGTATAAAATTGTAACGCGCAATATACTGTTCCTTAAAACTCCATGACTCTATTATTATTTTGGCTGGAATGTTCCATAGTATGACATTAAACTTGTATATCTCCATTAAGTAGAACACTTCCAGGACAAGTTACAGGTCAGTTCTGCAGGCAAGGGACACCGCAGACAGCAAGAAAGCACTTTTACCATTAGAAAGATCTGTGATTGAATAAAACCCTGACAGACAATTTAAATGCCATCACATCTCCCTGGAGACATGAGGTGGCGAATCCCCCAATACTCAGCACTCCTTTAAAATCTTGCTTAAAGCTCCAGAGACACTAAATCAACTAAAATAAAAGCATTTATTAGACTACAGATGATTTTATGGCTTCATATTGTCTTAAAAACATGCATCCTTATACTGTGAGTGGGCTTGCCTCTCCAGAGATCTTAACCTGTCAACGTCAATTAAAAAGTAAATGTCTTCTTACTGCCCACATCTGACATGGCTTTTAACAAACCACCAAAACTGCAGTAATCTCATGCTAACATCACTGCATCTTTGACAAAACAGTGGGTCTGTTACGATAAACTTTGAAGCGTGATATATCGCTGGAGTAAATATAGACGATTAACGATAATATTGAAACAAATTTATGACACTGACACAACAACCCAAGAGCAGATTTAAAAGAAAAAATATTCTAAAGCTACAATATTGTTAAAAAATCATGAGCTGCAATAAATACACAGCAGAATGAAGCACTTCAGCACTTAGTTTGTATGTGTAATGAGTCATAGAAGTTATTAAAACAATCTGTTACGGCTTAAATTTGATTATATCGCCAAAAAAACAACCAAAATCTTCTCAGTAGTGAAAAAAAAAGTAGAGACGATAAATAATGGTCCCCCAAAAAATATTGCTCCAGCTTTCATATATAGAATGATAAGTCAATATAGTGATTATCGTGACAGGCCCACAAAACAATTATGTCTTTATACCATAGAATAACACTAAGAAACAGTATGGAAAAGACAGTTGGATGAAATGTGTTGAGGATAGCCTCTGGCGGCTGATATACGATCCATGCATGTACTGTGTGGATGGAATGTGGAGAGAGGTGTGAAGACGCTGCTCACTGTAAATCATATACAATTATAGTTACACTAGTGTCTAATCGTCTGTCTCCGACACAAGCCTTCAGCTCATCCAGATGGAAACATCACACATGCTCATTTTCTGACAGAAGAATCGACTCAAAAAGTAAACCAAGCTAAAGTGTTAATAGTATAGTTTGTTTCTAGTTATTATTTTCAGTTTTTGCAGAGTAAAAAAAAAAAGATGCATTTTAAAATCTATTCAAAGGTACAGTATGTAACTTTCTGGAGGTGGTATGTCACCTGTAGGATTCCAGGGAAACATAAACTTAAAACCATACCGGGACATTTTCCATTTAGATAAATACGTTTTATGCCATACTGTGGAACAATATAACCAAGTGAACAACATTTCCATGGCAACAAAAAAGAAGGAAGCCAGAGTCAGGTTTGTGGAAACGCAATTCTGCTCAGAGGCTTAAGGATGCATGTTTTTCAGTACAATAAACACAACAAAAATTAAGCATCTATTTTTTAACTGAAAAGTACATACTGTGTCTTTAAAGATTCTTGCAGATTGAAACAGTGATGATGTAAACACAGAAAAGCGACTGCAGACCAGGATAATTGACAAAAGCAAAATATGAAAATGCTTACTTTTTTAATGTAGAAACCTTGCACTGATCCTAAAAGACTCATTTGTGCACCTACTTACTTTGGCAGCAGAGAATCAAACCACTAGGCTAAGTTTCCTCAAGAACTGATTAAGCTTGCGCAATTGGCTAGCATTTGTAAACGGGGAAGATAATAGCCCTATTCAAAGCAGGTAGAAAATTTACTGTGAACATAATGCGTGTACTGCTATGCAATTAATCAGCTCATAAGTACAAGACGTTTCAAATCACTAAGATGCAATATATATATTTTTTTTATTTCTGTAATAAATTTGTTTACATTCAGTTGGTAAAAAATCATGGAAGACAAAATAACTATTCTTCCATTTCACACAACTTCGTAACTTATTTAGTTCAGCACTCTCACCTCACAATAAGAAAGTTTTGAGTTCTATTCTTGGAAAAAGTTTAGCACATTCCAGCTCTTTCAATATATTTTTTTGGCACCGAGAAGTGGTGTAACTGAATAAATGCATGATACATTACATGACATACTGTGGAAAATTACAGGCAAAGGAAACACTCCACGGAGAGACAAGAGTTGGTGAATCAGCTACCGGAAATGCTACATAGTGCACCTTTAAAATATTACTCAAAACCCCACAGCCAATAAAAGTATTTGATTATGTGTACTTTTATTGCTTAAGACCATGCATCCCTATGTGGGCTTGCCTCTTCACAGACCTGACTCCCACAGCACAGTAGACAAAAGTAGACAAAACAGGCAATCAAGTACAATCAAAAGCCGGACATTGCAGAACTTGTGGGGTTTTAAAATGAAATCTGGCTTGTATTTCACGGCCTACAGCTTCAATAAGCCGTGGCTGTTGATTTACGAGCCCCCGCGTTCTTACAATGGGCTCCTGGCCGTGTGTGTGCTAGCCATGGCCGATCACTGCGCCAAAGCAAATACGACTGTACAAGGGCCACTCTGAGAGGTAGGTTAATGAGAGCAACACGATTTCATAACCCTATGTGCTTTAAAAGTTCAATTAAAATGGAAGATTAAAATAGTTTTCTGGCATGGTCATTTTTTACATTATTGCTGCTGAAGTCGTCTGCTACTTATGCATATTTTTTGGCGTTCTAGTACAAATTATATTCCTGTTTACAGTACAGTAAGTTTATCTGAAAGCAATGTTTCACCATATAATAGCGATATTTTCTGAAGTTTTATTGCAGGTTATTTAAAGCTGCCATACCTAACTTTTTGAAGTATATTGTAAAAGCATTTTGTTAAAGAATCAGACCTTTACACACTTTGCATGTAATTTTAAAGCATTTTATCAGTCGCAAGAAAGATTTTGAGATATCACTATAAAACATTCTGGGGTGAATGTATGTTGGCCAAACAAGGGGAAAACAATCTGCTACGGTGTCTAAAAAAGTGGAAATGCTGTCTACAACAAATACTGTACATGATTACTAGTAGTATGTGCCAGAGGGTTTGTGAAAGCTATAAGCACAAGTGAGCCTTGTGGCTAAAAGTTCAAGTTACCTTCTTTGAAAAAATAGTTCTTTGTAAATGGTTTGCAGTGGGCCAAAGTTATTCCTCCCTTACCTTATACATTCCAAGTCTCTTAATTATTCATTGGAATGACTTTGTAAGTGCTTTTCAAAACTTCACAAGACCAGAGCAGACCTCAAGAGCTGCTTGTACAATATATCTGTACTGGGGCAAGACACATTTTGCTCAAATACATGTAAAAATATCAAGTACAAGCCACTTAATCAAACATTTTTACTCTTAAATCACATCTTCTTTCACCCATCTTTTCCGCAAGTGCTCCCACCCCTCCTACAACCCCTCCAGCCACCCTCCAGCTGCGGCAGGTATGCACCCAGGACCGATCAGGTGTTCAGCTCTGGTCTAGTCTCTCACCTGTGGAATGGAGGGCTGCAGTCACTTGCCGTGGAGTTTGTGAAACGTCTATGAAAAAAAAACAACTCAAAGACATGCCACAGAACACTGATAAGAGCCCGGCAGTCCCACCTGTGTACGGAGTATATTTACTGTGCCAATGCTGCAGATCACATTAGATTAGACGGAACTTTAGACTGTGCCGATCAGACAGGGGAAGTTTTAAGGCAAACAGGATACAGATAACAGCTAAGTACTACTCAAGATAGGGCTGGGTAAGATAGGAACAAATGCAGACTGATAACGCATTACAGTGAAAAGGGTTGGTAAATCAAATGTTATAATGATTGCTTTTCTAAAGGGTTGGATACAGGAGAATTAGGGCATTCAACGTGCTGATCCAAATGATAATTATGCATTTTAACTGTAGAAAGACACATAACCAAAGCCACGTATATGTCATGTGAAAAGATTAACAAAAATAATGGATTAACCATGACCACATAAGAATTCAGTCTTACATCCATTTTCTGTACGTCCACAAAATTAGTCAAATGAGTCAAATATGTTTTCTTATTCACCCATTATTTTGTAGGCCCAAGCTCCATATAATCAAGACACATGTATTCTCTACATCAGGGGTGCTCAGACTTTTTCAGTATGTGAGCTACTTTTAAAATGATCGTGTCTGAAAGATCTACCACCTAATACAAAAATGTTAAACAAATATTTATTTGTAAATGTATTATGAATTCTTACATGTACAGTGCATTTTGATGTACCTTGCACAACGTCATGAGATAATACTGCACAACACAATTGAACTTCTTACATGTTCATAATTACTTGAATGATGATTACTGCTCTGATGACTTGCACTGAATGGAATCAGTGAGGGATGCATAGTTCGGGCAGTAGCTTCTGACAGCCAGGAGTAAAATTGCATTTTTTGTTTGAAAGCGATAACAGAGCTAATCATGTTGATTACGGTTTTGTCTTTTTTTTATAGCCATAAAAATCATGTTAAACGAAGTATCAGAATTTACTGCACTTTTTCACACAACTACTTCTATCTTATACATCCATCCGTATTTTTTCTTTTATGCATCGAATAAATGACTGGGAAAATCCCCGCAGCACCGCGCTCTCATTCGTCACCTTCGACACAACAGAGGCAGATTACCGTAATGACGGTCAAATATTTAGATAGCCCCATATCTCCGCTTTGAGACGCCGTTTGAATTTACATGAGAGCACGACAAGTTGCGGAGTTACGCTGCTGGAAAGTCCGCAACCCGCTCTATCGGCGACGATAGGATCCGACGCTATAGGGTTAAACTAACTCGCGCTTGTTTATGCGTGTGCAGCGTCCATGATGGGACCTAGGGTCAAGTGTAATCTGACTGGTTGTCCTGTATATTAGTCATGTGACTGGATGGATGACGGGACGTGATCTGCCCAAAATGCCGAGCGACGTAATGAACACCCCTGCTCTACATTCTGTACTTTAAAGGCCATATACGCCCCATTACAAATTTCCACTATGGGTAAGAAAAAAGTTAAAGTTAACTACTAGCTAAACGTGTAACGCTATTAGCTATCATATTCTACCTTTAATCGGTCTACAATTGCATGTTTATTCTTTATTTATTTAGAATGTAAGCTATATTTGAACAAACTCCTCATTTGACCTTTATTTTAACAGTGTCTTTAGCAACAAAATGTCCCTTCAGGGCTGCCATAAGGTGTAAAATTGCAATGTAGTGCCACACAAAACACACCCCACTATTAATTTTATCTCTGTATCGGTTACAGAGTTGAGCTTAAACTGCACGCAGCTTGGATCAAAATTCAAACATCTCTAAACTGCTCCAACAATGTGCCAGTAAAGAGAAAGAAAACCATGCTACTATGTGTTCTGTGTCCAATCTGTGAAAACAAAACAAGCGATCCCTCTGTACTGGCTGCACTCACAAACATGTAACAGGGGACTGCAAGTGGGACAACAATGAGATGAGTGTATCCATGGCTGTAATGGCATGTGTAACTGATGTGTGTGGACTGGTTGTTTTCTGTCAGGAGACCAGTGGAACAGATCTCACATGACAGTGGGAGGATGCATGTTCAAATATTACGGGGTGTATTCAGGCGGAAGGATATCATAATGTCTATATGTGCAATCTGTGAAGCAATATTAAATGTCGATTGGACTACTTTTTCACGTAATTGTTCTCTTACAACTTAAGAAGTTGACATCTACAGTATGTGATAATGCTGGCCTGAATCTTCCATGTATTCAGGTGGAAGGATATTGTAATGCTTACATCCAAATCAAAACAAGGAAAACAACAGCGATAGCCAGTATGCTAACAAACAGAAACTGTAAACAGATAGGTGTGTACATTTCAGTGGATTTAGTTCCTCCCTTCAGATAGATATAAAGTAATGTCCACCAGCAATCTGGCCAGAACTGAAGAAAGCGCTTGGAGTGTGGAGTGGCAAAACGTATTCACTCTAGCTGGCAGAATTTTTCTTTTGATCACATCTGCAATTTCTGTTTCAAAACGAAAAGTTGATTGGACTACTTTTTCATGAAATTGTCTTCTAATAAATTAAGTAAGACCACAATTTGGCATCTACAGTATGAGATGATCCTGGCCTAAAACTTTCATGCAGATATGTGTTTCAGCTCCAATAATATTTAGCAGTAGTCTAAACTAGGGGTGGGCAATATTGAGTATCTCAATCACAGTATTCAAAGGATAAATCCAAGATAATCCAAAGGAAATTTGCTTTTTTGTTTGTTTCTTCTTTATTTCCATAATTATTTACATTGTAGATTTTCATTGAAGGTACCAAAACTATGAGTTAACACATATAGAATGTAGTAAACAAACAAACAAAAAAATCAAAATAACTCAAAAGTTGTCTTTAGATCAACACTTTGCTTTGTTGATGGCACCACAAACCCTTCTCTCAATGAGCTTCTGGATGAAGTCAAGGTCAAGAAATGCCAAGAGGTGGCTACTTTGAGGATATTAATCAAAAAATACTTTGTTGACTTTTTTCACTTTTTTCTCTTTGCTACATAATTCCTTACATCTGACATCATATATTTGATGTCTTCCATATGTATACATAATGTAGAAGGTAGTGAACTTAAAGAAAAAAACATTAACTGGTAGTGTACAAAAAAAGATTTAACTTCTCTATAGCATCACATATTAGTACTCCCTTATAGACTACTAAAAACAGATATTCTACTTGTTACACTGTATTTCACATTTGACACAAAGCATCTGTAACTGTGCTTGTTCCTTCCTTGGAGAGCAGTGTTCTGAGCTGTTCTGAACTACCATGTGCATCACGCGGCAGATGAATGGTCCCAGACAAATCTATCACAAAGAACTGTTTGTGCCTGTCTCCTCCGGTGCAGTGAGATCATAGGGATGCTTGGTGACATAGCACAGACAAGCTACACATCATGGAAACAAAAAAAACCTGCCCTAACACTGCTCCGAAAGGCTACCGGGACACTGCTGAGGACAGGCTGAAGACATAAGCACATTGCACAAGCGTTTTATAAAGTTAACGGGCCTACAGGGCTTGTAAAGTCTGACCGAGGATGGCTGCAAATTAAATTCTTCCTTTATATGTGAATATGCACTGTGACCAGTAAAACTACTAGTTTCCACTCCAACTGTGAACACATTCTTCAAGTGGCAGTAAGGAAAGAAAAAGGTATTTAAAGGGAAGTGAATCATTCCGATATTGGGGAGGTTGTTATGGAAGGTTTTTTACAATTTATGTGACAGGTCTTGTACTTCCAATTTAAAGAGGCACTATGTAACTTCCTCAAACTGCAGGGAAATATTATTGCTTTCCCTGGAATGTTCCACAGTATGGCATTTAATGTATCCATTTTACATTAATTTAATTACATACATTTTTATTGCTGAAAACTATCTTGAATAACATACACACTCACTATGAATGGGGTCAGTTGTCCATAGAACTGACGTGTAACATGGTCTAGTCAATGGTTGCTCCAATGTGATAGGCATGTTTAATACTAAACTGTGGAACGTTCCAGGAAAAACAACAATAACTCCATGGATACCACCAGAAAAGTTGCATAGTGCACTTTTAAAACCAGATTGACTACTTGGTGTAATTAAATTAGAATAAAATAATATTATCACATATATAGACTGTGGAGAGGGAATTTGCCAAAATGAAAGTATATGGTCATACATTAGATCAACTGAGATGACTTATTAAGCGTTAAGTGGAGCAGCTGAGAGTCATATGAAAGACGATGACGTAGTTTGTATGCGAAGAAGGTGAAATTGCATACTTATGGAAATTGGACTGACCTATTTATAGTTACTCTCATACTTGGCAATTTTTACTTTCTGTCCTTTGACCAAATTTTTACGTAAGCGTGGGTGACTATATAGGTAAATACAAGTAGGGGACAGTATGAATCAAACTGCACAGTCTAAGGAAAAATGTAATATTCAAGAACTATGTTTAATATTGAAAATTCAGTTTGATTGCCTTTATCAGCCTTTTGTAAATAAATTACAAAGACTAATTCGAGAAGAAAAACTCATAAAACATGGGAAAAAATAGCTGGACTCATATGTAACAGCTGTGGAATGCATATTCACTTTGTACTCTTGATTCTTGCCCTCAGATGTTTTTGTGTTATTAACTGTTGTCATAAATGTTATAAATAAAAAGTCTAAAAGAAAAAGAAAATCTGTTAAAAAAATCTCTGCTAGATGAAGGTATTTTGCAATTTGCTTAATGCACCAAGGAATACTTGTTATTGTAATTTGTTCAAAAATATAAATACCTGAAATATAAAAAAAAAAAAAAAATCACAAAGACTGAACCAAGAACAAGGCTATATGAAACATAAAAACATTAAAACTTGTTAAATAAAGAAACTTGATGTCATTATGATACGTATATTTAGTATTACCTGACATTACAATATTATACTTTTGTGATATATTAAACTGTGTTAAAATATTAAGTTGAGATGATCTGTTGAAACATGTGTGTAATGTTGAAGTGACTTTGCTTATAAATGCCCCACCTTCAATGGCACCAAACACTAACCTCAGCTCCAGAATACTTGTTGGTCTTGGACACCAGCTCTTCTATAGACACGTCTGGAGCTATAGGCATGTTCTTGAACTGCAGAGAGAAGATTTCATGCCGCGTCGAAGCATCTGGGAGAGGGACGTAGACGATCCGGTCAAGCCGCCCTGGCCGCATCAGAGCCTGCACGGTGAAGGACAACAGCTGTGATTACAATCTGTCTTACATAACGCAACACAAATCAGCCCAGGTGATAACATGTGAAATTGGCAAGTAAGAGCAGGAATTGTGGTAAAATGTCTAGCCTTTTTAGAAGTTTTGAAGATACTTGTAAAGGTGTTGTATCTTATGTTCATTGTCTGAAAAACATGGAAAAATGGAACTAGTTCAGTTTCACTGGTTTTCAGCAGTCCAAACGTATTTCTAACTTGTCTAACACATTCTTAGCATCCTAATTATTTATAAGCACTTTTCACAACTTTCAGTTGCCAGAGTTTTTCAGTCACGGTAATACTAACAATAACTAGCATGCTAACCGTGCTACTTCTTGATTCACTGAGGATAAAAGCTCTTTATGATTAAATGCGGAAAGCACACAGCTGGCTTATTTTGACCATAAGAGCTGCTTTTACAATTTATAAAAGCAAATTATTTAATTTGTGGGTATTTAATGGACTGGTAAGTCTAGACATCTTGGCAACCTGTATTGCTTCAGATAATACAGCTAAAGAACATTGGCAAGAACATAAAAATTTAAGTGAAAAGATTCAATATTGGAAATATTGGAAGTTGGAAGTTTTAAAAACTGATATAAAATTGTATCATTTTAAAAGAAAAAACAAACAAACATTATATAGCAAATCTCATGCATCCTGGGTTGACAGAAGCGATACATAGAATTTAGTTTAGTTACATATTTTCATGATGCCATTGCAGGCAATAGATTTTACACTTACAGCCTTACATACACATTGAATTTAAACAAATAAATACATTATAATACAAGTAGCATCAAGAAACCTGCAATAGCCCTACATCTCCACTCAAAAACCAGACTGTGAAATCTCCACTCAGAGCCGTCACCGTGGAGACAATGTTGACGTTATCTGATGGAGCCTGCACTTCCCTCAGATCACATCTTGGTGACCCCACAACAGAGTTGGAGTGCCCAAAGCCGTGGCTGTCTCCTCTGTCAGACATGCTTAAGTGGCAGGGGCCTCTCAGCACAGACAGGCAGACAGACACACCATACGCCCTGTCTCCACGTGGTGTCCGGGTCCAGGCTGGGACGACATGGACTAAGGAAGAGTTGGGGATGACCAGTCAGGCAAATATCTAATTATAATATTGGTCATTTTTAAGATTGATGATGTCATACTGTATGAGGAATAACTTAACCTTATTTATTAATGGCAAAGTCCATTATTCTAGTGTGTCTAAGTATTATCAGCACATTAGCAGTAATAATTTTAATTGCTCCATATAAATAAAACGTTCAGGTTAGATTACATGGTAACCCAGGTTCTCTGATTAAGGAGAGGGCCACGTTATCTTGAGATAATGTGGAACTGATGTTTATGTTAGATGATAAAAGAAGTGGTAGATGGAGCTTTTCAGTAAAAATGCACTTAAAGTCAGAAAATGCAAAATGCCAAGCTACCTTCACTATTATACTAACTTAAAAGTGCACTAAGTCACTTTTCTGGTGAAGGGTCCACTACCTGCTTGTCTTCAGATGTTATTACATTACCAGGAATATCCCACAGTATTGCATTACAGTTATCCATCTAGCAGGTATTTCATTATGGGGGTGTTTATTGCTCAAAAATATCTTGAAAAACATTGATCTGACCTGTAGTGCACCTTTAATGTAACCTAAATAACCTGAACCAGAACAAACAAGATAAGATGAGAGGCAATTTTGTAATTAAAAAAAAAAAAAAAAAGCTTTACAATATAATCAGATTCTCATTCAATATTAAAAATATGTAGTTCAACAATGTAACTATTAGCAAAGGACATTTTAGGAAGCTACTGTGGCTCAAGCAAAGTGAATGTATCTGGCAGCAGAGACAGCAGCAGGAGTTGGCTGAGGTCCAGACTGGTCACAGTGGGCTAAAGTCCTAGGCCAGCAGACAGACGCACGCATGGCAGGAGGGCCCGTCAGGACTGATCAGGGAAGCTGCAGGCACCATAGCACAAGGCTTTGAACTCTGCACACAACTGTCGTCATGCAGCCAGTTCAACTAGGATCACCCACTTTCTCCAAGATTATCTAATTAGTATGGCGATATCAAAATGTTATTAATTAGTGTACGAAGAAAAGTAAATCTGATGTGCAGGACTGCTGTAGCAATACCCAACTTTCATGGGAGTATCATGGGATTAATATCATAGTACAAAATGTATCAGAATCTTAGAAATAAAGTTGTGTAAATATGATCATCGCATTCATAATTGGCCATGAGTGCCACCATTATCGTTCCAAATGTATTATTTTGCATAGAGCTGCCAATCTCTTCAGCAAAAGTTCTACATTGACAACACAACTGTTTTCTAGCCACCCAGAAAAAGGATGAATTGTTGACTTTGTTAGTGCACATGAACATTCAACGTTCTGCACAAATCAACTTGCTTCATAATCCTAATCAGCATAAAAGTATGCTGATTTCATTTATGTCATTTTTCTGGTCTCTTTATCAATAACACACTAAAAGAGGAGATCTAGTGGTCAATATATACTTACCAGAGCAAAAACAACAAAAATGCAAATTAAAATAAAATGGAAAATGATCTACGCACTCAGTGATGACCTCCTGGACTAGCTTGATTAAGTTTTCTTAGCATTAACATCAAACGTCATGTCTCCTTTATGTTCAAAAGATATGATTTGAACTGTAAATGTAATTAAATAAAATCTGTTTTATATTGTAAAAGCAGTCCTAAGGGTGAAAATTAGACCTATGTCTGCTATCTACATCTACTTATAGATGCAATAGCAGACACATGTTTAATTATCCATGAAATAGGAAATGCGCTGTTAGCATGGCACATATAATGAGCTTTACCCTGACAGCAAAACTCTACTCTGGCCTCTTAAAGTTGTGAAAAGCACTTTTAAACTCATTATGGTGAATAATTAACATAGTCAGAATGCATCAGGTAAGTGAGTTCTCGTTCTGTTTTTCACGTTTTTAAGACAGCACAGCACATTTCATACAAACTTTTTATAAGTCTTAAAATAATGCATGTTAACATTCGTTGCAGTCCCTAATGACAACACATTTGATTAAAACTGAGAGCCACTAAAACAAATGCCCATCTCCTTACGGCAATGCAGCAGGCCGCCATCTTAAATCTCTTGTTTTTATTCCTCCTCTGACTCCCATCTAACAACCCTGTGGACGCTCTCCCTGCCTTTTATCGTCTGCTGTTTTTTAACGTTCCTGGATGTGTCTGGAACATGAGAGGATGGAAACTGGAGACAAACATTAAGAGCTAGCCCCGAGGTAACCACAACACAAGCGCTGGCCGACAAAGCATCCATGGATCAAGAGGAAGCGAGCATGTTTGCTAGGCCGTGGCTCCTTCCAATGAGGGTCTTATGTGGGGAGACATACTGCTGTTAAAAATAAATACATATGTTTTGTGTCGGGGTTAGTCAATGTCAGGAAATGGGAGATTCTTAAACAGGCATGCAGCATTAGAGGGTATAAGTTAGTAATCTTTGCCTTTGAGTCGTCTGTGAAATCGCTTCGACGCAACTGACCAATTTACAGATGTCAGAAACGTTCAAAATTAGCATTATATTGATTTGAAAGGTTAGTGGTGATGTTCAGTTGTTTTTGATGGAAAAAATGACCAAATGCGTGATCAGAATGTTTGTTTTAACATAAATAGACAACTGTTGCTAAGGGGGTAGCTAATATCAAGGCTACAGGTAACAGGAAGATCGTCAATCGAAGTCAAGGGTTCAAGGAACAATTATTTGCCCGTAAGGAACAACCGCAAAGACAAACGGATAAGATGTTGGCAGCGTGTTCAGACTGGTACATTATGATTCTGGCAATTTGTCAACACCACTTGGCACAGCTCAGAAGGTAGTATAACTGCACAGAGCAGGGCCAGAAAAGTAAACAGATTTTTATTAATCCTTGACTAGACTCATGCTGGTCATTCATATCATGACAAAGCAAAAAAAAAAAGCAATCAGTGTCAATTTTATGGTGGCTATACTGATACAGTTGGTTAAAAAAAAAAAAAAAAAAATTAAGGTTGAAGGATTGATTCTTTTTAGTCAGCGTACCCCAGAGCAGCTGTGGCTACAAAAGTTGTTTATACTACCACTGACCATGGAAAGAGTGAATAACTTGAAAAGCGCTACATAAGGTATATAAAGACATTATTTATTTTTTCTTACTCCAGTAGATGTTTGTGTGCTAAGTGTCAATTATTTAGCTTACATGAAGTTTGGCTGGGTGCCACTCAGTCTCATATTAAGTTGTTGTCAGGACTCTAGACTCAGGTTATTGCAGGTTACCGTGGTTATCTTGTGCTGAGCTATAGACACTGCGTCTGTCGCGGCGGGCTGAGGCAGTAGCACTGGTGAATATTCCACCAAACAGAGGACGTGCCCAGGACACTTCCTGACTCAGGCTCCCTAGGAAGTATCTGAAGGCCGTGTGCCAACACAAACCGACTGACCCCATGTTAATGACACACACAGTCATGCACAGGGATAAACAAGTGTGTGGAGTCTGGCTGGAGGTGCAGAGGGCAACCTTTTGGGAACTGACAATAAGATACGTTTAAGGTTTTAGTTAAAAACTCAAGAGGTGACAAGTCAGTCTATGGTTTGTGCCAGCCCCAAGCCTGGATCAAGGAGAAAGTTGGGACAAGGACCTCACTGGAAAACTAAGAAGTGATGGTTATGAGGCCAAAACAGTAAATGTTAGCTCCTGGTTTGTGTTTGGGCACAATGTGAGGCTGAAGGCATCAAAATGAGACTGATCGATCAAGGTAAATTTAAGTCTGAAAACACAGAGGGGTACTTCCTAGAATACCAACTATTGACATAGCAGAAAATCATAAATTTTGGCTTGGAAAGTACTTAAATATAAAATGATTAGTTGAATGTACATTAATGAAACATCCTACAATTACAGGTGTGTTTTTTGCATTATAACACAACTAAAGCTAGAATAACACTGTACCTTAAATAGCTAAAATTGTCTTTTTTTTCTGCAAAACCACTCAGCAACACTTTAGGGATCTGTATCACCAATTTCGGAATCCCCAGCAAAACAATATGCTTGGAAAGACATTTTATGCAGTATTGGCGAAATATTTGAGCCAAGAAGTTTTCAGTTATCTTTCATCAATACATTAAAACTGTCAGATAATTCTCTCTATTTTAATTCTCTCCACATCATCCATGGTAACTTGACTGTAACTTTCTGGGACCCGGGCTCCAAGGGTTCCAAGGTTCCTCTGAAAGAGTGGAGTCGAGCCTCAGCTTTAAGACTGCTAAACTCATCTGACTGCCCTGGAGGAAAAGAAAGGATTTTTTTTCTCTCTCCTTCCTCTCAGCAAGAGCAGGAGGCCCATCCATCACTTAACAAGATACACTTCCTGTTCTCAAGGATCCAGGGCCGGTGGGGGGAGGAGGGGGGAGAGAGGGAGCGAGGGAGAAGGAGACCCCAGAAATACAAAAACGTGGCCTGGCATGTTGGGCAAGAATCAACGGGCAGTGAAACCACCTCAAATCTCAACAAAGCAGAGGTCGAATGGTACTAGATTCTATTTTCCAACTAATATATATATTCAGTCCTTTTTGTAGAACTTATATAGTAATTACAAACACGAGTCTTACTTTTTCAGACACATCTACAAATAGAATGCTTTAAATTTGGCAGCAATATAAATATGCCCAACTGTAGAGGTCCAACATTTTTGCTTTTTCCCCAATTACCATATTATTACCTCTATGTATCGTAAACTCATGTAGGGATGAAACTAACAACCTAAAACTCACCCTCACTCATTTCTCTGCCTGTTTATATCACTCCTGGTTAAACTGAAGAGAAAAATACAATAACAAGACAAGCATAGTTTGAAACAGAGAAGCGAACCGCATCCGATCTGCGGGCCAAGTTTCACCAGTGATAACAACAGCAATCATTCCAAGCATTGCGAGCCTCCTCAAGAAGTGATTACCCCCTAACGACAGATGACTTCCTATCTGTGAAGGGCTGCACCTCTCCCTAACCAGCTCGGAATGCTGGGAATCTTCTCCTCCGACTGTAGTTGCCGAGCGCATTCTTGGTCTGCTCCAGTCTGATCCGGGCCCTGCTAAGCCATTTGTTTACATATGACTAGTTACCAAGTCAGGTGACAGATTTGCGTTGGTAGAAATTCTAAAGGCGTACCTGTATTAACTTTTATATCTTTCATTTATTCAATTACAGGAATTTTTAGTTGCCAAAACAACATTTGTTTTGGTGGAGTCACCTGGTTGTCTCCATGGAGATTTCAGGTAAAACAATGTCTCTGTGGAGAATTGCTGGGTTTCAGATGACATCAAAACATTCAGTAGACCAATAATATTTAAGATCTCTGTTGTAATACATTGAGTTCTTGGGTCTAGTCACGAAAAGAAATGATCAGGTTCCTTTACCTTAACTTTTGTATATTTCATGGCAAAGTACAATGCAATCAACAGACAAAACTGGCTCTTGGCCCCCATCTGGTAGAATCAGCACATTATAGGATCTGAAAACCACCAATAGAAGGTTTTGGATTCCTCCATTTAAAAACATACATGGTGCCTCTTTGATTCTGCAGTTGTTTTAAATGGATATAAACCGATGTAGCTATATATGATGGATCACAAGTCAATCAGTGCATGTGCAGATATGCATGTACAGATAACTGGATCGCTATGGGGCATATACGGCAAGGGGAGTCATAATATTCCATAATATTCAGTGGAAACCATGAGTAGATTTTTTAACGCAGTTTGGTTGACATGTCTCAGTCTGTTTGTACTATAATTAACTGGTCCAACAAAACTTGCTTTAGCATCTGACCCTTATAACCCAGAAAGGAAGCTGATAGTACAAGCTGTACATGCTCTGAGTCCATAATAGATATTTATTGTGGCAAGACTATTCCCTTTTGGAACCACCATCCAGGCTTCAAACAAGTTACTAACATTTTTTACCAATTTTTTGAAATGAAAGTACTTTTGCAGGTTTGTCTACTCTTATGGAAGCCAAAATAAATTTAACTACAAATCATCCAAAGTCTAATCTTAAGTAAATCACTGAATCCTGTATATTTCTTGATTATAACGACATCTGCAGCCTTGCCCCAGGCCACTTGCACGTGTTTGCTCCCTGAAGGCATCTGCTGTGTGCGCTATGCTAACCTGTCGGGCTACAATCCACAGACGCTGCCTGGGTGAGTCATCCTGGCTGGGAGATGGGCCACCCTGGCTCTATGCACATTCATCAGCGCACAAAAACACGCAGCCAGCACTATGAGAACAACAAGGTCAGGGAGGTCACAGAGGTGCAATGTGGTGTTGGGAGATTCACACCAGACCTGCCTGGGGGTTAACAGAAGAAAGATACTAAAATAGTCATATTCAATAGACAAAAATGTACTTTTACTGAATAGATTTAGAATTATCTTGAGCTCTCTGAGAACAAGTATAAGACACATAGACTAGTATACGCCCATGGACCACTATGGAACCTACTTGGACGACTGACGTAAGAGATGTCAGACCACTTGGTAATATAAAAGAATTAAAGGACAAGTGTTTTTTATTATCATTGTGGTATCAGAATCGGTATTGAGTATTGAGTCTATTCCTTAGTAGGAAAATACAGTTTGAAACTTTAGTATTGTGACAAAACATATATTGTATAAGTAGCTCTTAGGGTAAAAATGTGTGCTGTCTGAATCTAATTACAAAACATAATATTGTTTTAGAATCAGGAAGTGCTCTGTTAGCATGCTCGTCAGCTTTACCGTGACAGCAAAACTCTCTCAAAGTTGGGAAAACCACTTAAAAACTCATTTTGGTGAATAATTAGCATGCTAGGAAAGTGATGAATTAGTCTGGACCGCAGAAAAAAGATTAAAATAATCTAGTTCTGTTTTTCATGTTTTTAAGACGCCTTTAAATGTAGTGACAAAGTCCGGAAGGGTTGGACTATGTGAGGGTATGCGCTGTGTCAAATCAGTTCTGATGTGTTTTGAGAAAGGATGGGAGTAAACCTATGGGAGGGGACAAAGTTAACGGGAGCATGAGAATGAATGACAAGTGGAGAGGAAGAGGTGAGCGGGGGAGAGAGAGAGAGAGGGGGAGAGGGGGAGGTGAGAAAGAGAGAGCAAGAGGGAGGGAGAGAGGGTGAGAGAGAGGGAAAAAGGGAAACAGAGAGGAGGGAAAGAAGGCGAGTGAGAGCAAGAGGGGGGGAAGAGGATGAGAGAGGGATGAAGAGAGGGGGCGAGAGAGACAGAGAGGGCTGGAGGTGAGGGAGAGAGAGGAAGAGAGACAGCGAGAGAGAGGGAGAGAGAGAATTGGCGACCAGTCAAAAACATGAGAGGCTTTCACTGTGGATTTTGCCCTTGAGTCAAGCTCACATCCGGCAGGCGAGGCCACCGTGTCCAAGAAGCAAATAACTTCGGCTCCGTTAACCCCCTACTAGCCCACATACCACAGAGAAGAGAGATTGTGAAGACTGCTTAATTAAACAGAACTTAACAGACACATTTTCTAATACACAGCCTTAAAGCACCAATGTGTCACTTTACAGCTTTTGTCATCATCTTGTAGCATTTCTGTTAGACCACCTCATAATATCTTGGCTTAAATTTTGTTTTTTCCTTCTCATGTCAATAGAAAGTGCTCTTCAACTTTTTTCCCACACTGCTAACTGAAAACAAAATCATTTGTAAGTGGTGAAAGCCAAGCCGTATGTTGCTTACACATTAGGGCTGTACGCTTTTGGAAAAATGATTTTTCTGACAAGCATTGTGATTGCGATTAGATTTGCGATTTATGTTTTAATAACTGGATTCTGCTCAAAGTTCACATTATAAACACAGCCAAAAGAAGTAACAAAAAGACTTCAGAACATGTTTGTACAGATCTAAATTATAGGGTTGGCCGTTTTTTTATGCAGTGTAAGACAGGATGCATTGTTGTTTATGGAAAATTATAGTACTTCAGACATTGCAGCCTTTGAAATTGCTAATTGCATCCATTCAAATTGGGATTTCGATTAGATTGTGATTAACCTTGCAGCCTTATTACACATTTTTTATTTTTAAACCCCAATTCTTGCAAACACATTTAGAAGCACATATACCAAAACCTGTTTCAGAAACGAATGGTAATATCCACTTAAAACTAGCCTTGTATTTACCATCAACACATGTTCTGCAGTCATTTGGGTTAGCTATACCTTTTATAGACTCTGGCCCAGTTGGTTTTTGACAGATTTGGCAGGAACACACGGAGCCATTACAGAGTTCTACATCACGCCTCAATAGTTTACAGCTCCATGTGTGAGAGTAGCGATCATATGGAGACCAGGTGAAGGGAGGGGGGGAGTGGGAGCGGCTGGGTGGTTCTTGGTGCAGGGCTGGTAGTTAAGGTGGAGGGTCTAACACCGCTTCAGCTGCCCATGGGGTTCCAGTGAGGCCCCCCCTAATCTGTCCAAACAACATCTTAATTAGTAAAGGCACAGTTTATAACTTTCTTGACATGTATGATTCCATGGAAATAGAAAGTTAAAACTGTACTTTGGAACATTCTCAATGAAATAGATGAGTTTTATGCCATATTGTGGAAGATTAAGGCCAAAGGAACAACATCTCCATGGAAATAAGCTGGAGGAGGCCCATCTCCATGCCGAATAAGAGTCAGGTTTGTGGAGATGCACTTTACATCAAGAAACCACTCCTTTTTTTTTTTTTTTTTTGCGGTGTTACCCTGTGTGGGCTTTCAAATAAACACAACAACCCTGAATGTGACTAAGTATTTCATCCAACAAAGACTGCCCTTTCAAAAACAACACAATTTACAATAAGACATCTCCGAAATGATTCATGGAGAATGACCGCATCAGAATAAACTAACTTTTATGATAAGAACCAAATCCAAGGCTTAAATTGATGTTTTATATAATGCTCTTTTGAAAACCCAACAACAATATAATTATGTTAACAATTTTAGGTTGTTATAGCTCATTGGTTTAGTGTTCACAATTGCACTTTTAAGAGCGTCACACATCAGGTCAATTTGAATGGAACTTGTTTCTTTAGGCCAGTGTTATAGTCAATACATCTTAAAATGCACTACACTAACATTTACCACATACTGTACTGCCATCAGTTTTACATCTGTGGAAAATTATTCATATATCCAGTTTTCCATGAGATATTAGAAATGTAAAAGATCCACTTATGAAAAACAGTAAATCGTGAATGGCAGAGAGTGGGCAGAGAGACCATGTGTGGGATGGAGGGTCTCAAGAGAAAAAAATGTGAAGAAAAGCAGAGGGTAAGAGAGAGAAAGAGAGGGTAAGAAAAGGAGGGAGGGTGACAGTGGGTGAGAGAAAGTAAGTGACTGGGAGAGGGTAAGAGAGAGCAAGAGTTGGTTAGAGAGAGGAGGTAAAAGAGAGGGGGAGACGGAAGGGGAGAGGGAGACAAAGAGGGACAGAGAGAGGGTAAGAGAGAGAGAGGGAGGGAGAGAGGATAAGGGTAAGAGAGGAAGAGAAAAGTGAGAGAGGAAGGGCAAGAGGAAAAGTGGGAGGGAGAGAGGGTGTGAGAGAGACAGAGAGAGGCAGGGTAATAGAGAAGGAGGGTGATAAAGAGGGTAAGAGAGCGGGAGGGAGGGTGAGATAGAGAGTAAGAGAGAGGGAGGTAGAAAGGGTGAGAGAAAGAAAATGGGTAAGAGAAGAGGGTGAAAAAGAGGGTGAGAGAGGGAGGGTAAGAGAGAGAGAGGGTGAGAGACGATAAGAGAGAGGGAGAGGGTGGGAGAGGGTAAGAGAGGGATTGAGAGAAAGTAAGAGAGAGAGGGTGAGAGAGGAGGGGTAAGAGAAAAAGTGGGAGAGAGAGTGTGTGAGAGAAAGAGAATGAGAGAGGGAGACAGAGTAAGAGAGAGGGAGGGAGGTTGAGAAAGAGGGTAAGAGAGAGAAAGGTAGAAAGGGAGAGACGGGGGGTAGGGTAAGAGAGAGGGAGAGAGGGAAGGTAACTCAGAGAGGGAGGAGAAGGAGGGCGAGAGAGGATAAGAGAGAGGGAGGGGTTGAGAGGCGCTAAGAGAGGGATAGAGGGTGAGAGAACGAGAGAGTGAGAGAGGGAAGGGAGAGAGAGGCTAAGAGAAAGAGAGGGAGAGTGAGAGAGAGAGAGGGAGGGTGAGAAAAAAAAGGTGAAGAAAAGCAGAGGAAATTAGAGCAGGGCATGGTGAAATGTGGACTCATTGCAGACCAAAATAAAAAAAGCAGTAAAGTGGCTGCCATAAAATCCGTGTATGTTTGCTTTACAAAGAGGCGTTTCCGGAGAGCTGTCCACAGTTAGGACTTGACTTGTGCCGGGTTGATGTTGGTGTAAACTTGCTACGTCTGGTTTCTATACTGTGTCCTGGAGCCTGTGGGCATTGGGCAAACTGCACACTCCAGCACTGGAATATATAACTTACAATTGTACAAAAATTATGAGGTTAAACAGTAGTATTGTACGTTAACAGGGCACAATGGAACTTTTCTGGTTAAAAGATTCGCCACCTGCTTGTCTCAGTGCAGATGCGGATACTTTGCTGGAATCTTCCATAGTTCGGCATTAAATGTATATATCTCCATGGCGACAAGCAGATAACACCATTATAGGCCAAGTTATGGGTTAGATTTGTGGAGAGGCAAATCCGTTCCCAGTAACAATGCAAGTTATTTTTTCATCATAAAAACAGCTAATTGAATAAAGTGTAATGCCATATTGTGGAACATTCCAGGCAAAGCAATAACATCTCCATAAAAAAAATGTAATTAACGCGCAAACACAATAGTAAAAAAAAGCGGATTGTCTGGACCCAACTACCCCAGCTTCTCTTTAAACAATTACACAGACCTATCATTTACCCCCCTGCTCATCAGAGGCAGACGACAGGTGCCAGGCCCACCTTGGGGTCCCAGCACCTCGGGGTCCCAGCACCTCAGGGTCCCCGCAGGGCTCTGGTTAGGCCTGGTGCCACTCAGGCGCCTCCACACACGAGACCCCCACGCTTTGTGTTTCTGTGACAGGCCTTGTCCATGGTGTCAGGGGGAGTGTGGTGGAAGGAGGAGGAGGGGTTAAACCTTTAGGATGGTTTTACAGAACCCACCTCGTTGTACCCCACTGATATTTCAAATGATCAGTAATTACCAAATGTGTAGCTCAAGAAGACAAAATTTAAAATGTCTAGCTTTTCTGGTGTTCCTATCTCCGTGGCATAGACAGTAAGTTTAAATGGACATAGCTAACCCGCTAGCTGTCACGTTGCAAATAGGAAGTGAGCATGGGCGCGCTTCCAACTCCATCGACTCTGGCTCAGATTTACTTTCTATTGGAAAACTGTTGCCTCTCTCCGTAGCTGCTCATTTTGGTCATAAAATGTTCGTATTAATCTGCTCTACATGATCCTGGTATTTATATTTCACGATTTTCTCTATAAATCAAGATATGAAAATGCATAACAGTCACATCACACTCCCTTAGTCTTCTTTATACTGTCTGAAAGGTTCCACAGTATGACATAAAACCTATCTAGTGGGTCAACTATTGTTTTTGGCAAGAAATATGCGTTTAATTGACTAAATGTCACATAGATATGTTTATACTATACTGTGGAAACTTCCAGGCAAAGCAATTGCATCTCCAGGTGGCAGACTCTCCAACAGAAAAGTTACATAGTGCACCTTTAATCACTTTTATAGTGCACTTTTTTTCAACTTTTATATGCAGAATATTTTGACTTGCAGACTTGCCCATTGCAATTTGATATAGGTGCACTCGCTACCCTTGCAGTAATGTTGTATCCGATACAACCTATACTTTAACCTAATAGCAGAGGTTTACAAAAAACTATCGCTAACACGTAATTATAGAAAACAATCTGAAGAGACATCTATAGAGTGCATCATCAATTCCACACCACCAAGACTTTGATGCACCACCTCCAAAAACTGAAATACAACATCCTTTTCCCCTTCATCTTGTATTTCTTGGCTAATCCCTTAATGTCACAACAAGACACTCAAGAAGCTGTAGCTACATGTACACCCATCCATACTCCCCAATCCACACTCTGTATCTGAGCGCTGGCCTTCACCGCTCCTCACCAAAGAGACACGCGTAAACAGGCTGGTTGCTGAGTGACACTGGCGACTGGGCCCGGATCGGTTTCAACTTCTGTCAAACCTAAACATCGCAGTGTTTACCTTCATCCTGAGCCCATGGCACAGCTCAGGTAAGGATGGAGGCTGCCTGGTTTGGTAGTGCAGTTCAAAGAGTCCATTCAAATGCACTGACATACACTGGGACCATGGTGATAGTTTTAAAAGTCAAGATTCACACAAGAATATAAACATTTGAAAGAACAGTAAAATATAATCTATTTGATAAACTAGTTGAAGGGTTTCAGATGACATCATAACATTCCATAGTCCAATAACATTAAATACAGATGGAGGCAGCTAAAATGAATATGGATGAAATGCAGATTTTGGTTGTAAAACAATGAGTTCTCAGGTCCAGACACTAATCGAAATGATCAGATTCAACATTTGGGAATTTACTTTTTAGATATTTCAAGGCAAAGGACAAAGTTCTCAATCAGGAAAAGTGTGTCTTGACCCCCATTTGGCCGTAAGACATCATTATATTATAGAATTGGTGGTTTTCAGATTTTAGTATTTATAAACAGAACACAGCATTCTAAAAAATAATTGTATTGTTCGATGAGTTCTCCAGTGAGTTAGCTCTGTTTTCGTGAATGACAATCACTCGACCACTTGACCACCAGAGCCTCACAAAACATTGACATGAGTAGAAGTGTTTAGCGTGGTTTACTGACTTAGCACCTTTTATCTAACAGTGTTTATATAACGTCTTTGCTGATACCCAAAGTGCTTTGCATTGTATTAAGTTGTACAGTGAGAGATGATAAGTTATTTCTTTGGTCACCTTGATTTGGGGTTGACTGAAACAAACATGGCTGCCAATCTGAGCCATTGGCTCCTCCAAAAAGGCAAGGAGGGTGAAATGCCTTGTCCAAGGACAACAGCATGAACTGGCAAGAAATGAAACTGTCAACTTTTGTATTATAGAGTCACTATTAAAGATTATATTAATTACAGTTTGAATATTTTCAACTGTTTGTGATTTTTTTTTTTTGTATCTATGAAATACAAAATTACATGTCCTCTCATCCAGTATATGAAGTCTGTGCAATTAGCCCCCATAGCCCAGAGGGTAATAGAACATAGGGACCGCTGCAGTAGGAAAGCCCCTCCACACCCCCCGTATGTGAAAACCTGTGTCAGATTTCTGCGCAGACAAGGTCACCTCTCATGGTCTGGCCTCACTTCCCCGGCTCGGTAACCGGATCTGAGGCGGGCGGCAGCGACAAACCTGTTTTTGTCACTGCGGAGGTGCCCACTTTTACAGCTCCAATGTGTTTACAGCAGAGAGGCTTTCCTTTTGTTTTCTATGCTATTGGTCTCGCCCGTGACCTATGAAGGAAGTGCCAGGGGAGGTCTTAAAATAAACGGGAAAATAAAGATATCAAAACAAAGTCTTTTCATAATGGGAATAGACAAGATTGGAGATTAAGTATTTGGAAGTAATTTTGCACCACATATTGAAGCTTGAGTTTACAACAGTAGGAACAGTAGTGGTTTTATGGCATTCTTATCATTGGAGGAAAAAACTGAATAAATCAAAATCTGTCTCCAGCACAACTATATTGTATGAGCAGCTCATGTGAACAAAATAAGATAAGTCTGTATCTAATTAGAAAACATTTTATCATCCAATAATCAGGAAGTGTGCGTTAGAATGCTTGTTGCTGTTAGCTTTACCTCTGAAAGCTGTGAAACACGCTATAAACTCATTCTGGGGGAATAATAAGAACACCTGTAATGCATAAGGTAAGTGAGGTCTGACTTTGGACCACAGCAAATCATGTAAAATAAACGCATTCTATTTTTCACATTTTTAAACCTGTAGAAATCTGATACAGCACATTTAAGTACAACATACAGATTCAAAACTGTGAGCCAATAGGAGTCTGGTATCTTTGCCTCTGAATCTACCAGATATAGAGCCACTGATATATGGATATTTATCTGTTGGCAAGTTTATTCTATTCTCCCAGTCTGAGGCTACATATGACTTTTTCATGTAATAAAGTAAAAAATGTATCACTCCAGCATAGACATATTGTATAAGCAGCTCTAAGGGTCAAAATAAGACTGCTGTGTGCTGTCTGCATTTAACTGTAAAGAGTTCTGATCATCCATAAACCAGGAAGTAATGTCTGAGCGCTGTTAGGATGTTAGTTGGTGTTAGCAGTGGCGTGACGGCTCTATAAGGTGCTTATTAACTCACTACAGTGAATAATTAGGATGGAAGGTGACAAATACCTTTGGACCACTGTTCAATTTGAATCAGGTACAGTGCCTTTAACATATCTCAAAACATATCTCCAATCCAAAGCTGAACTACCCAAGATGCAACACCACTTCCACTACAGCAACAGCATGCTAACTTGAGCATATATTTGGCCCACTATCTTCATATGCTGATTGGTGCTACGCTACAGTCAAGTTAACACATGGTATGTTTGTAATTGTGCCGTGTATGGCAGTCCATGGTAATCCCTTCCAGCTGCCCCCCTCACTCAGACAGCCAGTTACCCCGCTCTTCCTCCTCCTCTTGCCCCCCTCTGAAGTAACTGTAGCCGGAGCTCTCACCATAGCTTCCACGGGCTCTGGACGGATTGCTCCTGTTGACAACGCCGCGCCTTTTATGCATCGAAAACACAAGTATTGGCTTTCAGGTGGGGAGATGACGGAGATGAGAGAAGGGACCTGGGATTTGGGGAGGTGCTGATTGTTTGGGACAGTTGAGGATAATAACTGTAATCCAAACTTTGATAAATTTTGCATCTTAAAGTGTATCAAAAATGTCTCTCAACTGCTGTAAAAGAATTTGGGTTGTTTTACTATTAACTTACTTTGATTAAAGGTGTGCTATGTAATGTTTCTGGTTTCCTGCTTGTTTTCATTGATATGTTATTGCTTTGCCTGGAATGTCCCATAGTATGACATTAGCTACATGGAGACAAGCAGATGACACAACAAAGTCAAGTCACCGGTCAGATCTGTGAAGAGCTGACCCTGCTCACAATAAGAATGCCTGTTTTTTTGAGCCATGTAAACATCTGTAATTGAAAAAAAATGCAAGATGGATACATTTAATGCCAGACTGTGTAACATTCCAGGTAAAACAAATGACAGCAGATGACAAGAAGCAGATGACAAGAAGAAGAACAGGTGACAAACCGTCCACCAGAAAGTTACATTGTGCAAACAAAACAACAAAACTTGCTCTTCTAGTTTGTAGTCAGCTAGCAAAGTTATACTCTGCCAAAAAAAGCAAAGCATTATGAAAGTAGTCATAATTGGTCCATAAAGTGACAAGAAAATAGTTTCAAAACCCGCTTTGGTCTCTTGACATACAAAAAGTCGAGTAGAGTAAGAGACAGACAGTGAGAAGGGAGGGGATGAGGGATGAAGAGAAGGCAGAAAAGCAGGAGGGAAGGGAAGAGAAAAAAAAACAAGAGCTGCACAAAGGAGTGCGTAATTAAGACAGGAAATGGGAGAAGAGAGGAGGGCTCTGGGGGCTTTCAGAAAGAGGCTGTGCGGGGTCGCTTTTCCAGAGAGCGGGGGAGTGGGGCCGATACCCGAGCCGCCTGAATGGAAATCAGATAATCTGTTAACACAAGGCATGGCCCAGATCCTGCCTGCACACTGACACGGATAGGCCAGTTCCTGTTCCAATCTGCCGCCGTGGCACAAAGTGTTTCCAGGGCAACCAGCTGTTCCAGCCAAACTTCGCCTCTGCACTCCAAGCCAGTGGTGAAAAAAACGACAGGTGGGGCTGAGAGGAGAGAGGAGGAGCAGGAGGGAGGAACAAAAGCTGCTTCAGTGTGAGGAGGGCAGGCGCACAGGTGGGAAGCTCTCGCAGCCATGGTGACCAAATGTCTGTAGACCTGGAAGTGACTTCTCTGGGCCTACTAGTCAGCAAAAGGGCAAACTGATCAGATACAACTGGTGATATGAAATTCAGTATACACCAAATAATTTAAACTTGTTTAGTACAGTTTGTATATCTAGAGGTGACATGTCACCTTGGTTCTATGAAAATGGAAAGTGACAACAATACTTACTTAAAACACTACATTTTCCATGAAGATGTGGGAAATTATATTATATAAGGAGCAGCTTTTCCATGTAAACAAGCAGGAAGAGGTCCTCCTCCTAAAAGTCTAAAATTAAAGCTTTGTAGAAATGCATAAGTTTATTTTAGTGCAACAAACACAATCAATATGAAAAAAAAACATGTTTTTATTTATGTGTTTTTTTGGCTAAAAAGTTAAATACTGTGGCTTTAAGTTGCAAATTATCAGATGTCTGGAATCCTAGAAGAAAAGGTCAGTTAAGGGAAAGCATGTAGCTTACGGTCCCCAAAAACAATAGTATATGTTGAAGTTGGAATCCAATGACGTACACTTTGGTTCATATAGAAATGCTACTGAGCCACTGCTGCCCCAATCATGAATAAGCCATTTGTTTACTTTACAATCACTCCAAGCTCTCAGCCTATGTGGCTGCCATAGTAATAATGTGAGTGAGGTACAACATAAGTATGCATTCTCAAATTCAACAGTGTAATCATTTGGCCTACCTCATGCAAACTGTATTGACCATCATTTGCACAGCAAAGATAGCAAAGAAATTTTATCTAATGAATACTGTAAATTATTTTATAAACCCACCTAAATGCAAGCTAGCCTTTCTAGCAGCGAAAACATGCCATATGGGTGAATATTTTTTACTGGAGAAAATGAACTGAGCCTAATAAAAAGTCCATAATAACTTTTGTAAGACACGTGTGGCCAGTCATTCCTGGTTTAGGTTTGAGTGACTGGCACCAAATACATGCCCACATTCACACGTTCTGATGCCAGGGCTGAGGGTGGTCCCTTTAACAGCTATTGAAAACACAAACTGTCGGACTGCCACTGGTGCCAATTATAACCCTGAGGCCACATCGTCACACCTTCTGTGCCATCAACACCAAGCACCTTCTCCGCTTACACAGCAAAACACCAAAATGCTACATAAGCCAATTATAACAGTTCCTCCCCTTTCACGCTTTCAGAAATAGTGCATTTTACAACTTCATTACGTTTTATGTGCTTTGTCACTGTATCATTTGCTAGGGCACAAAAAGGTCCAAAGAAGCCAGTAATACCACAGAGGTGTTGGGATTAAACTCTCAACTGTACCATAAAACACTGGAGAGGCCTGAACTAGATTCCATTGAGGTGAACAGCAGGACATGGCTTTAAATCACATAGCCCTTCAAACTTAAACCAGCTTCATGATCTAAACAGCAGTGCCAGTATTTCACTAGTATTTCCTAATCCGGAGTCTGGAGATAAGGAGAATGAGAGTCTGGCCGGCCAGGCTAATATTTGCAATCCATATATACCTGCTGAAAAATGTACTTGCAAATTATAAAGAATATGTTGCAAATTGTTAGTCTATAAACACACATGACGGCAAAAAAGCTGTGATTCAACAATGAGGTAAAAGCTTTTCCACTTCAACTTGTCAATCTGTATTTCCCAAACTGCTTTGAATAGGAGCTATCCTCACCAGGGCCCAAGAGTGAAAACACACACCTCGTGCAGGACCTCCACCTCTGCTCCCACTTCAAGAGGCGGGTGGTGCGACATGCGGCGGCGTACCGCAGCTCAAACTTCCCCTTCCTCTGGAGGGGAAGCCATTTTATTGTGTTCCACCAAGATAATTGCCAATCCTTTCAAATGAAAGGCTTTTCTCAGTGCTGGGTAATTACTAGATACGCAGCAAGGGTCTGGTGGTGAAGGAGGGGGGAAGAGGAGAAGCAAACATGACAGGCAGGTATTAAATCCAATGGGTGGGGCAGGAAGGAAGTGGAGAGGGATGTGTTGAAACACACAGAGCTGCAGCCTCTGCTTGGGGTTGACGAGGACTTGTTTATGGTCTGAAGGGTTGGTCCTGGTTTTGATCCACGAAAAAGATCTTGCTCCAAGTACCAATGTCCCATCTGCTGTGGGGCAGTCTGTGTGGTGGTGGGGTGATTTATGTGGTGTTTGCTGACCTCTATTCCTAGATCTTTTTTAGGAACTTCCCAGTCCTTTTTTTCTCAGTGAGCACAGCTGAATAATTCTTTGAGGCAGCACAAATTACATAGTGCGCTTCCTACTCGGTGCACTGAGGAATGCCTCAGTGATGATGGAGAGATTGAAAAGCAAAGCAAACTGCAAAGGCCCTCGCAGCTTGCTCCGAGCGGTGTGCGGATGCGGGCCAACTTTTCCACAGAACACAGCTGGCTAAATGTACTCAGGTAAACACCGACCGCTACAGGCAATTGTGGGGTGTGACTGAACATCACACATGCATGTACAGTGGTTTAACTAAAGTAATACCGGCCAACACAATGTATGTGTCTGTGAAACATCTGAAACGTATACATCATCTTCAAAATTACAATATACCAGTATAGTGAAATAAAATTAATACCTAGACCAGTTTTCCCAGACACCCAACAACATAAGTATTTATTAAATATAAACATTATTCCATCGATTCACGTGTACCACTTACAAACTCATAGTGACTTAAGATGCAGTATTTATGCAGTCCACAGTCCTCCAACTTATCAAAGCTGAGCGTGCAGTTGCCCTGGGGCAGGCTGACAGTCACAAGGAAGCTATACTGTGCCTCTTCAGCTGCAATGAAGACCAATCACAGGCCATTTCAATAAAGGTGGTTGCAATGTCTTGCATAAATGTAATGCATTCCACTCAGGTAACAATTTTTTTTATGGCTGGTATATCTACACTTATATTAACTGAACAGCTTAACAGCGATAACAAACTTACTTTAAAAAACAGGTGAAATTAATTACATTCTCAAATCTATCAAATATTATGCAACAGTCTCCATGTCTACCAGACCTATCAAGCTGTCCCTTAACATTCTACTAGATATCCTTTACACTCGCTCCCCTCGGGTCCTTCATCTTCACGAACGACCCGAGTGGACACCCATGGGGCCATGGGCTCGTCAATAGACTTTCTGTTTAAGGCTCGCCCTAGTGAAGAAGGTGTGCTCCTGGCTTGTTACATGTCACAGAGGCTAGACAAACTGGGGGGCAGTGAGTGGCAGGCGGGGGGGCACAGTACTCAACACTAGCCCCATCAGCTTAAGTGTGGCTCCCTGCAATTTGAGAATCTGCCCAAACTGTTGTGCCTTCGAGTCGCCATCGCATTCAGAGCGGACTGAGGGGGGTCCGGCCTAATTGATACTTTGAAAGAGGCGTGTAACCCTTCACTGGTGCGTACATACAGTGGCATTCCGGGTCAGACTGGCTGTCTCTATGGCGACGGGCGAGGGAGGAGGGCTATAAGCGCTAAGGGCCCTAGTAGTGTGTGCATTTGCGGATGTTGTAAATGGATATGTAGTGACAGGTCAGCGCCAGGAGCAGTGTAACGGACTGTAGTCACCAAGGTCAAAACCAAGGCGAAAAATTGATAGGGGTTTTATCCAAAGGGTGCAGGACTCAAGGAGGAATGACAGAAGAGGATATCCGACTTATATACAGGAATTCGTACAGGGAAATCACTTCTTTTAGCAGCCACTGAAGACACACGTGACAGTTAGATTTATACAAAAGCTACAGACTCAATCTATCAGTTGGAAACCAAAAGAAAACAGGTGAAATCACAGTGGCTGTTACTAGCAAAAATGTAGAGTTGACAAGTATAATGTGTGAAATAACAGTGTTTTGTACAAGCGTTTTTGAGAAGTTTTAACCATAATGCACAAGAATTCTCAGCCCATATTACGCTATTCTCTGATCTATGTTATAATGTTGTTTCCTCATCAAAAACTTAACCAGAGTTGTGTTACACGTTCACCAGAATAATTTGGATAATTTCACCCCTAGAATTGAAATGATTTGAAAACTACAGCTTTAAGACATCACAAGGTGGAACATAGCATTTTGAGCTTTGGAGATGTACACTGACATAATAAAAAAGATTACTCAAACATGTGTGAATGAAACAAAAAAAAACAACTCCAGGTATGTTTTTGATGAGGTAATGTTATAACAAGAGTCAATTTAGCATAATATAGGCCCTTTAAATGATACCAAACTCTTGTAAGGGATCAAGATGACTGTCTAGTTTGTTTGCTTTTTAGAGGTGTTCAATTTCAATATCTGCGATGTTTAGAAATCTCAACAAACATGTTAAAATCTGCTAGTATACAGTTACATAACTCAATTTGCATGTATTAAACACATGTACTTACTTGTAGATAATTACAGTATACAGAATCTAATACAATAGGACAAGAGGACACAAGTTTTATGTGTACATTTGTTTTGTATAACCACTTAACCGGGAACACACTCAGGTACTGTAACTGTCCTTCAGATGGAGGGTGGGGTTAATACAAATCAATCACGGCGATATGACCCGTCCGCGTTTATGGATTGGAGTCTTAGAACAGTGTTATCCTCAGTCCTATCTTTTCAGCCAAGTCAGCAACGCCCTGTTTGCAGAGACATATCCTTCCTTTTACATGGGGGATTACTTTACAGTCTTGTGACCTTGGGTAGGCTGAGTGTAACACTAGCCGGCCCCAGTACTAAGACAAATACGGTCTATTTCTGTATTTGTCTTACAGTAAGCCGGCCGTAATTGAATCATGCTCCGCAGACATGAATGGAAGCTGGATGTAGTCTTAGTCACAGCGGTTAGCAGCGAGACATAATCTTGTGGCTGCCCTGTTTAGCTCGTGTGACTCCAATTATATGTGCTTTTCCTACACTTTGTTTTTATTACATGAACGACAGGACTTTACATAGCCAGGTACATTTCTGAAAAGTGTATTTTTATCATATTTGCACTGTTGCCTTTATGGTGGGATGTAGTCATTTGCCCATAACTTCCAGATTAGTGTGTTGTAATTTGGAAGAGAGTCTACAGGGGTGGCCAAGCTGTGGCCCCGGAGCTAAATGTGGCCCTCAGACTAATTTTTATTGGCCCTTGTGCTTCCTGGTGAACTGGCCCAAATGACCAAAAGTAGGACATTTTACTGCGAGTTTCAATATCCTCTGCCATCGTAACTTCAATAACTAATATTCTGAATCTGAATGAATGACCACTGTATAATCAAATTAGGTGTCTACATATTGAAAATGTCATTATGGAATGAATTAGACCAACTTGCAGCAAAATACTTAATGTGGATATTACAGGTTTTCAAGTTTTACTTGTTTTGGTGGGACAGTATCTGTGGTAAATCTTTATCACTGTTTTACATCAGCTGAGTCACAACTTGTGGAAATAAGGTTGAAAGGAAATGTACAAAAATACAGGAAGTGGCAATGAGTTCTAAAATGGAATACTGCAACATGTCATCCACACCAAAACTCCATCCAAAATGCTGGAACAATTTAATACCAAGGAAGGCATTTTTTCGTTTAAACCCTTATTTAACAATGTGGTTATTTATCAGTGTAATCATAACTATTCTGTAATTTAGACTTGCACTAGATTTGGCCTTTGTTAACATTATGGCTGCTATAATTACGGTAAATGGTCACATTTTTATATAGCGCTTTTCCACCTTCAAGGCACTTAGTGATTTACATCAAGGAACCACTCACCCATTCACATACATTCATATACCAGTGTAAACAGACACGGAGAACGAGGTGGGTTAAGTGTCTTGCCTAAGGACACAACAACAGCATTCATCTGTGAGAGTTGGAATAGCATTGTCTACCTGTGGTTGACCAATGATGTTTATGCCACCAACCTTCGGATCAGTGGAAGAATGCTCTACCAGCTGAGCT